>NW_012111697.1:3029659-3042847 GCF_000951035.1 Colobus angolensis palliatus
TGGTCTCAAACCCCCGACCTCGTGATCCACCCACCTCAGCCTCACAAAGTGCTGGGATTACAGGCATGAGCCACTGCACCCGGCCCGGACAAATCTTTTTTAAATGGCTATCAAATCACCTCTTGCTCAAAACTCTCAGCCGAGAGTGGTGGCTCACACCTGTAATCCCCACACTTTGGGAAGCCAAGGCAGATGGATCAGTAGAGCCCAGGAGTTCAAGAGCAGCCTGGACAACATGGTGAAAACCCCATCTCTGCAAAAAAATACAAAAAATTAGCAGGGCATGGTGGTGCCACACCTGTAGCCCCAGCCACCAAGGAAGCTGAGGCAGGAGGATTACCCAAGCCTGGGGAGGTCGAGGCCTCAGTGAGCCATGATTGTACCACCGCACTCCATCCTGGGTGACAGAGTGAGACCCTGTTTCAAATAAACAAACAAACACAAAAAAACTTTCCATTCTTCCCATAGCCCAGAATAAAGTCTAATCTCCTCTCTGTGGCTTCCAAAATCCATAGTTGTCCCTCCACTCATGACCCCGAGCCACACATGCCTTCTTTTGATCTTCAAACAGGGCACGCTCTATGCTGCCTCAGGGCCACTGGCCAGGCTGTTTCCTCTCTCTGAAGAGCCTTTCCTCTGTTCCTCACTTAGCCACCAGACCTAACGTCCCCACTTGAGAGAAGCCTTCTCTGACTCCCAAAGGAACCCTCATTCTGTCATCACTCCCTGTAGTTATCACAATGTATAGCACACATTTATTTGTGCAGTGTTTGTTAAATGTCTGTCTCCCCAGATTCCCAGGACTGTAAGTCCCATAAGGCCAGGGCTGAGGCCCCAACCACAGTGACCATCACCTCTCACAGGGCTGGACACTGAGTGGACTTCAGTGAATGTTTGTTGGATAACTTGAGTGAAGAGGGACTCCCTAAGTTAAATCCCCTTCTTCTACGTGTCCCACAGACCAAAAACATGCCTTTCTTACACTTAGAATCATAATAATTATACGTTGATAATAATCATACATGTATGTTGTTGTGGGGGAAAGGAAGAGAGATCAGACTGTTACTGTGTCTGTGTAGAAAAAGGAAGACATAAGAAATTCCATTTTGATTTGTACTAAGAAAAATTCTGGGCCGGGCACGGTGGCTCAAGCCTGTAATCCCAGCACTTTGGGAGGCTGAGACGGGCGGATCACGAGGTCAGGAGATCGAGACCATCCTGGCTAACACAGTGAAACCGCGTCTCTA
Organism: Colobus angolensis palliatus; assembly: GCF_000951035.1. Taxonomy (NCBI): domain Eukaryota; kingdom Metazoa; phylum Chordata; class Mammalia; order Primates; family Cercopithecidae; genus Colobus; species Colobus angolensis. The sequence continues at coordinate 3,030,907 of NW_012111697.1, forward strand.
CTAAAAAAAAAAAAAAAGGCAAAAAACTAGCCGGGCGAGGTGGCGGGCGCCTGTAGTCCCAGCTACTTGGGAGGCTGAGGCAGGAGAATGGCGTAAACCCGGGAGGCAGAGCTTGCAGTGAGCTGAGATCTGGCCACTGCACTCCAGCCTGGGCGACAGAGCGAGACTCCGTCTCAACAAAAAAAAAAAAAAAAAAAAAAAATTCTGCTTTGAGATGCTGTTAATCTGTAAACTTAGCCCCAACCCTGTGCTCACAGAAACATGTGCTGTATCGACTCAAGGTTTAATGAATTTAGGGCTATGCAAGATGTGCTTTGTTAAAAATGTGTTTGCAGGCAGTACGCTTGGTAGAAGTCATCACCATTCTCCGTTCTCCATTACCCAGGGACACAATGCACTGCAGAAGGCCGCATGGACCTCTGCCCAAGAAAGCCTGGGTATTGTCCAAGGTTTCCCCGCACTGAGACAGCCTAAGATATGGCTTCGTGGGAAGGGAAAGACCTGACCATCCCCCAGCCCGACACCCGTAAAGGGTCTGTGCTGAGGAGGATCAGTGAAAGAGGAAGGCCTCTTTGCAGCTGAGATAAGAGGAAGGCATCTGTCTCCTGTTCGTCCCTGGGAATGGAATGTCCCGGTGTAAAACCCGATCGTACATTCTATTTACTGAGATAGGAGAAAACCACCTTATGGCTGGAGGTGAGACATGCTGGCGGCAATACTGCTCTGCTACTCTTTACTGCACTGAGATGTTTGTGTAAAGTTAAAAATAAATCTGGCCTACGTGCACATCCAAGCACAGCACCTTTCCTTAAACTTATTTATGACACAGAGTCCTTTGCTCACATGTTTTCCTGCTGACCCTCTCTGCACCATTACCCTTAGTTCTGCCACATCCCCCTCACTGAGATAGCAGAGATAGTGATCAATAAATACTGAGGGAACTCAGGGACCAGTGCCAGTGCAGGTCCTCACTTGCTGAGCGCCAGTCCCCTGGGCCCACTTTTCTTCCTCTATACTTCGTCTCTGTGTCTTATTTCTTTTCTTAGTCTCTGGTCTCCACCTTGTGAGAAATACCCACAGGTGTGGAGGGGCAGGCCCCCTTCATATGGTTATGGATAATAATAATTATTGTTGTTGTTATTGTATTCATAGCATCTGTGGCTGGGTGCGGTGGCACATGCTTGTAATCCTAGCACTTTGGGAGGCTGAGGTGGGAAGATCACTTGAAGCCAGAAGTTCAAGACCAGCCTGGGCAACGTAGCATGACCCTATCTCTACAAAAAAGTTTTTTAAACAAAATGAGCCAGGCACAGTAGCATATGCCTGTAGTCCCAGCTATTTGGCAGGCTGAGGCAGGAGGATCACTTGAGCCCAGGAGTTTGAGGCTGCAGTGAGCTATGGTGGCACCATTGCACTCCAGCCTGGGTGAGAGAATGAGACCCCAACTCGTAGAAAAGAAAAGCATCTGTGTAAAGACCCTTCAGGCTTAAACTCCTTCAGGAAGCCCTTCCTGTCCCCCTAGATCTGTGTGACCCTGGCCCTGACTCTGGACTCCCTCAGCTCCCACAGTTTCCCCCATCCCTGCCCTGACCCCTCTGGCTGGGCCTCCCCATCCTGCCCAGATAGTTCCTGGGCTGTCCTGTATGGGCCTGCATTCCTCTGGACATTGAACTCTTTGAGGGCGAGACCCAGGGCTGGCCTCACCATTCTGTGCTCTCTGCACCACCCAGTATCCCAAAAGGCAACAAAATCTATTTATAGAAAAGGCGAGTCAATGTAAACGAGGTGACATTGCACCTGCAGTTCTTAGCGCGATACTTGGCACTTAACGAAGACTTTTTAAAGTGATTGCTTTTAGGTTAACGAGGGTGAACATTTATAAGGACCTCCTGTCCCAGGCCTGGCGCCAAATGCCGAACATGTGAAGATGTATCATTGAATTCCCACGGCACTCCTATATCACTGTTTATTACCCCCACTTTACAGATGAGAAAACTGGGGCTCAGGAAGGCAGGGCTGCTTGCTCAGCGTCTTCCCACGCCGGGAAAAGGCACGGCAGGGAGTGAGGCAAGCCTCTTGGCCCTGGCAGCCATTCCCCTAGATCCCCCGCCTCCCACCCCATCGGGAAAGCCCCCACCTATGGCTCTGCACTTGAAGGTCTCAGGGTCGAGGTGGCGGAGCTGCATATGGCTCAGGGCGGCGGGGCCCGCACAGGCGCCGGTCCCCACGCTGGCATTCACGGTGGGCATCCACTGCAGGAGCCAGAGGACGCGGCAATCACACTGGAACGGGTTCCCACGGAGGTCCCTGGGGCAAGAGGCCGGGGAGGGGCTGCGACCCCGCTTCCACACCCTGGGGGCCATGCTCATGCCCGACCCCAGGCAAGTGTCCCCAGAGATGGGGCTCCATAGTGGTAAGAAAAATACATAAGAACAACTGCAGCCAAATGCACGCACGCCAACCAGAAGTGGGCATGGATGCCCCCCATGACACAAACATTCCCCAACCCCCACATTCCCAGCCCCCATGAGCCTCACACGTGAGTAAGGGTCTCCAGGCCTCGGAACAGGAACCTGGGGAGGGCCTCCAGATGGTTATTGGCCAGGCTTCTGGTGGAGGAAGAGAAGGCACCGTCAGCAGCCACGAGGATACCCTGTGTCCCCTGGGGGGTGGCGTGTGGGTGCCTTTCATGGAGGGCTGGGGCAGTGGAGGCACGCACAGGTGTGTAAGCGAGCGAAGTCCTCTGAGGGCGTTCTTAGAGATGGAGCCAATCTCATTGTCCTCGATGAAGCTGTGGAGGGAAGCTGGGGTCAGGGGGAGGCCCACTGAGCTTCAGGGAACGCACTCCATGAAAGCTATAGGCCCACTGGAAGGTGCTGAATTCTCTTCCAATACCATGGACAATCCCAAGGAAAGCCTCTCAAAAACCTCTCCTTGCCAAAGTCCCAGCCATCAGTTCTAGGAGCCATGAAACTGGCCCCATAGTCAATGCCAGTTTCACTGTGAACATTGCCCTGCCACCACCAGCACAATCACCATCACCAGTGCTAATACCCAAATCACCACCAATACCCCCAGCACCATTAGGAATGATCAACAGCAATGCCAGCATCCCCAACACCCATGTCTTTATCACCGTCATCAATCCCAGGACCAATAACTGCCATTATCCCCACACCATACCCTGCCACCACCATCACCACCACCAGTGCTAGAACCCACACCACCACATTACCTCCAGCATCATCCGTAATGACCAACCCAATGCCAGCATCCCCAACACCCATGGTAACCCATGTTACCATTATCAAACCCAGGACCAATAGCTGCTGTTATCCCCAACATTATACCTTGCCACTATCATCACCAACACTAGCATCATTGTCACCAATAACGTCACCACCCACTCCCGTCAACACCAACACCAATATAATCATTACCGAACTCCACACCAACAACACCGGTAATTATCACCAACAACACAACCTTCATGATCAACACCAAAAAGATTGCCACCCTCATCTCCAATATGTACTACCACACACAGCAGCATGAGCACCACCAACACTGCCAACACCAACAGCCTCTCCCTTGTACCCAAGACGCACACATTCGCCCACCACCAGTACTACCACTGCCAGCGTTTCCGTAAATACTAACACCTTCACCATCATCACCAACCCAGTACCAACAACATTGCCATTCATACCAACCCCAACATCCTACCCACAGCCATCACCAGCGTCAACACCAATACTGTAATGGTCCACCCCACAACATTGATAACGATCACAGACACAAGCCCCAAGAACTTCATCATCAATTTCATCCAGAGCATCATCACCACTGGAGCTACCATTTTTACCAACATCATCCCCACTCCATCATCATCAATAATGCCACCAACCCCACGTCAACAGCAGCAACAGCGTCATCACCACTGCCATTATCATCAACGCCGTGACCAACATAAACGCCAGCACTGTCATGCTGTCACTGCTACCGCCGCCACCATCACCACCACTACCCAGTCCCACAGTATCACCACCACTACCTAATTCAGAGTTATTTCCTGGTCATTTGAAAAGTGTCTTGTCTCTGACTTCTTTACACCCTCCCTGGGCTCCCATGAGTCAGGTAGAGCCAGAACCAGGCTCTGGTTATCTGGGCTCTTTGTAGATCTTGAAGCAGAGAAATGAGGTGATAATCAACACTGATAAGCAACATTAACACCAGCCCTGAGAACTTTGTCAGTATCACCCAAACCATCATCACCACTGGGTTCACCATTTTTATCAACATCATCCCACCATCATGTCCAAACACCTTCTCCTCAGGGCCACAGCTCCCATCTCCCCCTACACTGGGAGCCACAGAAGGGTCCTTCCTTCTCCCAGGCCCACCTGCCTCCATCCCCTGGCCTCACTCACAGGTACTGCAGGTGGGACAGGCCCGCAAACGCATCGTCCTCAATCACGGAGAAAGAGTTGGAGGTGAAGAGGCTGGCAAGGGGGCAAGAAAAAAATTTTCCCGGAGTTGCGGGCTCCATCTGACATTTTAACCCTGGTCTCCACCCTCAGCCCACACAGGCATGGGCACACAGGTGTGAGTATGTGCATGGACACAAATGCTTTTGCACGCACGTGTGCACACACCCCCACACACGTGCATGAACGCCCACCTAACATCTGTGTGAGCATGCATTCCCACACATGTGCATGACCGCCCGCTCCCTTGCGCTGGTTGTCAGCCCAGCCAGGCCCCACTCACAGCAGGTGCAGAGACGGGATTCTCAGGAAGCTGCCGGCTTTCAGCTGGGTGACTCCAGTCCTGACGAATGAGCTGGGGATGTGGGCAGTGGTAGGTGAGGGGGACACCACAGCAATGCTCCAGTCCCAAACCAGAGCCTTCTGCCATCCGGGAGACCCCAGCGTGCCACCCTGACCCTGGGTGTGTCTCCCCTGCATGCCAGAGGCAGGCATTTGCCCTCCTGGCTTGACAAGGACCCTGACAGCACTCAACCCTCCTCCTGGGCCCCAACTGCTGTTCCTGCCCTCTGGGGTTTCCCTCTGCTCCCTCCCAGATGCCAGCACTCCTCTTCATGGCATCCCGACAGCCTTTGCTGCCCATCTCCTGAGATCCTGATGGGCCCCTGTTTCCCTGGGGACTCGGCACCACATCCCAACCTCTGGGGTCCCAGGACTTCCATCCCCACCTTTGGGTGTGCAGAGGGCTGGACACTCACAGTGACAGCAGGTTTGGAGAGAAGCTGACGGGCAGGTCCGGGGATCCCTCACACAGGGCACTGTCTTTGGAGCAGGAGCAGCGCAAGGGACACTTTCCCTTTGGGGGCCTCCAGGCCACCACCACCCCCGCCCCGGCCAGCAGCAGCAGCAGAATGCCTGCCCCTCCCATGCCCCCACCCCCGCGCTGAGGCACCCGCTTCTCCCGGCCCACCCAGCTCAGCCCGGGCCACTATGTCTCCTCCTCCACCAGGCCACCTTCCATCCGCCTGCTGGCACCCTTGGCCCTGGCTTCTCTCTCCTCTTCTCCGTCTTTCCTTCAGTCGGCCTTCCTCCCTGTTCGTATCTCTTTGGTGTCTAATTTTCTGTTTCTCTTTCTCCCTGTCTTTCTGTCTCTGTATTTCTGACTCTGCGTGTTAGTCCGTTTCTATTTCTGTCTTTGTCTCTCTTTCTGTGTGTTTCTCTTTTTCTGTGTTGCTGTCAGTCTTTCAGGCTTTAGGTAGCTGTCTGTCTGTTGGCCTCTATGTGTGTGAGCGTATGTGAGTGTGTGTGTCCTGCTGCCTGGTGTCTTGATTTCTTGTCTCCTTCCCCCGCTTCCAGCTCCCTGCCTGTAATTTCTTTGCCTCCTCCCACGTCCCTTCTCCCTGAAGGTTTGGGAAAGGGGTTCGCTGGACACCGGGTGCACCCGGCAGAGTAGGGTGGGAAGGAGGAGGGGGTCAGAGGCCATGAGAAGGTCGGCCTTGGGGAAGGGACTGGGCAGCCCCACAGGAGGGGGAGGGGCCACCAGGGCTGGAGCCGTCCCACCACTCATGCCAGCCCCCTCCCCAGATTCCCCACTCAACCCTACTGAGGGAGCAGGAGGACGATGTCACCAGGGTGGGGACCGGATGGCTCTGCAGACTGGAGCGGGGTGGGAAGAGAGGCCCCTGGGGGCTGGGGACATCCCTTCCTGGCCACTCTCCGCCAGCCCCCTCCCCTGGCTCCAGGAGGGTGTGTTGGGCGCTGTCAGTGGGGCCAGTTCAGGTCCAGCTGCTCCCTCTGGTGGGCACACTAGGCAGGACCTCTGCCCTGCCCCAAGCCCACAGCCTCCCTCCCCTACTCTGAAATTAACCCTCGAGTGCCCAACACCCACTGGGGGGTGGCACCAACCCGAGGACATAATGATGATGATGACAATGATGATGAAGATGATGATGATGGTGAAGAAGATGATGATGATGCCACCCCTTCTTCAGTGTCTACTCTGAGCCTGGCCTTGTCCTAAAAGCTCATCTATTAACTCATTCTGATCTTGCCAAAGCCCTCTGAGGTTGGTGCTGTTATCACCACCACTTTACAGCTGGAGGAAGTGGAGACAGAGGTCAGGGGACCTGAACTCTACGTTACCCAGCTGAGGGCACAGCCAGGATTCAAACCCAGGCATCCAGCTCCAGGGCCGCTCCAGGTTATTTTGCATTCTTTCTTTGGAGATGAGAGTTCATGGATAGATGGATAATTGGTTGTTTTAATCTGGACTAAGCTTTCAGTCATTTGGATAGATTCTGTCCACTAAATCAGAAAAATAAGTAAGTGACACTTGTTAGCTAACATGAAATAGTAGCAATGTTTATACTCACTCAGCCTTCACAGCCACCCTGTGAGATGGGCAGTACTGCTATCCCTGCTTTACAGATGGGGAAACTAAGGCACAGGGAAGTTATGTGATTAGTTTCCTGGCTCTGGTCAGCTTTAAACCTAACCCCTAGGCCGTACCACCTCATCACCTGAGGAGGAGACTCGCCCTGTGATTGAGGAATGCATGCAGGCTCTCTCCACACTGACGCCCACACCCAGCAGCCTCGTTGGAGGATAAGGGGGCTTAACAGCTTGGAGGTCATGCAGATCTGGGTTGCAGGCCCAGTCCTGTGTGGCCTCAGTTTTCCCATCTGTAAAATGGGGACAATCGTGGCACCCGCTTCCCAGTTGTGGAGAGGACTCAGGTGATGGAGGCAACTCATCCTTTTGGGGTTCAGCATAAGGTGGGCATCCCTCAGTGGTCGGCAGGCTTGGGGGTGGGCTCCGGATACAGGTCCTAGAGGAGCAGACCCCAGCAGCTTGTGGTTTGAGCCATGCCCTTCAGCTCTTGGTTTCCTCTGCTGACTATCGGCTATGATAAACAAAGTCCCTGAAAGTGAAGTTGGAGAGCTGAGTGCCAGGGACACAGAGGGATCGGAACCCACTCTCATAGAGTGTCCAGCCCAGCAGTCCAGTTCACAAGGTGGAGGATGACAAGGACAATAATAATGGGCCAGGCACAGTGGCTCACGTCTGTAATCCCACACTTTGGCAGGCTGAAGTGGGAGGACCGCTTGAGGCCAGGAGTTCAAGACAATATAGTGGGCAACATAGTGAAACCCCGACTGTACAAAAAATAAAAAAATTAGCCAGGCATGGTGTTGCACGCCTGTAGTCCCAGCTACTCAGGAAGCTGAGGTGGGAGAATAACTTGAGCCCACGAGTTTGAGGCTACAGTGAGCTATGATCGTGCCATTGCACTTCAGCCTGGTTGACAGAGCAAGACCAGGTCTCAAACAAACAAACAAAAAATGAAGTTAATGATAAGACAATGTCAAGTTCAGAGACCTCTGAGCACTGTCCAGGATTATACATGTGATCTTAGTGATTTTTCCATTTCAGAGCATGTGAAAATGAGGCACAGAGCTGCTCAAGTTCACACAACGAGGAGTGCAGTACCCAGGCCTGATTCCAGGTTTCCCCGTCACCAGGACCTGTAAACCTGGCCTGCCCATGGGGACGCCAGGTGTGTTGTCCCCGACAAGAGCTCAGGGGAAGGAAAGCATGGGGTAAATACAGATCTGTGGTTTTAGAATGTGTGAACATGCAAGTGTGTCAACCTGCGCGTCTGTCACCGTGGCCAGCCATGTGCCTGTTTGCCCAAGCACAGGGTATGAACCAGTGTGCGTGTTTCTGCTTCTGTGGGTATGTGTGAGAGTGGCGGGTTGTCCTCAGTGGTGTTTCTGCTTGTGTATCTGTGCCCATGGAAATCTGTCTGTGTGTACACAAGCTTGTTGGCCTTCCTATCTTTGGGACTGTGTAGGAGTGCTGGCAGCATGTCTGTACCTTTGGTTTTGTTTTGTTTTGTTTTTGTTTTTGAGACAGAGTCTCGCGCTGTCACCCAGGCTAGAGTGATCTCAGCTCACTGCAACCTCCGCCTCCCGGGCTCAAGTGACTCTCCTGCCTCAGCCTCCAGAGTAGCCATGATTACAGGCATGTGCCACCATGCCCGGCTAATTTTAATTTTTTTAGTAGAGATGAGGTTTCACCAGGTTGGCCAGGCTGGTGTTGAACTCCTGGCCTCAAGTCATCCTCCCACCTTGGCCTCCCAAGGAGTGAGTACAGGTGTGAGCCACCGTACCCGGCCATGCATCTTTGAATGCATTTATGTGCGGTGTGCATATACTTGTATGTTTCTGTATGGCCATTTGTGGGTGGGTCTTCACAGAAACATGCATTTTTGTGGCCAGTTTGTGAGTGTGGATGGTGGTGTGGCTATGTTTTTGACTGTGTCTCTGTGGGGTCATCCATCTACACGAGTGTGCATGGGTCTGTGTAGACATAAATGTGCTTGTTTTGGTATTTTATGACTGGTATAAGAGGTGCTGGCTGTGTGTCCAGGTCTTTGGGTTTCTCTATCAGTGTGTCATTCTGTGTGTCTGCCTCTATGGTTGTACATACATACGTGGTTTTGTCTGGTTTTGTACCTGTATATCTGGGTCTTTGGGATTCCCTGTGTGTGTGTGCGCATGTGTGTGTGTGAATGTGTGGGTAGCATTTCTGGGGATCTCACTGCAACAGATACTGCATGCACGTGCGCGCGCACACACACACACACACACACACCCCTCCCTCCTGTCCCCTAAAACGGCCCTGTTAAGGACCCCATGGAGCGCTGGGATTGGGGGTCAGTGGGCTCTTGGGCAGTCAGGCTGGGTGACCTTAGGCCCTGGCTGGGCCCAATTCCCAGGGGGCAGCCGCCTCAGCCCAGAAGCTCTTGGAGGCGCGTGCACGCGCGCGCGCGTGTGTGTGTGTGTGTTCACAACCCTGTCCTCCACAGTCCTCCTGGCCTCTCCAGCCTGCCTGCTGGCTGCCTGCTGCTCCTCCATCTGAACTGAGAGAGTTAACCTAGCGGGCCAGGGCGGTCTGGGCTGGGGGCCGCCCCCTGGCCCCCCTCCAGCCCCAGCTCCAGTTACAGCTGCTGGTTGGGGAGGGCAAGGGTGGGGTGGGGCTGGGAGGGGAGCCTGTTGGGGGCGGCGCGTCCAGCTCTGGGCTAGGGGGTCCAAAGTGCTCAGCCCCCGGGGCACAGCAGGACGTTTGGGGGCCTTCTTTCAGCAGGGGACAGCCCGATTGGGGTGAGCGTCCCCCACTCCTTCCCTCCAGGCCTCACCCCTGGTCTGGCTGGGCCGCCTATTTTGGGAGCAGGAGTGGCCAGCCCGAGGCTTCCCAGGCAGGCCAACCCAAGGGGGAGGGAGTGTGGCTGGGGCAGTGGGTTCTGCAGGGTGGGATGTGGGCGACTCCTCCCTGCCCTGCTGGTGCGTGTGCACCCTGGCAGGGTGTGGAATTCGGACACACACATGTGTGGGGGCACCGGAGGCCCAGAGGAGGAGTGCTGGATGCCTGACGGTGTTTACACCCCACGTCCTGCTCCAACCAGAAGTTTGGGGAGAGGTTGTTGTTCATGTCCACTCCGGCCCCAGTGCGTGTGTGTGTGTGTGTGTCTGTGCGCGCACGCGCATCCCTGCCCCAGCAGTGTCTTCTGTCTCTCAGGCCCACTGGCCTGGGCCTCGTGTCACTTGCCTGACATCCGACTGTGAAAGATGTCACCCAGAGGCGGGCAGAAGGGCTGTCTTTTCCTTTCCTCGTTGCTGCCCAGGGAGGAGACAGGGTGGCCTTTCCCACAGGGGCAGCCTGTGGCGATGTGGCAGCTGGGCCTCACCCGGACAGGGCTGTGCGTGACCCCCTGAGTGGGGGAAGGCAGGCTGTTGCCATGGCGGCCTGAGCGAGCCGAATTCCTCCAGGGTGAAGTGGGAGATATTTATACCCGGGGTCAGGCTGGGAGCGGGCAGGCGGAGAGGGCAGGGAGCTGGGATTTCGCGGGGCACAGTGAGGCCGGGCGTGTAGGCAGGTGGGACTTGGGCGTGCCCCGCTGTCTCCTGCTCTGTGTTGGTGTGAGGCAGCGCCTCCTCTGCCCTGCCAGGGTAGGTCTGGGAATCGGGGGCCTGCTGTGGGAGGTGGAGGCCCGAGGGAGGCCCCCAGGGACTGTGTGTCTCACCCCTGTCCCTGCTACATTGTGTTGTTGTGTGAACCCATCGTGGAGGTTGTTTTGGTGACACTGTGTCCCCACGAAGCTGGGGATACCCCTGTTTCTCGGAGCCACCAAGCTAGAGGGTGAATGCTTCGGTGATTCAGTCCCCAGACTGTCTCTGACTTAATCCCTTGGGTTCAAGCCCTATGTGGGAGAGCAAGGGCACACACTTGCCTAACCTGTTGTGTCCCCCCCAGGACAATGGCGTCTCTTGGCCACATCTTGGTTTTCTGTGTGAGTCTCCTCACCATGGCCAAGGCAGGTGAGTGCAGGGGAGGCTGCCCGCTACCCACCTCAGCCCCAGGGGTGGCGGCGGGGACTGAAACCCCAAGAAAGAACCAAGTTGGAGACCGCAACCTAGACTGAGTCGGCTGGGGTACCAAGAAGTTTGGGGGTCTCCAAGTGGGGTCCAGTCACAGGCTGGCATTTGGGGGAAGCCCCAGATCAGGCAAAGGTGGGGTGGGATGGGGCTGAATCCCTGGTGGGATAATTGGGTCACAGGCAGCCTGCCATGAGTCAGGGAGCTGGGGCAGTTAGGTGCTCCCTGCCCCATCTGGGACAGTGCAGAGGGGGCAGCTGGGACCCAGAGAGGGTGGGCAGCCTGCCTAGACACCCTCAGACTCTCAGCCCAGAAAGGCAGAGCCCCCAGTGGTCTCCTTATGCCCCTCCCTGTCCAGGACCCCAGGAAGCATTCAACCCCTGATTTCTCTCTTTCCAGAAAGTCCAAAGGAGCAAGACCCGTTCACTTATGGTGAGTGGGTGGTCTAATTCTGAGAGTTTTGGGGGAGATCCTGGCTTTGCTGTTCCTTTGATTCACCCTCCCCCAGAGTCCCAGTAAGAAATCTCTGTCATTCTCCTTCCCTCTATTTTGTCCTTCCTTTCTGATTCCACCTGTCTGCGTCTTTCCCTGTCTGTGTCTCTCTGTGTCACTGTCTATGTGATACCTCTCTGGTTCTCTTTCTCTTGCCTGGGTCTCTCTCAGCATCTCGTGGCCCATCCTCTGCTTTTTCCCATCTTCTCTCCCGTTGTCCCCCTCCTCCCTGCCCCCTCCCTCCCTTTCCTATACACCTCTCTCCTCTCCCTGGTCCCCCACTTTCCTCCTCCCATATCTGCTCCCCCTTAATTGATCTTATTTCCCCGCTTCTCTCTGCTGGTCCTTTCTCCCTGTTTCCTCCTCCCCAATTTCCCCCTCTCCTATTCTCCCTCCTCTCCTCCCTGCCCTCACCTTCCCTGCTCTGCTGCTCACAGACTACCAGTCCCTGCGGATCGGAGGCCTCATCATCGCCGGGATCCTCTTCATCCTGGGCATCCTCATTGTGCTCAGTGAGTGCCCCTA
>NW_012111697.1:3043142-3044894 GCF_000951035.1 Colobus angolensis palliatus
CCCAGGCCTTGCCCCGCCTACCCTGCCTTGGCTCCCCGGCCTCCGGTCTCGCCTCTAGCCCCGCCCCGTCCCCCAAGTCCCGCCCCTCGCGAGGGCGAGGTGGAGCTACAGCGCCGCTTGGCGTCCGCGGGGAGGGAGCCTCAGCCTCTCCTGCTTCTCCACGCCCACAGGCAGAAGATGCCGGTGCAAGTTCAACCAGCAGCAGAGGTAAGACGCCCCTCCCCGCCTTCCTTTGCCCGCTCTGCTCTGGAGGGCGCCGCAGGTGAGGCGGGGAGTCCGCCTGACCCGCAGCCCGATCCCCATCAGCGACTAAGTATTAAGCACCTACTATGTACCATGGCCCAAGCCAGGCCCTGGGACCAAGCGAGGAAAAAACCTCCCGCCCTTCCTGGCCGAACTCCCAGCCTAGTGGAGGCGGTGGCCGTGGGTTCCAACAGCCCCACAGATAGAAAAATCACAAAGCGTGATAACACAAAGTGCAGGAAAGAAGGAACGGCGGTGAAATGAGATCATCTCACACGCGGCCCAGTTTAGCTTAGAGTCCTGTTCCTAGCTCTTTGATTCCTCTTCAAATAAAATGTTAAAGCATGGACAATGTGTGAATATGTTAGAACAATTATAGATATTATCATAAGCAGTAGCTAATATTTATTGGGTGTGTACCACGTGTCAGATACGGTTTCACTTCCTCTGGGAGGGAGGTGCTGTTATTTTACAGATGAGGAAACTGAGGCACAGGGAGGTAAAGTCACTTTGTTCAAGATCACTCAAGTGGAAGATGGGGGATTCCGGGTTTCCAACCCAGGCCATCTCACGACAGTCTGCCAAGTCCCCTTGACTGTCCCTCCCCTACCAACTTCACATCCCTGCCCCCAAATCCGCGGAGGTACTCACTGTTAACCGGCTTGGAAGCCCCCTGCCAAGCACTTAAGCTGCTCCTGGGTGCTTCTTATTTCTGGCGGACCCCGAGCCTGTTCTTCTTCCATGTCTGGGCCTTGTTACACCGGTCTGGGAAAGGAGGCTTGTACTGGGGGTTCCTAGAAGGGCAGCCTCTCCCCCTTTCCATCCCGAAATCCCTCTGCCTCTGTCTTCCCAGGACTGGGGAACCCGATGAAGAGGAGGGAACTTTCCGCAGCTCCATCCGCCGTGAGTCTGGGGAGACTGCGGGTATTTTGGGGAGAGGGCTGGTTCCAAGGACCCCTTTTCCTGGCCCTCCCTGGTTGCGTAGAGGGAGGGGCTGGATCTGAAAGCGGAGGGCGGGGAGTTGCCCCGCCTGCCCAGGAGCTGGGGATGCCCCTCCTGATGACCCCCGACCTCCGTGTTCCCCCCAGGTCTGTCCACCCGCAGGCGGTAGAAACACCTGGCGCGATGGAATCCGGCCAGGTGCTGCAGCTCTGACACGGCGGTGGGAGGGAAGGTGGGAGGAAGGAAAGGCGGGAAAGGGAGGGGGCCAAGTGCCAGGGTTGGAGGGCGGCGAGGGGTGGTGCTGGACTTCCCCCCTCGCCTTTCACTCACCCTTTTCATCCCACAGGACTCCCCTGGCACCTGACGTCTCCCACGCTCCACCTGCGCGCCCACCGCCCCCTCCGCCGCCCCTTCCCCAGCCCTGCCCCCACAGACTCCCCCTGCCGCCCAGACTTCCAATAAAACGTGCGTTCCTCTCGACAGCACTTTGTCGGTCTCGGTCCCTCAGCGCGAAAGCCCAGCGCCCCTGGACCCCAGCAGGGGGCGCCCCACCCTAGAGGAAGGGGC
>NW_012111697.1:3045014-3065519 GCF_000951035.1 Colobus angolensis palliatus
GGGCTCCCCCCAGCTCCCCCCCCATATCGGTCCGTCCTGCTTCCAGCTGCTGCAGCGCGCCTTCGCCGCCAAAGCATCCAGCAGCCCCCTGCTCCGGCCCAGCATGGCGACCCCGACCCAGACCCCCACAAAGGGTGAGCGTCGTCTGGGGAGGGGGTTGCAGGGGGGACTCCGGGATCTGAGAGCCTAGGAGAGAGGGTGTCGGGAGATTTCAGCAATGGTAAGGCAAGGGAGTGGGGGGAGGGAGGTCTGCTCCTCCTGTGGGCGGAGGCCCCTGTAATGCAGCCCCCCGATCGCCCCTCCGGGTCTCTGGGACACCCCCTCCCCGGCGGGCGCCCTGTGCCAGACCTGCGGTTGGAGAGTGGCAGTCCCGGGAGAAGGGATGCTCGGACAGGTCGCTATGGCAACCGGGTGGCTGGTCCTGCACCGTGGTGGTAGCAGACGGGAAGAGATGAGCTTGCAGGGTGGGAGCGGGTGGGTCTGCGGCCAGAGACGTTCTGGAAGATTTCAGGGTCCCTGGGGTGGGCAAGGGAAGGGGAGGAGGTTCATGTTCCTCTTCTTTCCAGTGCTGTCTCCTAGGGTGTGTGTTTCCTGAAACCCTTGGCAGCCAGGTTCCGAGGAAAGGAGTGAGAGCTGAAGGAAGAGACAGCAAGAAGGGATATAGCAAGAGATGGACAGGGAGAACCTGGAAGAGACAGAGACCGAGAGGCAGGAGATCCAGAGTCACAGATACAAAGACCCAGGATGACAAATAGATAGAGAGATTCCCAGTGGAGGCGAGAGGCAGAGAACGGTAGACAGAGATGCAGAGAGAGAAAGAAAAAAAAATGAGAGCTGGGAGATAGCGAGATTGAGACCGCTATGGAGAGAGAAGCAGAGAGACGGAGGGAGAGAGAAGCAGAGAGACGGAGGGAGAGAGACGGACCCATGGGGAGAGGGGAATAGAAAGAGAAGGAAGCAGTGTGGGGTGGGGCCCAAACCACTGCAGTGAACCCCCATGGGTGGGAATGGGGTGATGGGACCCTCCTTCCCAGCCCACAGCAGGGGTGTTTTCCAATCCCAGAGGTGTACCCGGGTATGCACCTAGCTGCCCCTACTGCCCCCATCCAGCCGCACACTGATTTCCATTCCACACCCATTAACCCAGTTATGCACCCAGTTAAACACCCACTTCCACCGTCGCTCCCTAATAGCCCCCATTGCTAAGCCTGCTTCTGCAGAGGAGCAAGGCACAGACTGCTTCAAGAGGGAGCGGGTGCCCAGCTAGGGTCTCCAGCACTGAGGGCAGGGAATGGGCCAGGGGTGTTGAGAAGCCACTGGCCGTGAAGGGAACCCCAATTCCACTTGGATGATTCCCTCCCTTCCGTGCTTCCCAGAAGGCGGGGGCTGCTGCACTGAGCCATATCTGCAGAATCCGAAGCAGGGCGGGGGGTGGGGGGGGGCTGCAGAGGCTGGAAACCACCCTAGGGAGAGGGGGCAGGGCTGAGGCAGCAGGCCTGGCGGGAGCCCAGGGCTTCTTTTTGCAGAGGTGGTGGTTAACAGGATCGATGGCAGCAGACGGGCAGAGGTGGGAGGACAGACTCCTCAACGCCACCTCCTCTGCCTCCCCCTTTCCCAGTCACAGCATGAGAGGGGACCGCAGGTCTCGGGAAATCCCGGGGGAAGAAAAGCATGTTGTGCATTGCAAACTGCTTATGGAAACTAATCAATGAATTGTTGGGGAGCGAGGGGGGAAGAGGGGAGATTGTCTCCCTCCGCCCTGCCAGAGAACGGGCGGGAGAATTAGGGGTGAACAGAAGAGGGATGCATGAGCACAGCTGGGTCCCTGTCCCTGAAATGGACCCTCAGCTTGGCCAGAAGCCAGTCCTGCAGGGGCAACAGTAGGAGGTGCAAAAGGAGGGGAGAGGGTCAAGATTGAAACCTGCATCTTACACAGGACCTCACAAGGGACCCCACCCAACCTGGGATGCTGGGACCTATCACCTTTCTTCACCTCACGAGATGCCCCAGTTACCATAGCAACCACCTCCTTCCGGATATCTCCTTGGCAGCTGGCCAGGAGTAGTGCACATTCCTTTGCCTGACTCCTGGCCCCACCCTTAGCCCAGCCACGCCTGGGGGCCCAGGTTGCTGGGGCAGCAGGGACCAGAGGAGGATCTCCTGCATGGAACACCAGATTCTGGGACAGGTGCTCACCCAGTGGGCTCCTGATAACTTTGGGGAAGGGCAGGTGTGTGGAAAACAGACTAGTGAGACAATCCACCTTTTGCAGCCTCCTGCAGCCTAGGACCGCCTCATAATCATTCCTTCATTCATTCATCCCAGAAAACTTGGAGAGCCTTTCATAAATGTCAGGATGAACAGCAGCGATGAGTCAAACAAATTTACTCACTCTCTGGTGGGGAACCTTACACAGAGCACAAGGGACCCTGAAGCAGTGTTTCACCATCTTGGCGCTTTTGAGTATTACCGTCACAATTTTCACTTTATTCAAATATTCCTCACACTGCTATTTATTTAACTTTTTTTCCTTCAAATGATTAGCTTTTTTACTTTTATTTTTTGAGACAGGGTCTCACTCTGTCACCCAGGCTGGAGTGCAATGGTGCGATCACAGCTCACTGCAGCCTCAAAGTCCTGGGCTCAATCTATCCTCCCACATCAACCTCCCGAGTAGCTGGGACTACAAGGCACTCCCCGCTACACGCAGCTAATTTTTGTATTTTTTGTAGAGACAGGTTTTGCCATGTTTCCCAGGCTGGTCTCAAACTCCTGGGCTCAAGCAATTCACCTGCCTTGGCCACCCAAAGTGCTTAGGATTACAGGCATGGGCCACCATGCCCAACCCAGGATTAGCTTTTTAAAAACAATGAGCTTTATTTTACAGCACCATCACAACTGGAAAATTCATCATTTTCTTCTTCTTCTTTTTTTCGAGACAGAGTCTCGCTCTGTCATCCAGGCTGGAGTGCAGTGGCACAATCTCGGCTCACTGCAACCTCTGCCTCCCGGGTTCAAGTGATTCTTCTGCCTCAGCCTCCCAAGTAGCTGGGA
Organism: Colobus angolensis palliatus; assembly: GCF_000951035.1. Taxonomy (NCBI): domain Eukaryota; kingdom Metazoa; phylum Chordata; class Mammalia; order Primates; family Cercopithecidae; genus Colobus; species Colobus angolensis. The sequence continues at coordinate 3,048,069 of NW_012111697.1, forward strand.
CTACAGGGGTGCACCACCACACCCAGCTAATTTTTGTATTGTTAGTACAGATGGGGTTTCGCCATATTGGCCAGGCAGGTCTTGAACTCCTGACCTCGTGATCCGCCCACCTTGGCCTCCCAAAGTGCTGGGATTACAGGCATGAATCACCATGCCCAGCTGGAAAATTCATCTTTTTTTTGCCTTAAATTGAAGGCAGCATAAGAGCAATCTGAAGCAGGTGATTTCGCTTTTCTGGGTCTGGTGTCCCCCTGGCAGGAAATGAGGATGAAGATAGCACCCATATGAAAGAGTTGCTATGAAGATTAAGAGTAAATGCACTGATATCTGTCAGATGCTTACCAGGGAGGCTGGAATGGAGTCAGGGCTACCCCTTGCTGATTACATCAATAAGTAAAGGAGAAAACCAAATAATGCCACAAAATTCTGCCTAGATTTTATTGCCTGCTGAAGATTCAGAGCCCAAGGCCTGTTTTCTCTTAGGTAAAGGGGGAGATTAACAAGGGTTGGAAGGTGTTAAAGATACCTCAGCAACAACCTAAGACATCCTCTTTGAAGACTGGACAGAGACCTGGGAAGGGTAAACTTACACATTGTGTGAATCATGGTCTTTCTTTGGGGCCACCTCTATCAGTCAGTTTCGGCTACAGTATGCTGCGGTAACAAACAGGTGTTGCTTTGGGGCCACCTCTGTCAGTCAGTTTCAGCAAGAGTATGCTGCAGTAACAAATAGTACCAAAAGTCTCAGGGCTTTATGACAACCAGGTTCACTTCTCACTTAGGCTATACGTGCATCACAGGTTGACCAGTCATGAAAGAAAACTAGAACAGTCAGCATCTTGAACATTCAGACCACCAGGCTAGAAGTGAAACAGAGCTTTGGCCTGGAGGCCTGAATGTTCCTGAATGTTTAAATGCCCCAGCCTGGAAGTGACAATGCACTTCTCACAGTTCCTTGGCCGGAATTAGTCACATGGCCCTACCCAACCTCCAGGGAGCCATCCATCTCTGAGCCTGGAAGGGGGAAGAAGAACATCCATGACATCAGGCATCACCCTGGCACCCCTCACCCTCTCCCCATGTGGCAGACAGTCTGCTGCCAAATTCTGCTCTAGGAAAGGCCAAATATGATAAGAACTGTCAGAGGCATTCGAGAGCCATCGGGATGAACTTGTTGAATGGGAAGGATGTTCTGAGCTCTCCTGCAGGGGAACGTGATTAGGACCAGGAAGGCAGGAAGTGGAGAAAAGTGAATCTAGAGGCACACACACATTTTATCCACATGTGAACATTTCTGAAATCATTATGTGTCTTCTAATAGATGGGGACATTTCATGCGGTAGAGTTCCAAACATATTTACACATACACACACACACACAAAGGGAAAACCATTACAAATTCAATTTTGAATCTTAAACTTGATGGTGTCTTAGAAATAAGTAATAATGGGCTGGATGCGGTGGCTCCGTGCCAGGGCACTCCAGCCTGGGTGACAGAGCAAGACCCTGTCTGAAAGAAGGAAAGGAAAAGAGAGGGGAGGGGAGGGGAGGGGAGGGGAGAGAAGGGGAGAGGAGAGGAGAGGAGAGGAGAGGAGAGGAGAGAGGAGACGAGAGGAGGAGTATGAATCAGCACGATGGAGTGTCAGGAGTGAGTGGATGACAGCAGTAGCAGCAGGTGCCTGTGGAAGCCCTCAGGTGACTGAGAAGTTTTAGGGAGTGTTTAGGGGAAGCTGAGACATTCATTGGACCACCAGTGGAAATGGGGTCTGTTTAACCTTGTGACATCACGTGCAAGAGGGAGTGTGTCTGTGTTTTCCAGGGAAGGAGTCCATAGCTTGCATCAGACCTCCATAGGGGTCCGGAACCAGGACTGCCATGTAGTTTGGGTAGATTGTACACTGCATAGAGGATGGTGCTGACTGATGGAGTGAGTAGGGGCTGGAATCCAGCCTGGCCTATGCTCTTCCAGCCTTGCGGCCTGCCATGAAGCCACATCATCCAAACCAAGGAGTCTCTATCTGACTTCCACAAAGAAATTATTGGGCCCTCTATCTGGATCCTCAAAAATATTAAGAAATCCACTGTTAAGTTTTTTTTTTTTTTTCTTTCTCTTTTTCTCTGCTTCTTCCCCTCAGCTCCTGAGGAACCTGACCCATTTTACTACGGTGAGTGTTGGATTTGGGGATGGGACTGGACTGGGGAGTGGCTGCAGGTGTTCCCAGATCGCTCCGGACATGGCTTCAGCTATGGCTACACGATATGTGCTGGGCCACTGGCCACGGGATCATATATATGGGTGTGGTTCACATCAGCTGGGTTCATGGAGGGCAGAACCAGATGGGGGAGTGGGGGTGCCTCACACCCTCTCGGAGCCCCCTTCAGGTCTCACTGGGATCTGGGCTGGTGCCTTTGTGTCGTCAGAGAAGCAGATGAAGGAAAATCTTAGAAGCAATGACTCTGAGGCCAGGCTGCCTGGATTTGAATCCTGCCTTATCCACTCACTAGCTGTATGGCCTTGGGCAAGCGACTTTGCCCCCTCTGAGCCCTTCTGTAAACAAGGGACGGTAATAGTTCCCACCTACGAGGACTGTGGGAAAGATACCTGGCCGGTGCCATTAAATCTCCTCCATGGCATTGAAGCTCAACAAAGTTACCCCAGGCCTGGTAGATCTGGCTCCAGTTTCCCCTCTGAACATCCTCTTATTGCCCCCACCCCACCCCTTTGCTCATTCATACTTTTTCCCTAGGTGTCAATTTATCTCCCATCTCAGGGCCTTTGCATATGCCATGATTCTGCAGGAATGCTTCTCCTCTAGCTTTGTACACGGCTGGCTAAGGCTCCTCCTTATTCAAGCCTCAGATCAAACATAGACTACTCTGCTGGGATAGGCCCTCCTGACTCCTTGGCAAGGAAGAGCCACACCATGCCCAGCTGGAGTCGCATGACTTGTTTTGGAGGGGTTGTTTCTTTAATGCTTTATCAGAATACGAAAGTCATCTCCTTGAGGGTAGAGGCCTGGACCACTACTGGTACAGAGTGAGTGCTCCATAAATTCATATCTCAACAAATACTTAGCAGGCACAGGCTCTATGCCTGGCAATGTTCCAAGCAGCTGGACACACTGCAACGAACCACACAGACAAGAATTCAAGAATGCAAGAATTCCTGCCCTCCTCCTGACCTTCCACTCAATGGAAAAGAGATACTCAAGAAAACAAAATATGAAAATTATATATTAAACAAGAATATTAATTGGCCAGGTACGGTGGCTCGTGACTGTAATCCTAGTGCTTTGGGAGGCCAAGGCAGGAGGATCGCTCAAGTCCAGGAGTTTGAAGCTGCAATGAACTATGATTGTGATTTTTTTTTTTTTTTTTTTGAGATAGAGTCTCACTCTGTGGCTCAGGCTGGAGTGCAATAGCACAATCTCGGCTCACTGCAACTCCCGCCTTCCAGGTTCAAGTGATTCTCCTGTCTCAGCCTCCCGAGTAGGTGGAACTACAGGCCCACACCACCACACCTGGCTAATTTTCATTTTTTTTTGAGACGGAGTCTTGCTCTGTCACCCAGGCTGGAGTGCAGTGGCCAGATCTCAGCTCACTGCAAGCCCCGCCTCCCGGGCTTACACCATTCTCCTGCCTCAGCCTCCCGAGTAGCTGGGACTACAGGCGCCCGCCACCTCGCCCGGCTAGTTTTTTTGTATTTTTTAGTAGAGACGGGGTTTCACTGTGTTAGCCAGGATGGTCTCGATCTCCTGACCTCGTGATCCGCCCGTCTCGGCCTCCCAAAGTGCTGGGAGTACAGGCTTGAGCCACCGTGCCCGGCCAATTTTCATATTTTTAGTAGAGACAGGATTTCACCGTGTTGGCTAGGCTGGTCTTGGACTCCTGACCTCAAGTGATCTGCTTGCCTTGGCCTCCCAAAATGCTGGGATTACAGGCATAAGCCACTGTGCCCAGCTCTACAAAAAAAAAATTTAAAAATTAGCTGGGCAGGGTGGTGTGTGCCTGTAGTCTCAGCTACTTGGGAGGCTGAGCAGGGAGGATCTCTTGGAGCCCAAGAAGTGGAGGCTGCAGTGAGCCATAATTGCACCACTGCACCCCAGCCTGGGTGACAGAGTGACACCACGTCTCTTAAAAAAAAAAAAAAAGACAAGAATATTATTAGGCAAGAATATTAGGTAAGAATAATTCCTATGAAGTCAAGAAGGGAATGAGATTGGAAAGTGTGGAGGAGAGGATGGAAAATTCTGAATAGGACAGCCAGAGGTTTTTCTCACAGTGAAATAAAGCCCAGACATTGGTGAGGGAAGGAGCCATGTGGATATCTGGGGGAAGAGCTTTCAGGCTGCAGGAACAGCCAGTCATAGGATAGGATAGGACAGCCCTGGGATAGGATTAGGCCGGATATACCCCAGGAAGAGTGAGGAGGCCACTGTGGCTGGAGTAGGATTGATGGGGAGAGTGAGGTGGGGTGAGGTCCAAGAAGGAAAGGGACTGGATCATACGGGACTTTGAGGGCCGTCGTGAGGACTCTGGTTTCTACCTTGAGGGCAATGGGATGAGGAGGGCTCCGAGCAGAGGAGAACCCAGATCTGACTCAAATGTTGATGGGTCCTTGTGGCTACCAGAGGTGGGAGTGCAGGCAGGCCAGCAAGACCCTAGAGAAGGCTGCTGCAGAGGCCAGATGGGTGACAATAGTGGACAGAACCAGGGCCAGGGAGGAGATGGTAGAGGGAGAGTATTGTGTATATATCCAGGGTGGAAAGTGCAGCGGGAGAGAGCAGGGGAGGAAAGTAGAGGATACAGAGGGCAAGGGGAGCTAATGGTGCCCAAGCCCACGCCCTACATCCTCACATCAGCCCCCTGAAGGAGTGTCCAGAATGGCCCACAGCATCCCTGGGCGATTCTGGGCCCGTGGTTGGGCAACACAGCCAGGGAGGAGCCCAGGTGCTGTCCCTGCCTCGATGTCCTCCGTTATCTTCCCCAGACTACAACACGGTGCAGACTGTGGGCATGACTCTGGCAACCATCTTGTTCCTGCTGGGTATCCTCATCGTCATCAGTAAGTGTGACCCGTCCCTGGGCTGCCTGGGCCTCCGGTTCCTCTGCTGGCTTTCATGCATATCCTACGCCCTATGTCCTGTCTTCTTGTTCCGTCTCTCTCTCTCCCAACAGGCAAGAAGGTGAAGTGCAGGAAGGCGGACTCCAGGTCTGAGAGGTCTGGCAGCAGTGGGCAGAGAGTGGGAGGGGGCCTCGGGGTACCTCCCTAGCAGACAGGCAGGATCCGCTGGGCCTGCCATGTGTGTTCTGCAAAGCCTATGGTTACTGAATCTCTTTCTACTTTTCTCTCTCATTTCTGCCTCCACAGCCCAACCTGCAAATCCTGTAAGTCCGAGCTTCCCTCTTCAGGTGAGGGTGAGAAACTGTGGTTCTGGGAGGGTTTTGGGAAGTCTTGTGGATGGACTGGGCAGGGGGGCTGCCCGCAGATATCACAGGACAATTCCCTAGGAAGCGGAGGAAATGCCGCAGATGAAAGATGCTAAACCTGGCTGGGTGCAGTGGCTTACGCCTGTAATTCCAGTACTTTGGGAGGCCGAGGTGGGCAGATCACCTGAAGTCAGGAGATTGAGACCAGCCTGGCCAACATGGTGAAACCCCGTCTCTACTAAAAATACAAAAATTAGCTGGGCATGGTGGTGTGCACCTGTAATCCCAGCTACTCAGGAGACTGAGGCAGGAGAATCACCTGAACCTGGGAGGCAGAGGTTTCAGTGAGTTGAGATCGTACCACTCCATTCCAGCCTGGGTGACAGAGTGAGACTCTGTCAAAAAAAAAAAAAAAAAGAAAAAAAGAGAAAGGAAGGAAGGAAAGAAGGGAGGGAGGGAGGGAGGAAGGAAAGGAGGAAGGAAGGGAGGAAGGAAGGAAAGGAGGGAGGAAGAGAGGGAGGGAAAAGAAAGATAATGCTAAACCGTGGGGAGGCAGTGAGATGTGACATGTCCCAGAGTCCACGGAGATTCCCAGAAACAAATGCTCAAGCCTGTAAAAGCCAGGACATGCTGATTTCCCAGGAGAGGAAACTGCAGGCCTGTGAAGAGAAGGGCCCCATGTGGGAGGAGCTCTGTCAGTCAGGAGGAAGAGACAGGGAGCACTGAGGAAGACGAGGAGAGGCTTTCCAGACTTGATCGTTCAGCCGGGCAGATCCAGGATGAAATAGCCAAGGAAAAGGGGCAGAGGGAGGGAGGGAAGGTTTCTGAATAGTTGCATCAAAATAACAAAAAGAGAGATGAATAGAATGCAGATTTTAGAATTCACATTGGAAAAGAACATATGGGATGCAGGGAGTGTGAGGATGGAGAAGAAAGCTGGGAAGCACAGGAGGGGGTAGAGTGGAGAGGATGGAGGTGTTCGGGGAGAATGTGGGAAGGAGGAGCCCAGGAAGGAAGGGGAGGAGGATGGGAGGAGGACGGCCTGCAGGGTGGAGGAGGGAGAATGGGTGTAAGCCTGGAAGGTGTAAAGGGAGAACGACAGGGATGCAAGGCAAGCAAGCATGTCGATGAAAGATTCTGACTCCTTGGGGCTGTTAATTTTAATTATGTAAAAATATCTTGACCTGTTTTTAGTGGAAATGCAGCCTTTCCGGAGACCTGTAAAAAACCGGAAATGAGAATTTCTGTGTCTCCTATAAAGTTCTTATAACAACAACAACAAAAAAGCAGGAGGGGCACATGGGTTATTCAGTGGTTGTGGGGTATTTAGTGTGGAATTTGTTTCAGGTTCCTTTTTTTTTTTTTTTTGAGACAGAGTCTTGCCCTGTCCTCCATTGCCCAGGCTGGGGTGCAGTGGCACAATCTCAGCTTACTACAACACTGCAACCTCTGCGTCCCAGGTTCAAGCGATCCTCCTGCCTCAGCCTCCCAAGTAGCTGGGACTACAGGCGCCCACCACCACACCCGGCTAATTTTTACATTTTTAGCAGAGATGAGGGTTCACCGTGTTGGCCAGGCTGGTCTCAAACTCCTGACCTCAAAAGTGCTTGGATTACAGGCATGAGCCACCACGCTCGACCTGTTTCATGTTTATTTAATGAGTTTTAAAACATGAACAGGGCACTTATGGATGCGTAGGGCAGCATGGGGGTTGGCCTTGTCACCTGGGGCACAGAGGAAGACTTTGCACAGGTTTCTGGCCTCTCCTAGGTGAATGATGGTCTGGAGCCGGTAGGGAATGGGGGAATTCCCGTTGTAGCCAAATGTTCAGGACAGGGAGTGTAGGAAAGGAGTGAGGGTGTAGGAGGAGATTGCGGATGGGAAGGGGGATGGAGACTCCCTTTCTGGCAGGCGGACAGCCCCAAAAGCCCAGGTTGGGTCTGGGGCCGCCAGCCCCGTGGCAGGTGTTTCTCTCCATGACAGCAGCCAGAGGTGTCCCCAAGGGAACCAGACATTAGAGTGTGGGAGGCAAGACAGCTCCCTCAGTGTTAGCTCAGGGGTGACAGTCCCTGGGGTCTGGCTGCCATGGTGCCGGGGAATGGAGAGCCAACGAGCTGTGGGGAGGGAAACAGTTTCCACCTCTCTGGTGGCTCAGGCACCCCCCTCTCTCCCCAGCCCCTGGTGGCGGCGGCGTGTAACACCTGCCCGAGGAACCTCCGCTGCCGACCCTGTCTGAGCGCGGGAGCCTGAGGACCGGGTGGAGGCGGTGGGGACCCAGCCGCGCGCCGGGAGTGCTCCCCGGAATGAGCCGCCCCACCCACCCCAAGGCTGGAGCCGCTGCACCCTGCTGTCCCTCCCCAGGCCTTGGCAATGATGATCCCCCAAAGAGCCCGTCTGCACCCCAGACCCGGGGCCTCAGGCCTCCAGCTCCTGGGATCCGGGAGTCCATCCCGGCCCAGCCCCGCAAGCATCCCTGTGTACGGTCCCCCTGCACCTCCTTGTCTCAGCCTCGAAGATCCGTCCCCCTGGCCCCTCAGTGTCCATGTCTTGAGCTTAATAAATGTGCATTTGGTTTTTTCTCCTGTTCTGTCTGTGTGTTCTCATCTGTGGGGCATGGTGTGGGTAGCGGTGCAGAACTGAACCTGGGGTAGCTCTCCCCTGCGTGCCCGGCGTTGCCCCCTCTTCCTTCTCCTCTCCCAGTGCCCCGAGTTGCCCCCCTCCAATCCCTTCTTCCTCAACACCTTCGGATTTGTCCTTTCCCTTCCTCCAGGGACCCCAGAATAGACCCCTCCCCTTCTCCCCCTGCTTTCTCAGAGGCGTCCACTTACCCTAGACCTGCCGGCCCCATCCCCGTCCCCACCCTCCCCCACCACTGTGCCCTCACCCCTGCCCCCCGTTGCCCTCAGCGGCTCCCCCTCCTGCTCCCACCCCGGGCTCTGAAGCCAGGAAACCCAAGAGGAAATGACTGAGCCCGTCTGGGTCCCCGCCCGCTCGCGCTCCCCTGGCCACACCCTCCGCCTGGACGCAGCAGCCACCGCCGCGTCCCTCTCCCCACTAGGCTGCCGGCTCAGGACCCCCAGCTCCAACGTAAGTGCCTCTCGCGCGCCACCTCCATCCGCCGCCCCTCTGCCCACAGGCCGGGCTCAGGTGGGTAGGGGTTTGACCCCTTCCGCCCCTCTCTGTCCCCCATCCACGCCCACATCTCTCTGTCTCCTCTCCTGGGCTACAGTGGGCCGCTCTGCCTCGCTCCTGCCCGCCTGCCTCAGTCTCCCCAGCTGTCTGCCACCCCCCTCGGACCAGTGCCTCTCAGATCTCCCTAGCGCGCCATCCCTGCAAGGCAGCCCCTGACACCAACTCACTTTTTCCTCTGAGCGCAGGAGGCGTTACTCACTCTTCCTCCTTCCCCTCCTTGCCGACTCCTGGGCTCTGGGCCCCTGGGGGAGGGAAGAGGCCTCCTATCTACTCCTCTGCCCCAGTCCCCTCCTTGCGTCAGTCCCAGTGAGGGATAGGCGCCTGGCGGAAGGCGCAGGGAGGTGCTTCTCTGCTTCAGGAGTGCCTGCTGGCCCTTGCAGCTGCTGGGAGATCCATTTATCTGTTGCTTCTTGTTTTCTTTGGGGACCTGCAGGGGAAGGAAGCAGGGTGACTGATATCCCCCTCCCCTTTCCCCTGAGGCTAGCCGTCTGCCCTGGCAGGGGGTCCTGGAAGCCAGAGGTGTTTGCTCAGGGCAGGGAAGGGGCTGCAGGATCCCCGGGGGCTGCCAGAGGCCGGCCTCGCTGACATCGTGGCTGACCCCAGCATCGCCTGGTCCCACAGATGTCGCCCTTTGGTCGCCTGTGTCTTCTCACCATCGTTGGCCTGATTCTCCCCACCAGAGGTAAGACCCGTCTCTGGCCTCCACCCTGCCCCAGAGCCCCCAGCCAGGCCAGCCCTACATGTGCTGCAGGGTGGGTGGCTGGCGCGTGTGAACGTTCTGTCCCGCCCTGTCACCCTCCTGCTGAGCCGGCACCAGGAAGTGGGGATCCCTATGGCGGGGCGACGTTACACCCTCTTTGGACACCTCAAACCCGGGTGGCTGCTTCCAGTGAGTCTGGCCAGGGCCTGTCCCGCTGAGCATCCTCCAATTTCACCTCCAAGAAGAACTCACTGAGTTTGATTTGGCGGGGAGATTGGTGTCAGTTTTCTACTCAGCAGCCAGGAAACCTTGGCTCCCAAAATAGAGGATCACTGGGTCCTGGGGCATTACACAGTTAGACAAAGCTGTTGAGCTGGGGTTGGTCCAACGAGTTGGTGACATCTCAGCCTTGCCTGGAAAGTGTCTCCTGAAAGACAGGAACCGCGGGGGGTCATTGAGCATCCTTTCTGCATGGCAGGTGTGGTGTGTGGTGTGTGTTAGCTCAGTTAGGCTTTGCCTCTGACAGTCAGTCACACCTGTTGTCATGTCCATTTTACTGATGAGGAAACTGAGGCTCAGCGAAGGGAAGTGTCCTGTGTCAGAGGACAGTGTGTGGGGGAGCTGGGAAAACAACTGTCCTGCCTGCCCCCAGAGCCCAGAGTGCACACCCCACTGAAAGCACCCTCACTTCTCCTTCATAAAATGATTTTCATATACTCATTCAGTCATTTGACAAATATTTATTGAGCACCTACTATGTGCTAGATATTCTGTGCACTGGGGAAACAGCAGTGAATAAAACAAGAGGTCACACTCTAGTGGGGAGAGACAAATTAGTAAGTTATATCATATGCTAGGAGGTGTTATGTGCTTGCAGAAAAGTACAGGTAATGAGGATTGTTTAAACTGGGTGGTCAGGGAGGGCCTCACTGAGGAGGTGACATTGGGACCAACAAATACTTGGAAGAAATGAGGGAATGAGCCTTGCAGGTGTCTGGGGGCTGAGTGTTGTCTGGTGTGTTTTAAGAATAACAGGCAGGTGGGGTGGCTGGATTGGGATGAGAAGGGGCAGAGTGGGATGAAGAGAGGACAGAGAAGTGATGGGACCAGATGGAGGAGGACTTATGGGCCACATGAGGGCTTTGCTTTTAAGTAGAGTGAAGTGTAGCCAGGGCAGGGCTCTGACTCAGGCAGGCCCTGACCTGACTCAGGTGGTCCCAGGCTCCCTCTGGCTGCAGGTGGGAACAGACTGTGGGGGCAGGGACAGGAGCAGGGAGTCCAGGGAGGAGGCTGCTGGGATGTCCAGGCTGGAGGGTACGGAGGCAGGGCCAGGGTGGGGGCAGTGGAGTTATCCAGCACTGACTACATGGTAAGCAGTGTGGGAGACCCTTCCCCTGCTCTGTGTCATTTCACCCTATCTATAGCCCTGTGCAGTAGATTCAATTACTATGCCCGCTTTGCAGATGGAGCAGCTGAGGCTCAGAGAAAGGACTTTACTTGTTCCAGGTCACACAGCAAGAAAGTTGTTGGGGCAGGATTTGAAACCAGGGTCCGGGCTGACCCTAGCACCTGGGCTCACTAGACTAAACTGACTCTCCCACCCCACAGGGATGGGCGGGGAGGGGGCCTAGAAGAAGGGTTCCCAGGCATTGGCATAGCTGAAAACACTTTCAGAATTATGGATTGCTACTGTCAAAGCCGAGTGATTTCACCAGCAGACAGGACCCCTAAGGTTTCACCAGGGAGTGGAGGGCAGGGGTGGTGAGAGGAGGGGGATCAGGCTCCCTCCTGACTTCTCATCTTTGATTCCCTAGGACAGACGTTGAAGTATACCACGTCCATTTCTTCAGCAGACCCAACTATCATGGACATTCAGGTCCCGACACCAGCCCCAGGTGAGGAAAGAGGGACATGTTTATCAAGATCCTGTCATTGCAAATAACAGCAGCAAAAATCCCAAACTGGGACCCAACAAGGGAATTTATGGATTTACGTAATGAAAAAGTCCAGGTACAGACCTTCAGGCATGGCTTGATCTAGGTGCTCAAATGATGCTATCAGGAACCTCTCTCTACCTCTTGGTTCTGTTTTCTCTGTGTTGTCTTCATTTCCAGGAAGAGTCTCCTCTCATGGGGCCAAGATGATCCCTTGAAGCCTGGGGCTCTCATCCTGTCTGCTGAGAATCCCAGCAAGAGAATTTCCCTTCCCCAGTCCAGCAAATGTCCCAGAACCGAATTATCTTTGGCCAGGCTCAGGTCGCGTCCCTGAGCTGGCCACTGTAGCCACAGGCATAGGAAGCTGATTGGCCAGGCCTGGGTTCCATGCCTAACCTCCACCAGGGCTGGAGTCACACCCACTGAATAAAGGGGACCAAGAGTCAGGGAAGGATGGTCCCTAAAGGAAGTTCTGGGGCTTTTTATCAGAGCAAGGGCATTTGGGAAGCTGAGTTAAACACGTTTTTTTAGGCAGCACTTCTCAGAGTCTTCAGAAAGCTAATTTGCATCCAGCATCTCGAAGAAGGAGCTGTAGTGTGGCATCTGTGGGACGTAAGGTCCCAAAGAAGAGGACATATTGGTAGCACATTTCAGCAGTTAGCAAATGGCTGGATTAATTAAGCCATTTCTATTACATTAAAATGGAGTTGCTATGGGAATCTCTGGCATCTCCATCCATAGATCTTGTCCACTTCTTTTTCTCTCTCCTGTTCTCTCCCTGACCCCTTGTTTCTGGACTCCAGATGCAGTCTACATGGAACTCCAGCCCACCCCTCCGACCCCAACCAGGCCTGCTGATGGTGAGTAGTGCAGGGGCAGGGGGTGGGGACAGGACCAGGGCAAACAGTTTCCCCTCTTCTCTGACACTCTAGGTCTTTGGTTGCCCATTTCAGTCTCTACTCCCAGCTCTGAATGCCCTGGTTTACTTTGGGTGGGGCAGCCAGCCAACTCCATTCAATTCTTTAGAAAAAGAAAAGCACAACACTTTCGAAATTGTGAAATTAGCATCCATATAGAAAAATACAAAACCCATAAATTTACAATGTAATGACTTACTCTAAATTGAATCCCTATGTAACTACCAACCAGGTCAAAGAGCAGAACTTTGCAAACACCCCCAGGAAGTCTCTGTGTGCCAGTCCTATTTGTTTTTTTTGTTTTGTTTTTTTTTTTTTTTTGAGACGGAGTCTCGCTCTGTCGCCCAGGCTGGAGTGCAGTGGCCAGATCTCAGCTCACTGCAAGCTCTGCCTCCCGGGTTTACGCCATTCTCCTGCCTCAGCCTCCCGAGTAGCTGGGACTACAGGCGCCCGCCATCTCGCCTGGCTAGTTTTTTGTATTTTTTTAGTAGAGACGGGGTTTCACCATGTAGGCCAGGATGGTCTCGATCTCCTGACCTCGTGATCCACCCGTCTCGGCCTCCCAAAGTGCTGGGATTACAGGCTTGAGCCACCGCGCCTGGCCGCCAGTCCTATTTGTTTCTTCCTTTCATCTCTTTTTTCTCTGAACCCTTTTTTGAATTTTTTGAACAATTTTTGGATGTTTTCTTGGAGTATAATTCAAAAAGTGCTCCTGGCCAGGCACAGTGGATCACGCCTGTAATCCCAGTACTGTGAGAGGCCAAAGTGGATGGATCACTTGAGCTCAGGAGTTCTAGACCAGCCTGGGCAACACAGTGAGACTCCATCTTTACAGAAAAATACAAAAATTTGCCGAGTGCATTGGTGTGCTCCTGTAGTCCCAGCTACTCAAAAGGCTGAGGTGGGAGAATCAGTTGAGCCCGGAGGCAGAGGTTGCAGTGAGCCGAGATCTTGCCATTGCACTCCAGCCTGGGCAACAGAGCAAGACCCTGTTTCAAAAAAAAAAAAAAAGTGCTCCCCAATTTTTTCAATCGATGTTTAAAGACGCAGTAGTATGTAAACACTTTCTACCTGGAAAGAATAAAATGATTGTAGCAAAACTAAATCCCTTTGTCACCTTCCCTCCCCAATCCTTGTTCTCTCCCTCTGTCTCCGAGAGGTCCCCACTGTTAGCATCGGGGTAGGTCCCCAGTGATACCATATCCCATGTTTATCACCTGGAGAAAATGCACTGACTGTGTGCTGTGTTTGTGTGAGCTTAAGGAGATCGGATGATTGTTCTGCAACTTGCTTTGCTTCTTCATGCAGTCGCATGTTTGGAAGTTCTCACATCACTGCATAAAGACTCGTTTTGTTTGCTCTGCTGCCTGGTGTTCCACAAGGCGCCTATGTCACAGCTCATGGAGTCACACACTTCTTGATGCATGTGTTGGCCGTTTCCAGCTTTTTCTGTCTACACACAGTGCCACAATGAGCAACCTTGTCCCTTCCTCCTTGAGGAAACGCACTTGGAATATGTACTGACTATGTGCTGGTCATAGTTCTGAATATTTTGCGTATGTTAACTCATTCAACCTTCACGCAAACCCTAAGAGGCAGAAATTACCATTGTCCCCATTTTACAGACAAGGAAACAGAGGCGCTGAGTAACTGGTTCAAGGTCTCACAGCAAGTCAGGGACGCAGCAGGATTCAAAGTCCAGGAAACTGGCACCAGAGCCTGTGCTTTTATCCAAAAACAGTACAGGGCAAAGAACATGAATGCTTAATGTTTTAAAATTTGCCCTCCTGCCGCCCAGGCACGGTGGCTCATGCCTGACATCCCAGCACTTTTGGAGGCTGAGGTGGGTGGATCGCTTGAGCCCAGGAATTGGAGACCAGCCTGGGCAACAAAGCAAAACCTATTCTCTACAAAAAGTACAAAATGATTAGTGGGCATGGTGGTATGTGCCTGTAGTCCCAGCTACCTGGGAGGCTAAGGCGGGAGAATCACTTGAGCCCAGGAGTTCAAGGCTGCGGTGAGCTATGATTGCATCACTGTGCTCCAGCTCAGGCTGGAGTGAGACCCTGTCTCAAAAAATAAATAAATAAATAAAAGTAAAAATAAAAGTTGCCCTCCCAAGTGGCTGTGCCCACTTCCTCACCCACCAGCAGTGTGCAGGAGAGTGCCCCCATCCCATCCCTACAGTGACACCTGGTATATTGACGTCTTCGGGTTTTGCCAGCCTCTTAGCTTTTTTCTGAGACGGAGTTTTGCTCTTGTTGCCCAGGCTGGAGTGCAATGGTGCAATCTCGGCTCACTGCAACCTCCGCCTCCCGGGTTCAAGCGATTCTCCTCCCTCAGCCTCCCGAGCAGCTGTGATTACAGGCATGAGCCACCATGCCCACCTAATTTTGTATTTTTAGTAGAGACAGGGTTTCTCCATGTTGGTTAGGCTGGTCTTGAACTCCCGACCTCAGGTAATCTGCCCGCCTCGGCCTCCCAAAGTCCTGAGAATACAGACATGAGCCACCGCGCCTGACCCCAATTCACTCTTTCTTATCCTTCCCTCCTTGCTCTTCTGACCTGAATAGAAACACCACAACCCCAGAGCCAGACCCAGACCCAGACCCAGACCCATACCCAGCAACCGACAGGAATGGATGGGCCTCTAGTGACAGATCCAGAGACACACAAGAGCACCAAAACAGGTATATAGCATGGGACTGAGAGCAGCAGCCTATGATTTTTATTTAATTCTCTATCTAGGTCAACATTTCCCTCAGTACGTTTCTCGGTGCCCCTGTTTGGGGAATTGTTAACACATTTAAAAAAAATGTTTTCGGCTTGTGGTCAAAGTTATTTGGGGAACCCTGAGTTAAAGTTAACCATGTTTCTTTATGGCAGGACTTCTGAGAGTCTTGATTAAGCTAATTTGCAGCAAAGGATCCCCAAGGGGCAGCATGCAGTATGCAGTGTTTCCCTAACTGGTAGAACTTTCTTGCCGTCAGTTCCCCTCGGAGGCTGGTGCTATAAAATATGCCTGTGGATATTTCTTTTTTGTACATCTCCTTAATGTTAGAACAGGAGCTTTTCAGTTGCAAAATATAGAAAATTCACCTTAAACACACACACACACACACACACACACACACACACACACACACACACACACACACAAAAGACTGATTGGCTATATAAGTTCTGGAAAGTCCAGAAGTATCCAACTTCAGGCATAGCTGGATCAAGGCGCATAAGCACTATCATGAATGCTTTGTTCCCTCTCTTGGTTCTGTTGTCTTCATTCTTGACTAACTTCTCCCCTCTGGATGGCAGAGATGGTCCCGTAGTTCTAACTTTAGGTCACATACCTGGTGGCTGCAGAACAAAATCTTTCCCATTATTTCTAGCCTGAGGCCTAGAATTGATTCTCATTGGTCCAGCTGGAGTCACATGCTCATGTCTGAACCAATGAGAGCCTGAGAAATGAGCTATTCTCATTGGCCAGGCCTGAATCTTGTGCCTCACCCTGGGGCTAGAGAAGAGGCTCAGCCAGCCATGCCTGAACCGCACAGACCAACAGTCAGGGAAGAGGGAATTTTCCTCTGGACAAGTGAGTTAGTATTACCAGAAGGTGTAGGAAAGGAGACTGAGCTGAGATAAGGCAACAGATCACCTCTAATGCCTGTGTGATGATCCTTATTTGAGGGGCAGCCCCCCAACTGGAAAGTATTGTGATGTAGGCCACTCCCAGGCTGAGAGACATGTACAGCTGTGCAGACTGGGCACTAAACAAGACCACATACCCCCTCTCAGGCTATGCCATTCCCTTTGTCGGTCTTTATAACTGTTCCAGTTTTCTAGTGATAGCAGTAAAGCATCTCATTCTTACAGAATCTATTAAAACAATCCTACCACAGATGGAAATAAAGTGCCTTACACAAGGGAACTTTTCTGTTTTGTACAAAAGTGCACCTGTAGGGGGTGGGGGATAGCAGCTGTGTCCACACTTATCAATTGATAAGGCATTCTCACATCTCTGCATTAATTTACTGAGTCTTTGCTGACCTGAGTTGCTCTATGTATTAGTCCATATTCCTCGATATATGTGACAGAAATTCATCAAGGATAAATGGCTGTCACTGCTGAGCCTCTGGGTTGCTTAGAGGCTGGTCATGAAAGCCCCCAGGCCTCTCTTCCTCCTCTATCTTTGCTTCTCTTCCACCTAGGAAGGAAATGGCTCCTTCCTATTTGAGCCTCCTAGCTCAAAGCTTCCAGGCTTCACCTAGGGTTTTAATCTGCTCAGGTTACCGTAACAAAATACCACAGACTGGATGACTTAAACAGTAGGAATCCATTTCTCCCGGTTCTGGAGATGGGAAGTCCATGATCGAGGTGCCAGCAGTGTTGGTTTCTGGCGAGGGCTCCCCTTGGGTTACAGACAACCATTCTCTTGCTCTGTCTTCACCATGTCCTCTCCATGTGTGGGTGGGCTTGTCAGCTTGAAAGCAAGCTCTCTGGTGTCTTCTTATAAGGGCACTAATCCCATCATTAGGGCCCCACCCTCATGATCCTATCTAACCCTAATTACCTCCCAAAAGCCCTCGCTCCAAATACCATCACATACGGAATTCGGTGGGGCGGATAGAATTCAGTCTATAGTACCTAGCTGTCACTCAGTATCCCTACTTGGGATTTCAAAGGTCTCAGGGAAGGTCACATGCTTCCTTTTGTAGCCTGGGTTATAACTGGGGAAGGGAGGGCAATGTCCTCCCACAAAGAAAGGGGGAGCTATTCCAGAAGGAGGAAGGAGTGCTGAGCAAACATTAACAGCAAGGGCTGACTTTTGCTGAGAGCTTATTCATGCTGGGCACTGTGCTAAACTTTTGTATATTCAGTCATTCAATGCTTGTGATCATCCTGTGTGGTGGGAACTGTCATTACTCCCATTTTACAGGAAAGGGAACTGAGGCCCAGAAAAGTTACTCAGCTTGCCTTAGGCAATACAGCCAAGAGTGGCAGAACCAGAATTTGAGTCTAGACTATCTTGCCCCAGGGTGCATGAGCACTGCACACCAGTATGGCTGTCCTTTGCATTCCTGTGGTCTCTGCCGTTGATCTGGCTTATGCCTTCCTCTGGGCAATGCATTCCCCTGAATATCTTGTAATCCTTGGCTGCCAGTTCCTATTTAGGGTGTGAGGCACCGAGGTAGTTCCAGGGAACTTGGGTTTCATGAGGGAGCTTCTCTGCCTGCTGGCTTCTTGTTGAGGCCTCAGATGTGGTGTGGTGGCACTTCTC
>NW_012111697.1:3066279-3084881 GCF_000951035.1 Colobus angolensis palliatus
GTGAGCTGCTGCACCTGGACAATATTCAGAATGTTTTAAAAGTGTCTCTAGACTATGTAGCTGGGTCAGAGTCCCTGGCAGGTGTTGCCTTTTAGTTCCTTTATCTCCTGGATTATAGTGTGGGCCAGAAGGTCTTAGGAGAGGTGTCTGGAGTCCCTCAGGGATTGAGGCAGATCAGATAGTCATAACTAGGGGGTACATGCTTATTTCAGCATTTTAATGCCTGCCATTACTTATTGCCTCTGGTATGGAGTAGGGGGGATGCCTGACCCTGCACACCAGCTGTGTAGATGTGGGAGAGGGATTTCTTCCAGATGCAGACTCTCAGTAATATCCCTTGTTTCTGCCTCCATGGCTCACTCCTGCCCTCCACTGATCTGGCCACTCTCTCAGCTCATCCCACTGAAGACACCACGACACTCTCTGAGAGACCATCCCCAAGCACAGACGTCCAGACAGACCCTCAGACCCTCAAGCCATCTGGTCAGTAATTGCCTTCCCAGACTGGAAGCAGGCTATTTTCTGTTCACTGTGTATTTCCAGCACCTGGAATACAGCCCAGCACAGAATAGTTCTCAGTAAACACGTGATGGGAGAGTAAATGACTTCAATCCTGGCAGAGGGTGGGCACATGATAAATGTCTGAATAGATAAATGAATGCATAAATTATTGCTGCATACAAACCACCTAAAAACTCAGTGGCTTAAAATGATAACCATTTATTTAGCTCTCATTTCTGCAATTTGGAAATCTAGGGTGTGCTCAGCTGGCTGGTTCTTCTGGTTTCAGCTGGACTTACTCAAGTCTCTGAGGTCAGTTGTGGGTCAGCAGGGAGCTCTGTTTCTAGGGGCAATTTGATTCTTTCCCTGGTGGTCTTATCCTCCACTTCCTGCCCAGTCAACTCCCCAGTGAATGAATAGAAATGATATGCCCATGGGTCACATAGAGAGCCCGTTCATCCATTCATTCAACAGATATTCACTGAGTACCTGTTGTGTGCTAGTGCTAGGCTAGGTTCTAGGGGACAGAGATAGAGTGGTGAACAAGCCAGACAAAATCTCTGCCTTCATGGAACTATTATTCTAGTGGTAAGAGAAACACAACAAGAAATAATCATAATACGTATGTATCAGTTGATTTTAACTTGCTATCAAGAAAAATAAAGTAGGGTTAGAGAGTGACTGGGGAGTACAGGTTGAATATTCCTTATCCAAAATGCTTTGGACCAGGAGTCTTTCAGATTTCGGGTTTTAGAATATTTGCATTATACTTACCAGTTCAGCATTCCTGACCCAAAAATCTGAAGTCCAAAATGTTCCAATGGGCACTTCCTTTCGGTGCCATGTCAGACTGTTACCAGAAAGGGGTCCCAATCCAGACCCCAAGAGAAGACTCTTGGATCTTGCACCAAAAAAGAATTCAGAGTGAGTCCATAGAGTTTATTAAGAAAGTAAAGGAATAAAGAATGGCTACTCCATAGACAGAGCAGCCTATTTTTATGGTTGTTTCTTGATTATATGCTAAATAAGGGATGGATTCATGACTTTTCTGGGAAAGGGGTGGGCAATTCCTGGAACTGAGGGTTCCTCCCCTTTTTATACTGTATAGGGTAACTTCCTGACATTGCATGGCATTTGTAAACTGTCATGGTGCTGGTATTTGAGTGTCTTTTAGCATGCCAATGCATTATAACTAATGTATAATGAACTGTGAGGATGACCAGAGGGCACTCTCATTGCCATCTCGGTTTTGGTGGATTTTAACTGGCTTCTTTACTGCAACCTGTTTTATCAGCAAGGCCTTTATGACCTGTACCTTGTGCCGACCTCCTGTCTCATCCTGTGACTACCAATGTCTAACCTCTGGGGAATACAACCCAGTAGATCTCAGCCTTATTTTACCCTATTCTAGATGGAGTTGCTTTGGTTCAAACACCTCTGACGTGACATCAAAAAGTGTCAGATTTGGGAACATTTTGGATTTTGGATTTGGGGATTAGGGATAGTCAACCTGTATTTCACATACAAAACCAGGGAGGGCCCCACTGGGAAGGGAGTGAAGGAGGGAGTCATGCAGATGTCTAGGGAAAGTGTGTTCCAGACAGAGGAAACAGCCAATGCAAAGGCCCTGAGGTGAGAAGGTGCCTCCATGTTCAACAGCAGGGAGGCTGGTAGGACTGAAGTGCAGGGAGTGAGGGGAATGGGGAGGAAATGAGATTAGAGGAATAATGGGAACCAGATTGTGTGCCATGGTGAGGATTTTGGTTTTTGTTCTAAGGGTACCCAGGTGCCCCCCTTTCCTGACTTTGCCATTCACATATTCACTTCACAAACCTTTGCTGAACCCTGACTTGCTCTTTGTCTGCCTCTCCAGGTTTTCATGAGGATGACCCCTTCTTCTATGGTAAGTTATCCACAGGAAGATGTGGGGGAAGGAAAGGTGAAGGCCCCTCTGACTCTACCCCTCATTTTTCTCTCTGCAGATGAACACACCCTCCGGAAACGGGGGCTGTTGGTCGCAGCTGTGCTGTTCATCACAGGCATCATCATCCTCACCAGTGAGAACTGGAGTTGGGTGGGAAGGGCACCAAGACCAGGAGGGGGCTTATGACTGAGGGCTGGGTTCTCAAAGGTCCCTGGGCAATTTTGTTTTAAATGAGGTATCTATTAGCTGCATATCCATACAAACCACCACAGAATTCAGTGGTTTAAAATAATGACCATTTATTGAGCTCTCAAGACCACAGTTTGAAAATGTAGGCTGGGCTCAGCTGGATGATTCTTCTAGTCTCAACTGGATTTACTCTCGCATCTGAGTTTGGTTGTGGGTCAGCAGGAAACTCTGTTTCTGGGGCACCTTGGCTCCTTGCCTCATCATCTTATCCTTCACTAAGCTAGCCTGGGCTTGTTCGCATGGTGGTGGCAGGGGTCTAAGAGAGAGTGAATGCATGTAGGCTCAGAACTGGCCATTATCACTTCTGCCTCATTCCATAGGTCAAAGCAAGTCGCAAGGCTGGGCTTCACTCAAGGAAATAGACTCCACCTCTTGATGGGAAGACAGGCAAAGTCACATGGCAAAGGACATGGATACTGACAGGGAGGGGTAGAGACTAAGGGCCGTTTGGCAGTCAGCATACCACCCCAGCAGTCACAAGCTCACTGCACCCAGGCCCGGCACGGGACAAGAGTTAAACAAGGCTGTGTTGGGAGGAGACACCTGAGGATTAAATGCCTCATGGAACAACCTCACCCACTCAATCCAGCAAGAATAGAGGCTTGGAGCAGCCAGAGTAACTACTCTTTTAAGAGCTTAATGTTTCTGTAAAATCTTTTGGTACTCAAATGTTGACAGCTGTGTTGATCAGATTCATGGCAGGTGGCAGAAGGACCTGCAAAGGGTTAACTGGAGAACGTTTAATAGAGTGGTATCTCCGAGGTACAGTCAGGGTAATGAGATGGTGCAGTGCCCTAGGACCAGCAAGGATGGAGACCTGTTATCCCCCAGCCTGAGGGACGAGAGGAGATACTGGCTTTGCAGGAGGCCTGGTGAGAGATGGACCTGGGGGTGGGGCTGCTGGCAGGAGCTGTGGCCTCAGAAAGAGGGTTCCAGCCACTGCCTCACTTGTGACCAAACCAGGAGGGAGCAGGGGTGGTAAGGATCAGATATTTAAACCTCCCTCTCCTCCCACCCCACTGTCTTCTGCCAATGTTTAACTAGAGGGCAAGGGGCCCAGGGCCCAACGCAGGGACAGGAAGGTGTGGGGAAAGGCAGAATAACAAGCAGAGAAACTAATTTTTAAAAAAGGTTTTCAAAATGTTGTGGGTGAAATAAAACACAAGCTGTCAGTTAATCTATATAACCAATGCCAAGTTTCATTACCTCTCTTGTCCAACTTCCTTATTAAGAAAATGAGCATAGTCACATCTTTTTTTGCCTTAAGGGGAGAGGCAGAATTCTAACAATCATAAAACATGATTCCTGATATATGCGGAATCCCCACTGCCTGTAACACCCTGAGAGTCAAGCACTCTTGCCTCGTTCATGCAACATGTGTGTGTTGATCCTGACTTTGCACCAGGCCCTATTCTCACCCCAGTGGTGAAGTTAAGGCTCAGAGAGTTAAGGAGTTTGCCTAAGGTCACGCAGCACATAAGAGTCAGTGAATTCATTTGCTGGCGGGTCGTGGTGGCTCACTCCTGTAATCCCAGTACTTTGGGAGGCCAAGGTGGGAGGATGGCTTGAGCCCAGGGATTCAAGACCAGCCTGGACAAAATGGCAAGATCCTGTCTCTACACAAATAATTAAAAAAAAAAAAAGAATCAGTGAAGGATTGGACCCAGGTTTGTGTGAGAGCAGAGCCTGAACGTTAGCTCTGGGGCCATGTATTTTTCCAACAGCAAATACTTGTGGGCACCTCGTCTGTGCCAAACCTATGCTGGGTGATGCTGGGGGTATGGTGGTGACAAGCAGCCCTGGTCCCTGTCCTCAGGAACTCACATCTGGTCAGGAGAAGATGATAAGCAAATAAATGCATGAATGAGTGGATACAGAGAAAGATACTTGCCAAATAAAGCAGAGTGACAGGGAAGAGAGGGGTGGGGAGAAAAGCCCTCCCTGGAGTGGTGAAATTGGAACTGACACCTGATGATGAGAAGATGAATCACCAGGTAGAGAGGGCAGCAAGTGCCAAGTCCTGGAGGCAGGAATGAGCTGCGCCCATTGCTATAGCAGCAGAGGAAGCAAAGTAGCCAGGACAGGATAGGCTGCGGGAGAGTAGAAGAAGACGAGGCCAGAGAGCTGAGGGGCTGGAGGAGGCAAGGGTGGCAGGTGTTTTCTAAAGTACCCTTGGCTTCTAAGGTCCCCCCTCCCTCACTCTGGACCAGCCACAGATGAGTCTCTGGAGCCCATCTGTGTCCTCCTACCTCAAGGCCTTTGCGCTGCTGTTCCCTCTGCCTGTAACACCTTTCCTCCAGGTGTCTCCCTTACCTCCTTCAGACCTTTGCTCAAATGTCACCTCCTTGGCGGGCCACAGTGGTTCACGTATGTAATCCTAGCACTTTGGGAGGCCAAGGCAGGTGGATCCCTTGAGGCCAGGAGTTCAAGACCAGCTTGGCCAACATGGTGAAACCCTGTCTCTACTAAAAATACAAAAATTAGCTGGGCGTGGTGGCATGTGCCTGTCATCTCAGCTACGCGGGAGGCTGAGGCAGGAGAATCACTTGAACCCAGGAGGTAGAGGCTGCAGTGAGCCGAGATTGCACCACTGCATTCCAGCCTGGGCGACACAGCAAGACTCTGTCTCAAAAAAAAAAAAAAAAGTCGCCTCCTCATTGAAGCCCCAGTAGCCATCCCCGTGAGAATGAGCCCAGCTCCTGGGCCTCCATGCCTCCTTCCTGGCCTTATTTCCCATCATAGGACTTAACACCATCCCACGTAGTGCCTTCATACATTTGACTTTGTTATTTTTCTTCTTGTTGGTCTTTCCACATAGAAAGACAACTCTGCCAGGGCAGGGATTTTTTTCTTTATCCTCAACTGTGTTCTTAGTGCCTGAATGAATGAATAAGTGACATACAAAATAATGGGAGTTTCCAAATGGCTCATCTGTGAGCCTGTGTGGGAAGTGCCTCTCGCAGGGCTTCTCGGTGCATTTCTCCATCACTTGTTTATGGAGCTGCCTTTGAACTTCCGGAGGGGCAGGGTTGATCAACCTGGTTCCCCAGCCCCAGAACACACAATAAGAATCAATATCGCTCTAGCTCATGACTGAACCATTTCCTTCACCCACAGGTGGCAAATGCAGACAACTGTCCGGGTTATGCCGGAATTATTGCAGGTGAGTCCATCAGAAACAGGAACCGACAACCCGCTGAGCACCCCAAGACCAAGCCCCCTGCCAGCTCACCGTGCCCAGCCTCCTGCATCCCCTCGAAGAGCCTGGCCAGAGAGGGAAGGCACAGATGATGAAGCTGGAGCCAGGGCTGCCGGTCTGAGTCCCCTACCTCCCCCAACCCTACCCACCCCTGAAGGCTGTCTGGCGCCTTGGGGACTGTCCCTCAAGTTATCTCCTCTGTTCAGACAAAAAGTAAAGCACTGTGGTCCTTTCCCCAGCATCTCTGATCATTTGGGACAGGGGAGTGGAAAGAGGAGGCAGGGGCTGCCTCGGGGCCCTCAAGGAATAAAACAAAGGCTGGACGTGGTGGCCCACACCTATAACCCCAGCCCTTTGGGAGGCTGAGGTGGGAGGATCACTTGAGGCCAGTAGTTCAAGACCAGTCTGGGCAACATAGTGAGACCTTGTCTCTACAAAAAATAAAAATATTAACTGGGCCTGGTGGTGCTTGCCTAGAGTCCCAGCTACTCAGGAGGCTAAGGCAGGAGAACTGCTTGAGCCCAGGAGGTCGAGATTTTAGTGAGCCGTGATTGTGCCACTATATTCCAGCCTGGGTGACACAGTGAGATCCTGTTTCTAAAAAAGAAAAATAAAGCCAAGGCAGGGAATAAAGTGAAGGAAGCCAGTCTAGTGTGTAGCAGACAGGATGGTGGTAGGTGGGTATAGGTGACTTTGTGTGTTGGGTGACTCTGGCCAGAGAGAGAGCCAAGGCTGGCTTCTGCCTGCAGGCAGTTTGAGAACACTTGGTATGGCCCCCACAGGGGAGCAGGTACCCGGTGTCAGCTCACCCTTAACATTTTTAAGGGTTTGGAGGTCCCAGATCACAGGGATCCCCTCTCCTTCCTACTTCTAGTCCCTTCCCACACTGGGAGGGGCCTTGCATACATGAGTGTGGATGCCACAGCTTGCACCTCCAAGTTCCATCCACAGCCCCCAGTACACATATGGCCACCATCTGGGCCACTTCTTGGCTTAGGAACGTTTCCACCAAAAAGGCCTTGCAGGCCCCAGCATGGGCTCTGAGTAATTTGAGAGAGGAATTCAGGGGTCCTAGGGATCTAGAACTTGGTCACGAAGAGCATAGATGCTGGTGGGCACTTCCTAAAGGCCTTTGGCTCCACCAGGTTAGGCCACAGCAGGGCCCCTGAAGTGCAGGACTTAGACCAGAGCTCTACGCAGGCTTAAGGGTCATGCCAAAGTCAAGAGACAAGGTCCTGGTCACAGGGCTTGCATAACCATGTTTCACAAACTTCAGGTCACAACCCATTCATGGGTTACTATATCAGTTTAGTGAGCTCTGAGTAGCATAAGAAAAAAGAGAGAAAGAAAGAATAATTTTAAAAAGACATTAGTACATCACTAATAACAAGTGTAAGATTGTATATATATAATATGCATAGCATGTCATGAACATCGTATGTAATATAATATATAATGTATGAATATGACAATTATTATAATGACATATAGTTATTAATACATCACTATAAATGTTATTACTGCATCACTAATCTCAAATGTAAGACTGTATATATAATATATAGCATGTTATATACATTATATATGTATACATATATGTTATAATATGCATATTATGCACATACAGGGGGATACTAAAATTATTTCATTATTTGCACCTACCACCTAAAGCAGAACAGATGTCTAACTGATCAGGAGGGGATGTCATCTAGATATGAGTATACATTTATGTATATAATGGATTATGTGGTTTTTTGTTGTTTTTTTTGAGATGGAGTCTCACTCTCTCAAGCTGGAGCTCAGTGGAGTGATCTCAGCTCACTGCAACCTCCGCTTCCCAGGTTCAAGCGATTCTCCTGCCTCAACCTCCCAAGCAGCTGAGATCACAGATGCCCACCATCACGCCTGGCTAATTTTTGTATGTTTAGTAGAGATGGGGTTTCACCATTTTGGCCAGGCTGGTCTCAAACTCCTGACTTCAGGAGATCTGCCCACCTCGACCTCCCAAATTGCTGGGATTACAGGCATGAGCTACCTTGCCCAGCCTGAGTATGTCTATTAAATTGAATCATTTGAAAATGGCAATATTCAAATGTGTTTGACCTATAAAACTAGCAATGTCATATGGCTCAACCTAACAGTATACATGATAGTGTGCTATGAAATGCATTTCATACTGCAGGTTGCTTTTTGAAAACGTTGAGAAGCACTGGGGAGTTGGGGACATAGGTTGTGGTAGGGAAGATAAATTTCTGCTTAGAACAGGAAATGCTGACAGCTATGTTTGCCTGCTGGTGGGGTGGTGCTGGTGTGTGCAAGATGTTTCTATAACAATAGTTCTCAAACTTCAACATCACATACTCCCAACTTCTGACATATTTTCATCTCATCTGTACTATTATTCTCTCTTTTGAAAGATCAACTCCCTTTTTAGCTTAAACATATTTATTTTAAAACCTGCAATCATATATGGAAAATCAATACTGCTTAATATAGATAGAAGATAGCTATAAAGATAAATCCAAGGCCAGGCGCAGGGGCTCACACCTGTAATCTCAGCACTTTGGGAGGCCGAAGCAGGCAGATCACTTGAAGTCAGGAGTTCAAGACCAACCTGGCCAACATGGTGAAACCCCGTCTCTACTACATAAAAATACAAAAATTAACTGGGTGTGGTGGCGCGCGCCTGTAGTCCCAGCTACCCAGGAGGCTGAAGCACAAAAATTGCTTGAACCCAGGAGGCAGAGGCTGTAGTTAGCTGAGATCGTGTCACTGCACTCCAGCCTGGGTGACAGAGTGAGACTCTGTCAAATAAATAAATAAATACACTCAGTGAAAAGTAATGAAGATGTTATGTTGCATTCTAGCTGGGTCTGGAGTTCCTTGCAGAGCGCTCTGAACCAGAGGCCTGGGTCTGTGGTGTTGGAGGGAGACCCTCAAATATCAGGGAGGTGATCCTCACGCTGCTGCCCAAAGAAGCTGCAGGGTTGGGGAGGCCCAGGAGAACTCTCACTTCTGACACCAGCTGCAGGTTTGAGGGTTCCCAAGGGTTTGACAATTCACTACAGGGACTCACGGAACTCACTGAATGCTCTCAGACTCACAGTTATGGGTTATTATAGTGAAAGGAAACAGAGAAAGCCAACCGAGGACAGAGACACGTGAGGAAGCGTCCAGGAATGTCCCAAGTGCAAAGCTTCCAGCTGTCTCCTCCCAGCACTGTCTTCTGTGGGTACCCATGTGGGACAGCACACGCAGAGTGTTGCCAATCAGGAAAACTCACTCAAGCCTTGGCGTCCAGGGTTTTTACTGGGGTTCAGTCACATAGACGTAATTGACCACATGTGTGACCGACATTAGTTTCCAGCCCCTCCAGGGGTGGAGCTGATACTGTGTGGCCCACAGCCCCCACCGGAAATCACACTGTTAGAAATGATCTGATGTGTCCCTAGGTCCTTATGTAAATAGAGACACTCTTATCAGGCAGAATATTCCAGGGGCTTAGAGATTATCTTCCAACAGCAAGGCCAAAAGTCAGCCCTTTCTTTGGGGTAAAATTAATTCCTTACTATAGAGACTTTCTCCCTCATCTCATTTGATGGATTAAGAGATATTCAAGGCCGGGGGCAGTGGCTCATGCCTGTAATCCCAGCACTTTGGGAGGTTGAGGCAGGCAGATCACCTGAGGTCAGGAGTTCGAGACCAGCCAGGCCAACATGGCAAAACTCCATCTCTATTAAAATACAAAAATTAGCCAGGCGTGGTGGTGGGCACCTGTAGTCCCAGGTACTCAGGAGGCTGAGGCAGGAGAATCGCTTGAGTCTGGGAGGTGGAGGTTTCAGTGAGCTGAGATTGTGCCACTACACTCCAGCCTGGGCAACAGAGAGACTCCATTTTGAAAGAAAGAGAGAGAGAGAGAGAGAGAAAGAAAAAGAAAGAAAGAGAAAGAGAGGAAGAGAGAAAGAGAGAAAGAAAAGAAAGAAAGAAAGAAAGAAAGAAAGAAAGAAAGAAAGAAAGAAAAAGAAAGAAAGAAAGAAAGAAAGAAAGAAAGAAAGAAAGATAGATCTACATGGCTAATAAGCACATGAAAAGATGTTCAATATCAACAGTCATCAGTAAAAATAAATGAAAATCACAATGAGATACCACCACACACCCACTAGGATGACTAAAATTGAAAAGACAGACACTTTTAAGTGGGAAGAGGATGTGGAGAAAGTGGAATTTCCATTTGTAGCTAGACCAGAAAGGGGTACAATCACTTTAGAAAACTGACAGTTTCTAGGCCAGGTGTGGTGGCTCGCACCTGTAATCCCAGCACTTTGGGAGGCTGGAAGATCATCTGAGCTCAGGAGTTCGAGACCAGCCTGGCCAACATGGTGAAGCCCCGTCTCTACTAAAAATACAAAAATTAGCTGAGTGTGGTGGCGGGCGCCTGTAATCCCAGCTACCTGGGAGGCTGAGGCAGGAGTATCACTTGAACCCAGGAGGCAGAGGTTGCAATGAGCCGAGATCACACCACTGTACTTCAGCCTGGGTGACAGAATGAGACTCAGTCTTGGAAAAAAAAAAAAAAAGAAAGAAAGAAAGAAAAGAAAACTGGCAATTTCTTAAAAAGGTAAATGTGCACTTAACCTGTGACCCAGCAATTCAACTCTTAAGTATTTATCCAGGGAGAAATCAATCCGTATGTTCACACAAAGACTCACATGCAAATGTTTACAGCAATATCTGTAACAGCAAAAAGACTAGAAACAATCCCAAGGTCCATGAGCACAAGTGAGCGGATTACAAACTGTGGAAGGAAGAAAGACTGAGCTACACAACACATGAATGAATCTCAAAAGCATTGTCCTGAGTGAAAGAAGCCACATAGGAAAGAACACAGACTATATAATTCCATTTATATGAAGTTCTGAAATATGCAAAACTGGTTAACAGCGATAAAAGTCAGAATAGTAGTGGCCTCTACTATGTCAGCAGGAGGTGGGGAGAGACTGAAAGGGGGCATGAAAGAACTTTCTGGAAGGATTGAAATGTTCTGTGCCCTGATGACAGTGGTACAGATTACATGTCCATATATTGATCAGATGATCAAATTGTACAATTAAGTTCTGAGGGCTTTGCGCAGTGGCTCACGCCTGTAATCCCAACACTTTGGGAGGCCAAGGCAGGTGGATCACTTGACGCCTGGAGTTTAAGACCAGCCTGGCCAACATGATGAAACTCCATCTCTACTAAAAATATAAAAATTAGCCGGGCATGGTGGTGCATGCCTGTAATCCCAGCTCCTCAGGAGGCTGAAGCAGGAGAATCGCCTGAACATGGGAGGCGGAGTTTGCAGTGAGCCGAGATCACGCCACTGGACTCCAGCCTGGGTGATGGAGCAAGACCCTGTCTCAAAGGAAAAAAAAAAAAAAAAAGAAGAAAAAAGATTTGTACACTTTACTATGTGTAAGTGATATTTGGATGTGTGTCCCCTCCAAATCTCATGTTGAAATGTGATCCCCAATGTTGGAGGGGGGCGTGGTGGGAGGTGATTGGGTCATGGGGGTGGATCCCTCATGAATGGCTTGGTGCCCTCCCCATGGTTGTGTGTTGAGCTCTTGCCCTGTTAGCTCACGTGACAGCTGGTTGTTTAAAGAGCCTGGCACCTCCTCCCGTCTCTCTCTTGCTCCTGCTCTTGCCATGGGACACGCCTGCTATCCCTTCACTTCCCGCTATGAGTAAAAGATTCCTGAGGCCTCTTCACCAAAAGCCAAGCAGATGCTAGTGCTGTGCTTGTATAGCCTGAAGAACCATGAGCCAAAGAAATCTTTTTTCCTTATAAATTACTCTCTCAAGTATTCTTTTATGGCAATGCAAAATGAACTAACGCAGGAAGTTATAACTCAATCCAGAACAAGAATATTGAAAACAAAAAGGCAGATCTGTCCTGGGTAATGATGATTTTCTGATCCCTGGATCTCAGACAGAGCAGCCAGATGCTGAAGCTGACGTGCACAACGGGGGCTCCTGATTGGGGTGGAGAGAGAAGCTCCTTGGGTGAGTCAGTCTGCTCTTGTTGTGGAATCATTTGCAGTCTTCACTTAGAGTCCACTCCACTAGCCTTTCCAAAGAGCTTGTCAGCCTCTAATTCCTTATACCAAGCCAGACCAATTTCACTTAAAATTGACAGTCACAAATAATCTCAAAATCTCGTGGCTTACAACAAAGGTTTGTTTCTCGCTCTCAGTACATGTCCCTCACGGTTCAGCTAGGAGCTAGGATGGGACTCAAGATGATGGGGAAGCCTGGGCAGGCGCGGTGGCTCACACCTGCAATCCCAGCACTTTGGGAGGCTGAGGCAGGCGGATCGCTTGAGCTCAGGAGTTCGAGACTAGCCTGGCCAATATGGTGAAACTTTGTCTCTACAAAAAAATACAAAAATTAGGCCAAGTGCCGTGGCTTACACCTGTAATGCCAGCACTTTGGGAGGCTGAGGCAGGTGGATTACCTGAGGTCAGTAGTTTGAGACCAGCCTAGCCAACATGGCAAAACCCCATCTCTACTAAAAATAGAAAGATTAGCCAGGTGTGGTGGTGCATGCCTGTAATCCCAGCTACTCAGGAGACCAAGGCAGGAGAATCACTTGAACCTGAGAGGCAGAGGTTGCAGTGAGCCAGGATCGAGCCACTGCACTCCAGCCTGGGCGACAGAGTGACACTCCATCTCAAAAAATAAATAAATAAAAATAAGCTGGGCATGGTGGCTTGTACCTGTGGTCCCAGCTACTTGGGGGGTGAGGTGGGAGGATCACTTGAGCCCAAGAGATGGAGGGTGCAGTGAGCTGAGATCACGCCACTGCACTCCAGAGTGAGACCCTGTCTAAAAGAAAAGAAAAGAAATGTTTCTAGTTATCATTGCAGGCAGAAGGCAGAACAAGGAACAAGGTGAGACACACACTGGCTCTTATAGCCTCTGTCAGGAGGGGACACACCTCATTTCTTCTCACATTGTCATTAGTGAAAGCAAATCACATGGACACATTTGAGTTCAACATGGCAGGAAATTGCAGTCTTCTTGTAGGAAAGTATATTAATCCGTTTTCACGCTGTTGATAAAGACATACCCGAGATTGGGCAATTTACAAAAGAAAGAACTTTATTGGATTTACGGTTCCACATGACTGGGGAGGCCTCAATCATGACAGAAGGTGAAAGGCACATCTCACGTGGCGGCAGACAAGAGGAGAGAGCTTGTGCAGGGAAACTCCCATTTTTAAAATCCTCAGACCTCATGAGACTCATTCACCATCACAAGACCAGCAAGAGAAAGACCTGCCTTTATGATTCAACCACCTTCCACTGGGCCCCTCCCACAACATGTGAAAATTCAAGATGAGATTTGGGTGGGGGCACAGCCAAACCACATCAGAAGGAACTAGGTATTGATGGGCAGTAATATTGTTTACTACAAAGGACGTTTACTATCTCACATAGCAAGAGTTCTAGAGGCAGAAACTGTATTCAGCTTCAGGAGACAGTCAGAAACAACAGTGACTTAAAGAGGTAATTTATTCCTCTCTCACATAGCAGAACTCTGAAGTACATAGTGCGAGGCTGGGAAAGTGGATCCCTAATATCATAAAGGACCAGACTTGCTGCTCTGCCACCCTAAGCATGTGGCCTGAAGCCTCAAGATAACAAAATAGCTGCAGAAGCCTCAGCCATCATGCCACATTCCAGGAGAAAAATCAAGAGGGGAAAAAAGTATGGGAGAGGAAAGGCACCACTAGGTGATTCAGCTCCTTTTAAAGAGACTTCCCAAGATTCCCTCCCAGAGACTTCTGCTTCCTTCGGATTGCTACCTCTAACTGCAAAGGACACAGAAATGTAGTCTTTTAGCTGTCCATGACACCCCAAATACCATCAAGGAAAATAACTGCCGCCAGGAATTTGTTGATTAGGAGACTGAGAAGGATGGGGAGCTGCCACCAAGTCAGGAGGTGGAGCCTCAAGCCATTTTTATTCCAACGTAAAAGGAAAAGATAAATGTTAAGACTGGGGGTTGGCCAGGCATGGTGGTTCACGCCTATAACCCCAGCATTTTGGGAGGCCTGGGCAGGTGGATCACCTGAGGTCAGGAGTTTGAAACCAGCCTGGACAACAGGGTGAAATCCTGTCTCTACTAAAAATACAAAAATTAGCCAGGCATGGTGACACATGGCTGTAATCCCATCTACTCGGGAGGCTGAGACAACAGAATCACTTGAACCCAGGAGGTGGAGGTTGCAGTGAGCCAAAATTGCACCATTGCACTCCAGCCTGGGTGACAAGAGTGAGACTTCATCTCCAAAAAAAAAAAAAAAAAAGACTGGTGGTTGTTGAAACTTCCAGAGGACAGCAGCACTGATTCTCAGACTTGATAGAGACCTCCAGACATCACTTCAACAACGCCTCCAATGCTCTCAAAGAGCTTTTCATCTGCTGCCCAATCCCTTTCTGGCACAAGACATCTTTTTTCTGTGGCATCATGGTCTGAGGTGAAGCTTCCTCCTCCTCCACTCTTACATCAGGGGAGATCTCTTGCCAGGAGCTAATGGAGTGGATGTTGTAATTCAGCTAGCCTCCTGAGTACAGTTCTGTCAAAGTTCTTGTTTTGAAAAAATTGAGGCCAGATCACATTAACTGGAAGGAATCTGCCTTTTCTCATCTGACGCTAGACTGTGCTTTTCTTGGGGGTGTTGAGAATGACCTCCAACGATTGCTTTGGTAAAGTCTGTTGGCTTCTCAAGAAGTTATTGAGTCAAGGACTCCAGCTGCTGATGGTGGGAGGTTAAACAAGGTTTGAAACATAGCCTGAGGTGGCTTTGTAATGTGTAACCTTGGCCAGGTTAAACTACACTTCCCAGAATCCTTTTCCCTAGATGCGCATATTTTATGGTTAGGGTGAACCACAAGGGACATTCTTGTTAGGGATTTGCTGGGTAGAGGTGAAGCTGTGGACATTTTGCACTTGTACCAGTTGTCACTTATCAGACAACAACCAGGGCTGCAACTGTTCCCCCTTCCCCTGGATCCTCCTTCAGCTTCCCCAGTTGTTGGGCCAGGCATGTGTGCTTAGCTCCATGATGAAGGACCGTGACTCCAGCAAGACACCCACACTACCAAGGTCATAAACAAGAAGAATTAACATGGGGCCAGGCGTGGTGGCTCATGCCTGTAATGCCAGCACTCTGGGAGGCCAAGGCAGGCAGATCACTTGAGGTCAGGAGTTCAAGACCAACCTGGTCAACATGGTGAAACCCCATCTCTACTAAAAATACAAAAATTACCCAGGTGCGGTGTTGCATGCCTGCAATCCCAGCTACTTGGGAGGCTGAGGCAAGAGAATCTCTTCAACCTGGGAAGCAGAGGTTGCAGTGAGCAGAGATCACACCACTGCTCTCCAGCCTGGTCAACCGAGTGAAACTCTGTCTCGAAAAGAAAAAAAAGGAAAAACAAAAAAAGAAAAGAAAAAGAAAAATAATTAACATGGGGTTCAGTCCATCCTTGTGGACTCCAGCTTGTGCTTATGAGTTCCAGCTTGTTCCATGCTCTCCCCAACCTTACCTCCATTTTCCTTTCCTGACTTCCTGCACTTGTGGGTTTCAAGTTACAGCATCAAGCACAAAGACAACAGCCCTACAAAGAGAGCTTCACTAGCAGCTACAATTGCTGAAGGTCAAATTCGTGTAGCAAACTGTGTGTGTGTGTCTGTGTGTGTGTGTACGTGCACACATGTATTAAAGGTTCAGCTTTGCTGATACAGAATTTGGTACTAAGAGTGGTTCCAGAAGACCAGAATCTTGCCAGTGAGATCTGGTTTTTCTAGAATTGGTTCTCTAATTAAATTGAAAGCCATTAATGGCCCTGTTTTCAGTGATGAAGGGTACACTTATAGGTCATAGCATAGAGTGGCAAGGCAATCACTCAGATCATCACCAGTAGCTTCCTGTATTAGGTTTCTATAGAAGGAAAGGCTCTGGCTGACTATTTGCTTCCACAGAACAGTTTAGTGAAAATAAGAAGTGTAATGGGGTTGGCTCATTTCTTCTCACTGTGCTGGAAAACTTGGAGCTGGGGTGGAATGATGCACTCAGAACTTTACCTTCCCAGCTCTGGTTCTGTATAAGGGACTTGAAAGCTTCTGTGAGTGGTGGCCCTGAAAGAAACTTGTATTTCCCATAGTTACAGGGCTGAGATTTCTGAAAACCAAAGCTAAAGTCTAATCCAACAAAAGTTGAACTCCTAACCTCACAGGGTCTTTTTTGTTAAAGTTAGGGCTTTGATTGGGGAGGAATGGGATCCTGAAAATTGGGATGGAGACATATGAGCAGATTCCAGTGAAGCTGAGGATTTTAAGACCCCTAAATTCTGCCAAGTCTCTTTGTCCGCAGAGGCAGCCCTTTCACTCCTGCCTGCAGAAGTGAGTCTCCTCTTCCCTGAAGAGACCGTAATGACCTTCCATAAGGCAAGGCATCTATGCTCCTTAGTACCTATTCCTATTGCTTCTTACTTCTAAGACCTGTGACTAGACTCAAGGCTCAAGAGAACATGAAAGGTGAAGTACAAAATGTGACCTAAGAGGGGGTGCAATACACACCTAAAGAATTGCTAATTTCTGTTTGCCAATTTATATCAACAAAGAACTGGGGAATATGTGCACAAATGGATCTTAAGGGTGTGGAATCAAGGTGGAAGACAATATAGTTGGATCAAGCCAAATGTATTCACATTGGCCCACCAAGCAGAGATGTAATGTTTGAGCTTGAGGGGCTAGGAATGGCTCTGACAGTTTGCTTGGTTGGTTGATTCATATATGGACCCATACCTGGGCCTATAATAGGTTGAAAATGCCAGAATTTCCTTGGTGTGCTAAAGAGCATGAATCAGCACATTTTTGTTCTGTAAAAGGCCAAAGAGTAAACGTTTTAGGTTTTACAGGCCAGTCTCAGTTTTTCACTCTTCAGCTCTCCCATTGTAGCAATAAATCCATCAAGGACAATTAGTAAGTAAATGAGCATGGCTGTGCTCCAATATAAGTTTGTTTATAAACACTGAAATTTGAATTTGTATCATTTTCATGTGTCACAAATATTATTTTTCTTTTGATTTTATTTCAACTAAAAAAATGTAAAAACCAATTCTATTTTGTGGGCCACACGAAAACAGCCCAGGAATTAGATTTGGCCCTCGGACTGTCATTTGGCAATTCCTGCTGTAGTGAAAGGCAGCCAAAGGCTCAGGGAGATTGGAACGCTGGAGTGGCTTTATCATGTAAGATTTGCTCATCTATACACGTTGAGAGTGCCAAGGGGACTCGACTTTCACCCTAGCTATCAGAATTAAAGTTATGAAGGAGAGGCCTAGCATCCTTGAAGAGCTCTGTGGTGGCTCTTCATTGTAGGTTAGAAACTCTAGTGGAGGTCATCAAGATGGCTGACCAGACGTGCCCAACGCTCAGCTGTGTAGAGTGTCTAAGAGAAAACACTGGAGTTCAGCAAAGGAGTGACAAAAACTCACAACATTGTGATGGCAGCATAGAGAGGGAAGCAAAGCACCTGAGCAGTATTGGTACAGAGCCAAGAGGACACCCCATTTCAGGTAGAAGGTAAGTGAGAGGTGCCCTGCAGTCCTTGCTTGCAATCCTAGCTATAGGAGGACCTCATGGTCCTCACAGGCCTGAAGCCCAGTCTAGGAAGCTGCCTAGAATCCACATGGCTACACAGAAGGAACTCACACTGAGGCCCCACTCCCAAAGACCCAGGCTGCTATCACACAGGGCTATTTTGAGAACAGAGCCCACTGCTATAGCGCATTCTGCCCTGGGGGCCAATAGCCCCTGCATCGCCACATCCCTGGGGTCTTTCTGTTATTCCACCATGTCCACACAAAAGGGTGCATGCCACAACACCAGTTAGATCCAGAAGTACAGCTATGACCCCAGCATTTGAACTCATACAGTGACCCACACCTCAGGAAACAGGCAACCTATCACAGCGGGGTAGCAGCCCCCAAAACATGGGGAACCAATGTGCAAATCCCTCAGGGACCAAGGACTTGTCTGTCTGGTGCCCACCACTGATGGCAACGCTGCCTCACAACTAGCAGAGCCACCATACCCAGTGCACACTTCCCTAGGGTTCACCCAGCTCCTTCCTCCAGCAAAACCACACCACTGCCCCCTCAAACACCTGAATATTAGGCCACTGAAGTATTCACAGACACTGCTGACATTAATTACAGCCAAAGAAGTCACATGGAGATCATACTACTGTGTTCATCCAGAACCACAGCCAAAGCATCCTACACAACCAACACCGTAGGATATATATATAGGAAAAAGTCTTTACTTATGAAAGCTACTCCATAAAATTGGAAGAGGTAACTATTACACCACATGTGTAGGAACATAAGAAACATGAAAAAGCAAGAAAACATGACACCTTTAAAGGAACACAATAATCCTCCAATAATAGACCCCAAAGAAAAGAACATTTGTGCAATTCCCAAAAAAGAATTCAAATGATCTCAAGGAAATTTAATGGGATACAAGAGAATACAAATAGACAATTCAACAAAATCAGGAAAACAGGGCTGGGTGCGGTGGCTCACGCCCATAATCCCAGCACTTTGGGAGGCTGAGGCGGGTGGATCACCTGAGGTCAGGAGTTTGGGAGCAACCTGGCCAACACGGCGAAACCCC
>NW_012111697.1:3085827-3089296 GCF_000951035.1 Colobus angolensis palliatus
CTAGGTCAAGCAGAAGAAATAATTTCTAAACTTGAAGACAGGTCTATTGAGATAACTCAATCAGACAAAAATAAAGAAAAAGAAATGAAGAATGAAGGAAGCCTACAAGACCTATGAAACATTGTTAAGCAAACAGATATTCAAATTTTGGGGGTTCCAAAAGGAAAAGAGGCGGGAAAAGACACAGAAAACCTATGTAATAAAGTAATAGCTGAGAACTGCCCAAGTCTAGGGAAAGGTATGGACATTCAAATTCAGAATGCTCAAAAGTCCCCAAATAGATTCAGCCCAAAAAGGTCCTCTCTGTGGCACATTCTAGTCAAACTGTCAAAAGCTAAAGACCATGAGGGAATTTGAAAAACAGCAAGAGAAAAGTATCAAGTCACATATAAGGGAATTCCCATGTAACCAATAGAAGACTTCTCAGCAGAAACCTTATATTACAGGACGAATGGGATGATATATTCCAAGTGATGAAAGAAAAAAAGCAGCCAAGAATATTGTAACAGCAAATGTATCCTTTAGAAATGAAGGAGTAATAAAGTCTTTCCCAGACAAGCAAAAACTGAGGGAATTTATCACCACTAGAGTAGCCTTACAAGATATACTGAAGGAGTCTTAAATCAGCAAATTATCTAATAGGCATTTCTGAAAAGAAGACATACAAATGACCAACACGTATATATGAAAATACTCATCATTAATCATCTGTCAAATGCAAATTGATGCTACAGTAAGATATCATCTCACTTCACTTAGAACGGCTGTTATCAAAGAGAAAAAATAACAAAAGCTGGCAAGGATGTAGAGGAAAAGGAACTCATACCCTGTTGGTGGCAATGTAAATTAGTACAATCATTATGGAAAACAGTATGGAGGCTCCTTAAAAACACCTAAAAATAGAACTATTCTATCTATGGTCCAGCAATACACTCTAGGGTATATATTCAGAGGACAGGAAATGAGTATGTCAAAGAAATATCTGTACTTACATGCTGAAGATAAGGTAAGCATGGTTACTATAGTTGAGAGTGAAGTCAAAATACTAATAAGAATAATCTGACTCAAAGAGACCTTTGGCATTCACTCGTTTATCATGGTATGCCTCGAAATGAAATAGATGGGAAAGCCTACTATATTCTTGCTTGGTCTGTCTAGGTGGGTAAGTTCTGAGTCTGGCAGACTTGCAGCACCATTCTCAATAGCCAAGATATGGAATCAACCTAAGTGTTTTTCAAGAGATGAATGGATAAAGAAAATGTAGTATAGATACACAGTGGAATACTCTTTCACCGTAAAAATAATGAAATCTTGTCATTCATGGCAGCATTAATGAGCCTGAAGGACATTATGGTAAGTGAATTAAGCCAAGCATGGGAAGATAAATACCATATATTCTCATTCATATGTAGAAGCTAAGAAAGTTGATATCACAGAAGTAGAGAATGTAATAATGATTACTAGAGGCTGGATAGGGTTGAAGGGGATAGGAAGATGTTGGCAAATGGATACATAATTACAGCTAGATAGGAAAAATAACTTCTAGCATTCCTTAGCACTGTAGGATGACTATAATTAGCAATGATTTATTGCACCATTCCTCAGGACAATTAACCAGTCTGCTGATGGCTGATTAATTACATTAAACTCTTTTTTCTTTTCTTTTTTGAGACGGAGTCTTGCTCCTGTCACCTAGGCTTGAGTGCAATGGCGCAATCTCGGCTCATTGCAACCTCCACCTCCCAGGTTCGAGAGATTCTCCTGCCTCAGCCTCCCGAGTAGCTGGGATTATAGGCATCCATCACCACACCCGGCTAATTTTCATATTTTTAGTAAAGACAGGGTTTCACCATGTGGGCCAGGCTGGTCTCAAACTCCTGACCTCAGGTGATCCACCCATCTCAGCCTCCCAAAGTGTTGGGATTACAGGCGTGAGCCACTGAGCCCAGCCACATTGAACTGTTTCTATCATAGAAAGGGCATCTTTTTTTTACTTATTTTAATTTTTTATTTTTTGATAACAGCTTTATTGTAATAGAATTCACATACCATACGATTCACATGCCATACATTTCACACATTTAAAGGGTACAAATTGATCTGGTTATTTCACATTGCAAGCCTGTATCAAAACATCTCATGTTCTCCACAAATATATACACCTATGATGTACCCACAGCAATTAAAAATTTTTAAAAATCATGTACAAGTCAATGGTTTTTAGTATATCCATAGATATGTACAGCCATCATCACAATCAATTTAAAAATATTTTTATCACCCCCAAAAAAGAAACCCAATGCTCCATAGCTGTTATCCTCCTGTCCCCAAATGTCTCAGCCCTAAGCAACCACTAGTCTACTCTCTGTTACTATATGTTTTCCTGTTTTGGACATTTCATATAAATGTATTCATATAATATGTGGTGTCTTCTGACTGGCTTCTTTCACTGAACATAATGTCTTCAAGGTTCATCCATGTCGTAGCATGTATCAGTACTGCATTCCTTCCTATGGTTGAATAATATTTCATTGTGTGGATTTACCACATGTTGTTTATGCATTCATCAGTTGGTAGATATTTGGGTTTTTTTCACCTTTTGGCTATTATGAATAATATTAAAATGAACATTTATGTTTGTGTTATTATGTGGACATAAGTTTTCATTTCTCTTAGGAATAAAATTGCTGGGTCAAATGGTGACTGCATTTTTAACAGTTTGAGGAACTACTGGACTGTTTTCCATAGTGGCTGCCCTGACGAGGAACGGTGGCTCACGCCTGTAATCCCAGCACTTTGGGAGGCCAAGGCGGGCAGATCATCTAAGGTCAGGAGTTCGACCTGGCCAACATGGTGAAACCCCATCTCTACTAAAAATACAAAAATTAACCTGGCGTGCTGGCAGGCACTTCTAATCCCAACTGCTTGAGAAGCTGTGGCAAGAAAATCCCTTGAACCTGGGAGGCAGAGGTTGTGGTGAGCCGAGATCACACTGCTGCATTTCAGCCTGGGCAACAGAGGGAGACTGTCTCAAAAGAAAAAAAAAAACAGTTTTGTTGAACTAACTCATGAAGCCATCTGGTTTAAGACTT
Source organism: Colobus angolensis palliatus (assembly GCF_000951035.1). Lineage (NCBI taxonomy): Eukaryota > Metazoa > Chordata > Mammalia > Primates > Cercopithecidae > Colobus > Colobus angolensis. Next base: position 3,088,920 of record NW_012111697.1, read on the forward strand.
TTCTTTGTCTATTAAAATGATCATGTGGTTTTGTAATTTATTCTAATGATATGGTGTATTACACTAATTTTCAGCTGTTAAGCCACTGTTGCATTCCTGGAATAAGTCCCACTTGGTCGTGGTGTATAACACTTTTTATATTTCTCTGGATTTAGTTTGCTAGTCTTGTATTAAGGGTTTTTGCATTTATATTTATAAGAGATACTAGTCTGTAGTTTTCTTGTGTCTTTGTCTGGTTTTGGTATTGGGGTAATATTGGTCCCAAATAATCCATTGGAAAGCGTTGTCTCCTTTTTTAAATTTTTGCAAGAGTTTGAGAAGAATTGGTATTAGTTCTTTAAATTTTTAGAAAAATTTGCCAGTGAAGCTATCTGGTT
>NW_012111697.1:3094273-3100322 GCF_000951035.1 Colobus angolensis palliatus
AAAAAAAAAAAAAATTGCCACTTCAGCTTTCTTGTGGTCACTGCATGATATATTGTTTTTCATCATTTTGCTTTATATTTTTGAATCTTACGTGTTTTTCCTATAGACAGCTTTTAGTTATATCTCAGTTTTTAAAACAATCTGGTCTGAAATATTTGACTTTTATTTGACTTTTAATTGAATTGTTTATTTCATCAACATTTAATGTTATTATTTATACAATTGGATTTACTTCTGCCATATTAGTCTGTGTTTCCTACAAAATGTATTTATTAGTGCCAGGAGGTTTTTGTTTTATTTATTGATTGATTTTATATTTATTACGATTTTCTACATAGACAATCATTTCAACTGGGGATGGGGACACTTTTATTTTTCCCTTCTCAATCTACATACCTCTTACTTCCATTTCTTGACTTATTACACTGGCTAGGATTTCCAATATGATGTTGAATAGAAATGGTGAACATGCTTGACTTGTTCCCAATCTTAAGAAAGAAAGCATTCATTTTTCACTATTTGGTATGATATTAGCTATAGGCTTTTGATGCACTGTATCAGGTTGATGAAGTTCTCTTCTATTCCTAGTTTGCTAGGATTATTTTTTGCAAAACAAAACAAAACAAAACATGTATGAGTATTTTATTTTCTCAATACTTTGTCTGCACCTACTGATATAATCCTGATTTTTCTTCTTTAGATGGTTAATATGGTAGCAGTGATTGATTTTCAAAAATTGGACCATTATTGAATTCTTAGTATAAATCCCATTTGGTCATAATTTATTTTATTTATTCATTTTTATTCATTTATTTATTTATTCATTATTATTATTATTATTTTGAGACAGAGTTTCGCTCTTGTTGCCCGGGCTGGAGTGCAATGGCACAGTCTTGGCTCACTGCAACCTCTGCCTTCCAGGTTCAAGCGATTCTTCTGCCTCATCCTCCCAAGCAGCTGGGATTACAGGCTGTGCACCACCACGCCTGGCTAATTTTGTATTTTTAGTAGAGATGAGGTTTCTCCATGTTGGTCAGTCTGGTCTTGAACTCCCGACCTCAGGTGATCCACCCGCCTCTACCTCCCAAAGTGTTAGGATTACAGGCATGAGCCACCGCGCCTGGCGGGTCATAGTTTGTTACTCATTTTATATATTGCCAAGTTCAATTTGCTAACATTTTATTGAGTATTTTTGCATCTATATTCATGATGCAAAATGAGGACTATTTTAGTTGTGTTTATTATTATTTTTTGTACTGTCTATCTGGGTTGTCATCAGGGTAATGCTGGCTTCATAACATGAGTTGAAGAGTATTTCTCCTTTTGTATTTTCTGGAAGAAATTATGAAGAATTGTTACTATTTCTTCTTTGAATTATTTATTTAAAACCATTGAAACCACCTGGGCCAGGAGATTTTTTAAAATGGCATTAACTATACATGCAATTTATTTAATAGTTACTGGACTATTCATATTATCTGTTTCAACAGTGCTGAATGTAGTAGTTGGTAGTTTTTGAGAAATTGGTCCGTTTCATCTAAGTTTTAGTATTTATGTGAATAGAGTTATTACCGATATTTCTTTATAAGCTTTTTAATAATTATAGGGTCTGTGGTGATAGCTGTCCTCTTTCTACTCTAATATTGATAATCCCTCCCTTCTCTCTCTTCTCTATCTCTATCATCTCTATATCTATCTCTATCTCTTTCTCTCCCTCCTTCTCTCCTCAGTCTTGTTAGAGGTTTATCAATTTTACTGATCTTTTCAAAGAAACAGCTTTTGGTTTTATTGATTTCTTCTATTGCTTTTCTGTTTTCATTGATTTTTGCACTTATTCTTATTTTTTTCCTTGCTCTTCTTTTGGATTTATTTTGCTCTTCATTTTCTAGTTTCCTTGGGTGAAAGCTTAGATTATTGACTTGAGATCCCTCTTCTTTTCTAATATAATCAACATTTAAGACTATACATTTTTATGTAAGAACTTCTTTAACAGAATTCCACAAATTTTGATATGTTTCTTACTTTCTTTCGGCTATAAATATTTCCTAATTCCCTTTGGAATGTCCTGTTTTTCAAATGATTAAAGATTGTCCTGTTATCTTCCTGTTATTGATTTCTAGTTTAATGCTGGCCAGGTGTGGTGGGGGGGAAGGCATAGACCAAAATTTATTTCTTGACCAGGTACAGTGGCTCATGCCTGGGAGCCTTTGGGAGACCGAGGCAGGTGGATCACCTGAGGTCAGGAGTTGGAGACCAGCGTGGTCACCATGGTGAAACCCCGTCTCTACTAGAAATACAAAAATTAGCCGAGCGTGGTGGTGCATGTCTGTAATCCCAGCTATTCGGGAGGCTAAGACAGGAGAATTGCTTGAACCCGGGAGGTGGAGGTTTCAGTGGCACCATTGCACTCTAACCTGGGCAACAGAGCTAGACTCTCTCAAAAACAAAACAAAAAAAATATTGACTTCTTATTATGTCATAATAGCTTTTGCTAAACTTGAGATGTTTTCCATCATTATTTCTTCAAAATGTTTTTCAATACCGCACTTTCCTCTGGCCTCTGGGATACAAATGTTAGACCTTTGTGATTGTCCCACAGATTCCTAGGGCTCTGTTCATTTTTTCTTTTTTTTTTTTTCATCTTTTTTCTTTCTGCTATACAGATTTGGTTATTTTTATTGATGTATCTTTAAGTTGACTGATTTTCTTCTCCCATCTCCATTTTGTTATTGAGCCCATTTGATGAATTTTTTATTTTGGTTATAGTGTTTTTCAGTCACACAATTTCCATTTGTTTCTCCTTCACGTGTTTTATTTACTTGCTGATATCTTTAATATTTGTTTAAGAGTTTTTGTATATATAATTGCAAAGTTTATGTCATTGCAATAGCATGGATTGATTGTCTTTTCCCATGAGAGTCAAGAATTTTGGTATCCTTTGTATGCCAAGTAATTTTGGACTGCATCCTGCACATTTTGAGCATTATATTATGACGTTCTGAGTCTTGTTTAAATCCTATTGGGAATATTGATGGTTTTGTTTTCATGGCCAATTAACCTGGGTAGATTCAGACTGCTAAGTTCCTACTTGCCTTCTATGCCCTGTGGTTCCAGTGTCAGTTCCGTTTTTGAAGCATTTGCAATGCTATTCTGATCTATCTTCCACATGTGTCATCTAGTAGTCAGTCTGGGGCCTGGGCAGAAGTCTAATCATTAGCTCAGTTTCTAGTCTGTGGCATGCTAATCAGGGCCAGATGAGTCCACGAGTTCCTAAATAACTTTATGGGGTGACTTTCTGAAGCCCTTGTCTCTCTGCTATCTTCCGATACTTTCTGATTCCCTGGGCTCCCCTTTTTGGTCGTCCAGACAGAAACTGCCCAATTTCATAATTGTGCCAGGTCTAGGATCAAGAGGTTGGAGAACAGAGAGGGAGAAAAAAAGCAATGGAGTCTGATCCTGTCCACTGAATGGAGAGAAAAGTCCTTTCCTGAATTTTAGGCTTCTGCCAGCTGCTCCCCTACTGCAATGGGATTGCTTACAAGAAAATAGAGAAAAGGGGGAAAAAAAAAATTCTCTCTGAACTTTAAGAGTACCCTTTCCTGCTCCTTTGGCCAGTCCTCTCCTAGGATTCTCCCTGTCTGCACCACAGTGCTCACTTCCAAGTTTTGGACTGTATTGAATTCAGGTCAGGGGATAAAGGAGGAAAATAAAATAGTAAACTCATCATTGATTTGGTGGTACTTTGAATTTCTGTGTCCTTTCCTAATGCAACTGTTATAATTGACTTTCCAAAATTGTCAAATAGCTGGGCCATGTGTTCTGTCTGGATTTTCTAGTTGTGCTCAGTGGAAAAGAAAGTGTAGCACATGTTTACTCCGTCTTGCCTGGGTTTACTACTTCTTTCCCAGAAGTGGAACTTGAAAGGGACTTTTGAAGATTTGGTTTCAGTGTCATCTGTCTCAGTCTATTCAGGCTGCTCTAGCAAAAATACCATAAACTGGGTGGCTTAAACACTGACAATTTATTGCTTATAGTTCTGGAGACTGCTAAGCCCAAGATCAAGGCACCAGAAGATTCAGTGTCTGGTGAGGGCTCACTCTCTGGTTCATGAACAGTCCCTTCTCACTGTGTCTCACATGGTGGAAGGGGCAAAGTATCTCTTGGGTCTTCTTTATAAGGACACTAATCTCATTCATGAGGGATCTTCCCTCATGACCCAATCATCCTCCCAAAGGCTCTACCTCCTAATACTATCACCTCAGGGGTTAGAATTTCAACATATGAGGTCGGGTGTGGTGGCCCACACCTGTAATGCCAGCACTTTGGGAGGCCGAGGCAGGCGGATCACTTGAGGTAAGGAGTTCGAGACCAACCTGGCCAACGTGGTGAAACCCTGTGTCTACTAAAATACAAAAATTAGCTGGGTGTGGTGGTGTGTGTCTGTAGTCCCAGCTACTCTGGAGGCTGAGGTGGGAGGATCGCTTGAACCCGGAAGGCGGAGGTTGCAGTGAACTGAGATCATGCCACCACACTCTGGGTGACAGAGCAAGACTCCCTCTCAAAAAGAAAAAAAAAAAAGAATTTCATATGAATTTGTCAGGGAGGACATAGACATTCAGATCATAGCATAATCTATATAGCAACACCTGTGGGACTGGAGCAATGTCCTCCAGGATGTGGTATATGCCCTAAATCAATGACTAATACATGGTGCTGTCTTTCCCCAGGCAGGATTCATGGGTTTCCAACACAAAGGGATGAAAATAGAATTGGATTTTCTTATTATTTCCCCTAGTGATCCACTATCAAAATTTTGCTACCTCCCACAGCTCTAGGTTCTTCTGGTCTAGAGGTCCTGTTTCCAAAGGGAGTGATGCTTCCACCAGCAGACACAACATTGATTCCAGTGAACTGGAAGTTGAGAGTGCTCCCTGGTTACTTTGGGCTCCTCATGCCACTGAATCAACAGGCCACAGGGGAGGTCACTATACTGGCCAAGGCAATTAATTCTGACTATCAAAGGGAAATTGAGTATAAAGAGTATGTCTGGAATACAGAATATGGTCTAGGGTGTCTCTTAGTACTCTCAAGTCTTGTGATTGAAGTCAATGGAAAACTACAGCAACTCAATTGAAACAGGGCTGCCAATGGCTCAGGTCCTTCAGAAGTGAGGGTTTAGGTCATCCTACCAGGCAAAGATCCAACCAGATGAGGTAGTTGCTGAGGGCAAAGTGAATATGGAGTAGGTAATGGGAAAGGTAGCTGTAAACATAATTATAAATGCCAGCCATGATTATGTGTCCAGAAATAAAAAACCATAGTAGTGTAAACCAAAATGAAAATCCTAAACCCCGCAAACAACTGAACACACCCCCTCTTGGCTGAGGCAATCACAGAGCAGCCTGAAACACTGAATTCCAGGCCATGACAGGAAGGGAGGTCAGATGTGCCTCATTTCAGACCCTCCATTTTGGAAGTTAGGCACAATTGACCAGCATTAACATTAAAATAGAGATCATGAGACTGGCTGGCAAAACAGACTCTGTGGCAACAAGATACCAGTTCCAACCCACAGGTGCAGCATCACATGCTCTCTGAGAGCTGCCACCCATGAGACTTCATCTATGTAACAGGAACCTTGACTTCTACAACCAGCTTTATCTTAACTCAAGCATATTTTCACTACTGACTTCAAGTATTTAGTTTAGCCCTTTCAACCAATTGCCAAACCGAAAAATTATTAATCCACCTATGACCTAATAAGCCCCACCCCCCACATCCAGTTTCCCAACTTTCCAGGTTGAACAGGTATATATTACATGCATTGATTTTTATCTTTGCCTGTAACTTCTGTCTCCCTAAAACATAGAAAACCAAACTGTAACTCAGCCATCTCAGGCACTTTCTCAGGACCTCCTGAGACTGTTACCCTAGCCATACTCATTCATATTGGCTCAGAATAAACCTCTTTAAATATTTTACAGAGTTGAATTTCTTTTTCTTTCTTCTTTTTTTTTTTTTACTACTTATAACAGTTGTTATAAGTCTT
>NW_012111697.1:3100612-3119222 GCF_000951035.1 Colobus angolensis palliatus
CAGGATGGTCTTGATCTCCTGACCTCGTGATCCACCCGTCTCGGCCTCCCAAAGTGCTGGGATTACAGGCTTGAGCCACCGCGCCCGGCCAGTTTGTATATACATTAACCACATATTTTTAGCTTCTTCCCCTCTCTCTATTTATTGTCTAACATAGGGTGTGTTAATAGTAGTTCACTTTATATTTTGGTATTGAAACTACAAGGTGTCAATGGAGTGGTGTGAATCAGCTGGGAGAAGAAGGAACATCATCCAAAGACTAAAAAGGGTTATTGTATCCTCTTTTTGGGAAAAGGTTGGCATGTTTTAAGTTTTAACTGGAAACATTTAGGTAACAGCATAACTTTGTTATTCTCTATTTGGAGATGAAGTGTGGTTAAAGGAGATATATAAGGTTGCAAGGTGACAAGAGATAGACTGTGGTGGCTTTGTAATGTGCCTAACTTTAGTTGGTTGAAGAGGTGGATTTGAGACTTGTCTCCCATCTCCTGGCTTACATCACCTGCAATAAAATCTTTCTTCCCTGGCAATACTCATTTTCTCAGTGACTGGCTTTCTGTGCAGTGAGCAATCAGGCCTAGGTCAGACCCTTGGCACTCAGCAATATAACTTGATTAGGCTGAACTACATTTCCCAGAATTCCCCTTTTGGTATGTTCCCAGTTAGGTTGAGCCACAGGAGCAATCTTTGTGGGAGATTTGGGGGCCAGGGGATGTAGCAGCCATTTAGACTCTCATGCATATTTTCATCTGCCGGTTCACTTCATTGGCTCTTCAATGCTCCACCTTCCCTTGGATCCTCCTTCAACGTCTCCAACTGAAACTGGCCCAATTTTCCCATAGAACTAATGTTTATGGGTTTTTTGTTGTTGTTGAATAAACATAGAAATTGACCCTCCCAGTCTGAAAGCTTGAGAAACTTACATGTGTCTTATCTGAGTTCCTTTCTCAGGAAACCTACTATCAGTTCTCCCAGATAGTATCAAGGAACTAAAACTTCCCAAATCATCACATCTAGAATGATGAGACACCATGCTCCTTATCTGACCACCTGCTGCCTGTTGATCAGCTTCTCTTCCTCACCCCTCCCTAATTCCTATTTTCTCGCATGTAGTTACATTCCTTTCCTGCTATATAAACCCCTAAATTTAGTTTGAGAGAGAGAGGTAGATTTGAGACTTGTCTCCCATCTCTTGGCTCACATCACCTGCAATAAAAGCCTTTCTTCCCTGACAATACACATTGTCTCAGTAATTGGCTTGTGCAGTGAGAAATCAGACCTAGGTGAGACCCTTGGCATTCAGTAGCATAACTCTTGGGGCCAGATACGTGTACTTGGCCCCGTGATAAAAGACCCTGGCTCCAGCAGTATACCCACACCACCAAGGTTGGAGGCAACAAGAACTGACATGGGGCTGGGCGCAGTGGCTCACGCCTGTAATCCCAGCACTTTGGGAGTCCAAGGTGGGAGGATCACTTGAAGCCAGGAATTTGAGACCAGCCTGGGAAACACAGCAAGACCCCATTTCTACAAAAAATTTTGAAAACTAAGCCAGGTGTGGTTTTACGCACCTGGCATCCCAGCTGCTTGGGAGGCTGAGGCAGGAAGATTGCTTGAGCTTGGGAGGTCAAGGCTACAGTGAGCTATGATCGTGCCACTGCACTCCAGCATAGGCGACAGACTGAGACCCTGTCTCAAAAATGTAAAAAAGTAAATAAATAAAATTTACAAAAGAACTCACACGGGGTTTGGTTTATTCTTGTGGACTCCGGCTTATGCGTGTGGGTTCTATCTTGTTCTTTGCTCTCCCCAACTTTACCTCCATCTTCCCTTCCTGACTTCCTGCACCTATGGGGTTCAGTTCAAGCATCTGACTCAAAGATAACAACCTGACAGAGACCATTTAACCAGCTCCCTAAATTGCATAAGATCAAATCCGGTAACAAGTCCTTTTGTAGCAACTAATCAGTCTATAGGTATTTCTTAGTGATGCTTCAGTCCCCTACCTGTGGTTGAATCCTGACTGATCCAGGCACCAAATTACAGCCACTTCACAACCAGAGCCTGGAACATGTGTGTGACCCATTAAGAATAGGAGAGCTGGCTGGAGGAGAGCTTCTATTATTATCTGACTGAAGCCTCAATTAAAAAAAGAAATGCAAGGATGGAATTTCACAGGAAAGTAGAGGAACCCCAGACAGGAGGGCTGCAAAGGAAAGGCTGTTAGAGGGAGACTGAGAAGAGAAAAAGGGAGCAGGAGAGAGCAGCTTGCACTTCAGACACCTCCTTTTCCAAGCCTGGGAGGCAAGAAAGGTGGGTAAAGTCACATCCTCGAGCCCTCCAAGAAGAGATCTGCATGACTATAGGCAACATATGTTGCTGCACCCTGCTTAACTACCATTTTCTCCTCTTTGGGTCACAGAAAACAGGAAAACTCCTGTTTTCCTTTAGGGCGCACTTCTACCCATGTTTAGCCCCTGTGATTTAAGTAAGATGTGATTCCCCTCTCCAAACTCTAGAAATGGACATATGCCCCAGGCCTGAGAAATAGGAGTCTATGTAACCCTGGCGACTGTCCTTGGTTCTGGGATAGATTCATGGTCACACTGGACCAAGACCCAACTCTAGGACCTTTGCTCATCCTCTGTCTGAGTTGCTTAGATGGTAGAACATGAACCTGGAGCTGCTGGTGACCACTGTTTCCCCCAGAAGGGAGGAGTCATTTTGAGAATGAGATCAACACAGAGGCACATTGAACTGGCATAAGGGACAGGGAGACACTCCTCATGTCATCCTTTGAGCACCTGGATACAACTACGTCTGAAGCTAAATATATCTGGACTTTTTAGTTGTGTGTACCGTTAAGTTCCATCTTTGTCATTGTTATTGTTGTCTTTCTAATTAAGTCAGTTTGAAATTGGGGTTCTCGCACTGGCAACAGAGTCAAAACTAATAAACTGACCCTTCAGTAAAAGAATTTGTTAACTCCCGTCTCACATCTCAGGTGTGTTTGATTTGGGGGAAAAGCAGGGCGACTGGAAATACTATTACCGATGGTAGCTAACTTTGTCTAGGACTTACTATGCACCACATGCTCTTCAAACACTACATGCATTATACTTTATAATCCTCAAAACAACCCTATGAGGCGGCTACTAAAATTGCCCCCCGTTTGTTTATTTATTTATTTATTTTTTGAGATGGAGTCTCACTCTTATTGCCCAGGCTGGACTGCAGTGGTGTGATCTTGACTCACTGCAACCTCCGCCTCTTGGGTTCAAGTGATTCTCCTGCCTCAGCCTCCCGAGTAGCTGGGATTATAGGCACGCACCACCATGCCCGGCTAATTTTGTATTTTTAGTAGAGACGAGGTTTCACCATGTTGGCCAGGCTAGTCTCAAACTCCTGACCTCAAGTGATTCACCCGCCTTGGCCTCCCAAAGTGCTGGGATTACAGGTGTGAGCCACCGCGCCCAGCTGCCCCCAGTTTTAGATGTGGATCAGAGAGCTTAGGCAGCCACCCCAAAGTTATACAACAAGCAAGAAACATTGTTAGGAAGGGAGTGTCCACTGCTTCCTGACAATAGTGGCTGAGATGACTTCCCGGGCATGGGAATGGGAGCGGGAGAGGTCAAATCCCCCAATTTGGACCCATCCAGGTTATCTAAGCACAACCTCTTGCAATGCTGAATGGGAGGGGTCCTGCCTCTGGTTGGTCAGGAAAGACCTTTACTTTGGGCTAGATGTGCCCCCACATAATTGCCACCTAACAGTTCTCCTTCTTCCCTCTGTGGTCACAGGTAAGTGGAGCTCTTTTTCTCTCACTCTGAGACTAACAGATGCTAGAAGCAGCTGTGCCCTTTCACTATCAACCCCTGGTTTCTTCGACTGTTACTTGGAGACTTTCCTGGCTGCCCTCAAAGTATCTTCCAGGTGTGGGTTGATTAGCTCCCACCTTAATTACCTCCTGACATCACCTCAAAGCTCACTTTAGGCTGAAAGAAAAACCATAAAGTAAATGCTTCTTATTTTGCTGCCAGTGAAATGAAGAGCTTTTCAGTGCTGTAGATTTTTCTTTCTTTTTTTTTTTTTTTTTTGCTTATCATGCTCACATCTGACCTTTCAGAGGCTGACTTTTAAAATGCAGGTTAGCAAAAGTCATATCAGGAGGAGATGGAGATGTCTCCTCTCCTCTGCTTCTGTAAAGGGGGCAGTGAGTGCAATCTGCACCATAAATTTAGTTTGCAGAATCCGATAGGAAGAGGTGTAAAAGAGGGCATGGCAATGCGGGAGTAGCCTTGTGAGAATTGCTCTTTGCATAAAAACCAGAGGCCGCATGTTGCCTCAGACCCCACATTGCCAGGATGCTCCCATCTCCAGCCTGGTAGCTCCTTCTTTCACTCTGCTCCTCTTTCCTCTCCACTCCAGCTACGCTGTGCAGACTCACCATCCTCTCTCAGCACTGGTCTTTTGCACACACTATTCCATCTCCTTAAAATACTGTTCCCTGCATTCTTCATCTAGTTTAAATCCCCTCATCCTCTGCTGAAACTTCGTTTCCTTGGAGAAGCCTTGTTTGAGTCCCTTCTGTTATCTTCTCTTATGAATTCCTATACTTCTCCTTTGTAGCAGGTGTATAGCACATAGCACACATAAAGCACATGTTTATATGTGTTTTTGTGGTTAAGTGTGCCTCTGTCCTTTTAGAACAGGCTCCGCCAGGGCAGGGACCAGGTCTTGGTCACTGCTGACTAGCAGTGTGCTCATAAAGGTTTAACAACTATTGCAGGGGTGGGGGGATGTTGACTTATAGAGTGGCTGATTCCATGGTGTAAATCTTCCACCACGCGTGATTTCAAGCTACCAATGCGAGTTCAACCAAAATTCCTGAAAAACTTAACAAAGGGTTCTTGTGAGTTGGGATAAACTGGCTTCAGCACGTGATACGGTTTGGCTGTGTCCTCACCTAAATCTCATCTTGAATTGTAGTTCCCATTATCCCCATGTGTGGTGGGAGGAACCCAGTGGGAGGTAACTGAATCATGGAGGAGGTTACCCTCATGCTGTTCTCATGAGAGCGAGTGTGTTCTCATGAGATTTGATGGTTTTATAAGGGGCTTTCCCCGCTTTGGCGCAGCACTTCTCTCTCTTGCCACCATGTGAAGAAGAACATGTTTGCTTCCCCTTCCGCCATGATTGTAAGTTTCCTAAGGCCTTCCTAGCCATGCTGAACTGTGAGTCAATTAAACCTCTTTTCTTTATAAATTACCTAGTCTCAGGTATGTCTTTTTTTTTCTTTTTTTCCTTTTTTTTTTTTTTTTTTGAGACAGAGTCTCACTCTGTTGCCCAGGCTGGAGTGCAGTGGTGCAATCTCAGCTCACTGCAAGCTCTGCCTCCCGGGTTCACACCATTTTCCTGCCTCAGCTTCCCGAGTAGCTGGGACTACAGGTGCCTGCTGTTTGGACGAACGGAGGCAGGATGGTGCACTTCCGGGTTCTTCATCACCAACTTTTCCCGCGCGTGCGAAAATGCAGCCGGCGCCTGGGAAGGTGCAGACCAACCGGGCATGCGCCAGGTGACGTCAATCCGAAGAGACCAAGATTTACCTGGTCGCACCTACGGAACGCCCCCGACACACCTGTGCCCCGCCTATTGCCCTCTCACTCCTAGAAAAGGCGCTCCCAGCCAGTGCCCCACGCGGACTTCCCAGCACCCCCACTCCTGTCAGGACTGCATTAGGAACTCTGCCCGAGAGCCCCACTGGGTGACTCTGTTGGCCTCCTTTGCCGGAGGCCGACAGACCTCTCCCTACCCACCTTCTTCCCTGAAGCTAGGTGACCAAAAATAAATTTGCAGTTTTGCTCCTACCCTTGCCTACTCGCTGGTTCTTTTGTGCCCGCTCTGGTGGTCTTAGAAAAACAAATCACCCGCCACCATGCCTGGCTAATTTTTTGTTATTTTTAGTGGAGATGGTGTTTCACCATGTTAGCCAGGATGGTCTCAATCTCCTCACCTCACAATCCACTCACCTTGGCCACCCCAAGGATTACAGGCAAGAGCCACTGCACCCAGCCTTCAGGTATGTCTTTATTAGCAGTGTGAGAACAGACTAATACAGCATGCCACTGCTGCTGACCCTCCAACACCTGGTACAGATTTGTGGAATGAATGAATGAAGTTAGGCCCACAAAGCAGAGCCTCCTCTGCCTGTGCCTATCCATAGTATACTCTCCATCTGTCTGCAGTAGAAATTAGCTTTAAGCAAAAGTATAGCATTGTCTATCAAGTAAAATACATTCAGTGTAATGTAAAGGAATATTCTATGAGTAAAACTTTCCCATTTTTCCCTGGTATTAAAACATACTTTCTAGTGTGTAATTAGAGCTTTGCACGCTGTGAGTAGTGACTTGTTAGTGGTTCATGAGATCAATTTAGAAGGTCCTACCAGCAATTTTTTTTGGAAATGGAATTAAGTAGAAGAAAAAAAGAAATTTCAGAGTATCAGAGTTTGTCTCCAGCCTTAAGTAAGTGTTACTTTGGTAAACTCTTACTGTGAGTGTGTATTGTTGACAAAAAAGCCAAACTTTGTAAAATATTTAAAGAGGTTTATTCTGAGCCTATATGAGTGGCTGTGGCCTGGGGTACAGTCTCAAGAGGTCCTGAGAACATGTGCCCACGGGAGTCAGGTTACTGTTTGGTTTTATACATTTTAGGGAGACCGGAGTGACAGGCAAAGACATAAATCAATACATGGAAGGTGTACATTAGTTCAGCCTGAAGAGGGGGTATATCTTGAGTCAGAGGGTGGGGAGCAGGGCTTACAGGTCATAGGTGGATTCAAAGACTTTCTGATTGCCATTTGGCTGGAAGAGTTAAGCTTTGCCTGAAGACTTAAGAAGTCCTTAGAAAAGAATGCTTGAGCTAACATAAGGGGTTGTAGAAGCCAAGGCCCTTGTTATGCAAATGAAATCTTCTAAGTGGCAGCGCTCAGAGAACATGTGACCAAGGTCAGCTTGGAATTTGGGATCTGATTGCCATAAGGAGTCTATTCTGGCCGGGCGCGGTGGCTCAAGCCTGTAATCCCAGCACTTTGGGAGGCCGAGACGGGCGGATCACGAGGTCAGGAGATCAAGACCATCCTGGCTAACACGATGAAACCCCATCTCTACTAAAAAATACAAAAAACTAGCTGGGCGAGGTGGCGGGCACCTGTAGTTCCAGCTACTCGGGAGGCTGAGGCAGGAGAATGATGTAAACCCGGGAGGCGGAGCTTGCAGTGAGCTGAGATCTGGCCACTGCACCCCAGCCTGGGCGACAGAGCCAGACTCTGTCTCAAAAAAAAAAAAAAAAAAAGAGTCTACTCTGTCAGTCCTGTGATCTGTATTTTAGTGTTAATGTTGGTCAGTTGTGCCTAAACTCCAGAAGGGAGGGGCTAGAATGAGGCATACGCACCTCCCATCTCATCACGGCTAGAATTCACGTCTTCAGATGTCTCTAGGGTCTGTTTGGCCCATAAGGGGGTCCACTTCGTTAGCTGGGGGGCTTAGGATTTTATTTTTGGTTCAAAGTATATATTTTAAGTTGTGATGTCAAATGACTCTCTTACAGTTAAAAAAAAAAGTGTGAAAGTCACTGTGGTTGACAGCAATATCCTTTGGTTTAGTAGCTTTGTTTTGTTTTCCGTGTTATTACTTGGAAATTATTTTCCCCCGGACTTTCCTAAGTCTCTGTCTCCTCTCCCCCAGAGACCTAAAGGGTGAAGACACTGAGCTTCCAGATTTGAGGGCAGGAGAGTCCCAGTGAGGCCTGGCTTGGAGGCCAGGGAACTTCCTATTCCAGGCTGCACATGTTACCCTTCAATCTCCAGCTCCCCTGGCTGCTGGTGCTCAGCCCAGAGTTGTGGAAGCCCTTTCAGTCTAGCTGCCCCACCTGGTGCCAGCATGGGCAGGGCAGGGAGCATCATGGGACTGATGCTTTCTGCTGTCCAGCCTCCCTGCCTGCAGGGCGATGGCCCCTAGCTGACTCTTGAGAGTTGAGGGGAGGCTGGGGAGAGGGTTAAAGGCGAAGCCAGACCCAGGCCATCATTGAAGTCACATGGCCTGCCAGAAAATCCCTCTCTATATTGTAGCTGGTTGAACTAACTATATTATAAATAATTTTCCATTTTCTGCCTAGAACCATGCTCTAGACATCTGCATGAGGTCATCAAACCTGCACCACAGCCATGCACACACACACATGTGTGTGTGTGTAAAAGATAGGTATGAGGTGTAGAAGAGCAATATAGAGGTCTCCATATTACGGGGAGACAGACAGTCCCAGAGCAGGGAGGTCACTTGAACAGGATCGCAGAGGCAGGAATCCACAATCATGGCTGGACACTGCAAGGCCAAACAGGTAAACACTGTTCCTGACTCCCACCCAGACTTCACAACAACCCTAGAATATTAATAAGTCAGTAATAATAGTATTACAGGAAAGGAGTCCTGATCAAGACCCCAAGACAGGGTTCTTGGGTCTCGCATAAGAAAGAATTCAGGGCAAGTTCGTAAAGTGAAAGCAAGTTTATTAGGAAAGTAAAGGAATAAAGAATGGCTACTCCACAGACAGGGCAGCCCCGAGGACTGCTGGTTACCTATTTTTATGGTTATTTCTTGATGATATGCTAAACAAGGGGTGGATTATTCATTTCTCCCCTTTTTAGGCCATATAGGGTAACTTCCTGACGTTGCCATGGCATTTGTAAACTGTCATGGCACTGGCGGGAGTGTAGTAGTGAGGAAGACCAGAAGTCATGCTCATGGCCGGCTTGGTTTTGATGGGTTTTAGCCAGCTTCTTTACTGCAGCCTGTTTTATCAGCAAGGTCTTTATGACCTGTATCTTGTGCTGACCTCCTATCTCATCCTGTGACTTAGAATGCCCTAACCATCTGGGAATGCAGCCCAGTAAGTCTCAGCCTCATTTCACCCGGCCCCTATTCAAGAGGGAGTTGCTCTAGTTCAAACGCCTCTGACAGGGTGACAACTGTGACCACAACAGACTCACAAACATGACATTTTCAGACAGAGGAAGGTACACAGGGTGGTGTGATTTGGAAGAGGCTGTGGGTGTAGAAGGATGGGTAATTCAGCTGGGGTGGTCAGGGAGGGCTGCTTGGAGGAGGGGACTCTTGGCTGAGACCCGAGGGCTGAGAAGTTCTTAGAGAAGGATGTTCCAGGCAGAGGGAACAGCAAGCACAAAGGCCTGAGATGGGAGCTAGCTTGGTACGCATGAGGAACAGAAAAGAGGAAGTGAGAGTGAGGTGGGGGAGGGAAGGGGCAGGGAGTGGAGGCTGTGGAGCGGGGAGGGTTTCCAGGCAGCCCAGGACCCTCAAGAGAGCAACGTCGGATGTGGTCTCCCAGGTAGGGTCCATCTGGTCCTTCCTCCTGGCTCCTGGGGAGTCCGAGTGACCCTTTCCCTCCTCCTCCTTTCCTCCTTTCTCCTCTTCCTTCTCTCCCTCTCCATTTTCCCTGCAAGGTCTGCAGCCCAACTCCAGTTCTCCAATTACTACAGGGGCTCGTGGGTCCTTCTGAGCAAGAAGATGGGGCTCTTTGTATACAGTGTCTGTCCATAGTCATTCATTCACTCATTCATTTAATCATTCACTCATTCATTCATTCATTCATCAAATATTGATTTTTCTCAGGTGTTTTGCCCTCACAGGTCCTGCCACCTAAAACACTGACTTCTTATCCTTCAAGGATTTGCTTTCAACACTGTCTCTTCCAAGACCTCTCCCTGACCACTCCCAGCTTATTGAGCCCCTATCACCCTGTTATCTTTTGAATTGCTTTTCCTGGTAAAACAGGACAGGTTGATGCTCTCCAGGGCTCTCTCTACATACAAGAGAGAGATTAGCCTGATGGGCATTCGTTAAACCTTCTTATTTTCTTTAGGAGCCAACCTCTCCTGCTTTTAGTCTATGTGATTTGGATACAGCCAACTACATTCCCCAGATCCAGAAATGAACATGCCATCCAAGTAAAGCCAATGAGAGACAGCTGCAGGACTTTTGCTGGAACTATTGGGAAAGTGGCATTTCTTTTTCTGCCATGGTTACTTATCTGCTGTGCTCTAAGCCTGGAACTGCTGGAAGTCATCTTCGCTGAATGAAAATGAAGTCAGTATTGAGGACAGCAGAGGTGAGAGGGAGAGAGGCATAATCCTGAGTGTATTGTAGGGGCACCTGGATCCAGCCATACCTGAAATCCGAGACTTTCCATTCTAAGAACCAATAAATTCCCTTTGTACTCAAGCTAGTTTGGGTTTTAATCACTTGTGACAGAAGGCCTGATTGATAATAAAACCTCAAAGATAAGCAGGCAGTCAAGCTTAGGTACTTTCGTTTTAAGAGATGTGGGCAGGTGCTTCCTTCTCTCAGAAACCACTCCTCCTCTAGGACCTCCTATTCTAAGAAGCCTGAGTGTTTGAGGTTTGTTCATCCTGAGGCATAAAAACAAGATCAAAGTGTCAGGCCAGAAGGAGCCAGAGTGTCTACAGAAGCAGCCGTGCAACTAGCAGCAGGAATTGGGAATCTGCATTATTAATAAGCAAGCCCATTTTCCTTTACTTCTTCGTAAGCAGAACCTTAATTTTATTAGCCTGTATATTAGTTCTGATCATGTGTTGAGAAAAAGTATCCTCAGCCTCTGAGTGATCTGAGTTAGGCATAGTTCTCCTGTCTCCTCGTTGGTGATTGGTTCTGGAAAAGGCTGGGACACACTCCTGGCCAAGGAGAAGTCACAGCAGTGACTGACTTTTAGGGGGAGTCTGCTGGGGGCTGGCTAGTGGAAGGTGTCTGAGGTAAAATGTTTTTCATCTTAAAAACTACTGTAGAAGGCCAGGCATGGTGGCTCATGCCTGTAATCCCAGCACTTTGGGAGGCAAAGGTGGGCAGATCACTTGAGGTCAGGAGTTCGAGACCAGCCTGGACAACATGGTGAAGCCCCGTTTCTGTTTAAAAAAATACAAAAATTAGCTGGGCCTGGTGGTGTGCACCTGTAGTCCCAGCTACTCAGGAAGCTCAGGCAGGAGAACCACTCTAACCCGGGAGGTGGAGGTTGCAGTGAACGGACATAGAACCACTAAACTCCAGCCTGGGCGACAGAGACTTCATCTCAAAAGAAAAAAAAAAAAAGTACTGTAGGAGTCTGGGTGTGGTGGCTCACACCTGTAATTCCAGCATTTTGGGAGGCCAAGGAAGGAGGATCACTTGAGCCCAGGAGTTCAAACCATCCTGAGCAACATAGCAGACCCCATCTCTAAAAAATTTTTTAAAAGATATACAAAATTAGCCAGGCATGGTGGTATGTGCCTGTAGTCCCAACTACTCAGGAAGTTGAGGAGGGAGAATCACCTGAACCCGGGAGATCAAGGCTGCAGTGAGTCATAATCACATGACTGCACTCCAGCCTGTGTGACAGAGAGAGATCCTATCTCAAAAAAAGAAAAGAAAAAAGTAATGTAAGAAAAATAAACTATTTCTTTGCCTTGCAGAGAGAATGCGGCAGTGTGAGGAGGCATTAGCTGGCTGAAACTGGGCTGTCAAACTCTTAGTCTAGAGCAGAGTTCTAACAGCATCACGTGCTTTTGTTCTCCCTTACATCCACGCTGAAGAAGAGGGGGTGGTAAAAATATTCCTCTGGTTTAACAGAAAATTCACAAATATTTATCCTTTTCAGAATCTACATGCAATTTAAGTATTAGTCCCAGGGCGATAAATCAGAATCACAGATGCTGCAATGTTAAAGTTTCCTTTGACAAGACATACTGATGATCTCTGATGTTCCTGTGGCCTGCAAAGAATATTTGCAAACAGAGTTTTATGATGCTGAGGAGTATCTGATTTTCTGAAGCCACAGAGAAAGACATCATTTTTCTTCTTTTCTTTCTGCAATTTTTTTCATTAGCACTTCAGAGAGCCTATAATCCCCATACATTGAAATCCCATGAGTTAGTAGTAAGAGCAGAATCAGAGAGGCTAAACACCGAAAATACAGAAAGGAAATGGGTACAGTAGGATTTTAGCAAGAGGAAGTATATGGTTGTGATGCTTTGCATCTACCAGAAATGATGGCTGGGGCTGTGACAGCCACATTACCACCATGAGGGATGATGTTACCCACACGCTGAGGAGCCTGAGTCTATAAGGCCATCATTTGACTGATGCATTGACCCCCGGAGAACCTCCCCGCCTTTGGGGGACTAGCAGTTCTGTAAAATAATACATGTCCTTATTGTTTTAAGATGTTTGGAATTTGTTCTTCTCTTACTTGCAGCCAACAGCATCCTACATGAGGCAGCCAGGGTAAGGGGTCCACACACAATGGGTGAACCAGTGCTTGTCCAGGAATTGAAACAGCCTGGCTCATTCAGTGCTAGGACCAGGGCCCTCAGTGGACACTGTTCCAACTCTCAGCACTGAGGGTCCCTCCTTCCCTCCAAGCCGGTCATTGCTGTGTGTGATCACGTTCATTAGGTATCCATATTCCGTAGGAGGGAGCAACGAGTTTTTCTTTTTTTTTTTTTTATTAAGTCGGAGTCTCGCTCTGTTGCCCAGGCTGGAGTGCAGTGGTGCCATCTCGGCTCACTGCAACCTCCTGGTTCCAGTGATTCTCCTGCCTCAGCCTCCCAGGTAGTTGGGATTACAGGTGCCCACTACCACACCGGGCTAACTTTTGTATTTTTAGTAGAGATGGGATTTCACTGTGTTGGCCAGGCTAGTCTCAAACTCCTGACCTCAAGCTATCTGCCCAGCTCGGCTTCCCAAGGTGCTGGGATTACAGGCGTGAGCCACTGCACCCGACCGCACTGAGGTTTTTTGTTTTTTCAATTCTAGCCGCCAACCACAAAATTTGACTAAGGTCCCTCCCATCACACACCTGTCATCCACCCTGAAAATTTAAAGTAAAGGTATAAAAATATCAAAACCGTGATTGCCTTTGGGGGTGGAGTGGAGGTGGGGATCATTTGGGAAGGGGCATAAGGGGACTTTGCAGGGGTCATGGAGATATTCTTCATCTTAACAAGGGCTGTAGTCTAAAGCAGGAGTGTATACTTATTACATAAGTGCATTCATTGGTCAAAACTCAGCAAATGGAGGTGGGAACAGTGGCTCATGCCGGTAATCTCAGCTACTGAGGAGGATGAGGCAGGGGGATCACTTGAGGCCAGGAGGTCAAGACCAGTCTGGGCAACATAGAGAGACCTTATCTCTTTTTTAAAAATTGTTTTAATTCCCCAGGCATAGAACTCACCCTGTGGAGAAAAAAAAATGAAATAAAATAACCACGCCTGGTGGCACGTTTCTGTAGTCCCAGCTACTTTCGAGGCTGAAGCAGAAGGATTGCTTGAGCCCAGGAGGTCGAGGCTGCAGTAAGCTATGATCATACCACTGCACTCCGGTCTGGGGTACAGACCGGGACTGCATCTCTAAATAATAATGATAATACTAAGAAATTCAGCAAATGGATGTTTCAGATGTGTACATTTCATTGCATGCAAATTTATAAAACCTCAAAAATAACTGCAAACATTGACCTCCAGTTGGTGATATGAATCCTGAAATGTTTAAGGGTAAAGAGTACTGATGTCTGCTTTAAAATACTTTACTCTAACCTTCTTTAAAAACACATTTTTAAAAAATCAGATGGCTTGATAAATAGAGGAATGGACTGAAAGATATGTAATAAAGTAAATACAGAAAAATGTTAACAATTGTAGAATCTAGATGATAGAGTTGGGCGTGGTGGCTCACGCCTGTAATCCCAGCATTTTGGGAGGCCAAGGCAGGTGGATCACATGAGGTCAGGAGTTTGAGACCAGCCTGGCCAACATGGTGAAACACCATCTCTACCAAAAATACAAAAATCAGCCAGGCATGATGGCGCATGCTTGTAATCCCAGCTACTCAGAAGAATCACTTGAACCCGGGAGGCAGAGGTTGCAGTGATCTGAGATCATACCACTGCACACCAGCCTGGGTGACAGAGTGAGACTCCGTGTCAAAAAATAAATTAGAATAAAATAAAAGTGATGATGATCATAGTTACGAACGACAGCGAGAGTGCAAACACTGCCTGTAGTGTGGGCAAAGCCCTGTTCTCAGTGCTTCGTGTGAATGAATTTGTTCACTCCTCACCACAACTTTCTGAGGTAGGTACTGTTATTCTCATTCACGGATGTGGACTCTGAGACCAGGGAGGTTGTGTGGCATCATTACATCAGAAGGGGCGTGGTCTGAATCCACTCCTCCCCTTCCAGGGCAGGAAGTCAACAGAGAAGGGCTCTGTGGTAACGTTGACAATCACGAATCAGTGGCATAAACATCTCCTTAAGACATGTGGAGGCGGCTGGGCATGGTGGTTCACGCCTGTAATCCCACCATGTGGGAGGCCAACGTGGGAGGCCAACGTGGGAGGATCACTTGAGGCTAGGAGTTTGAGACCAGCTTGGGCAACATAGCGAGACCCTGTCTCTCCAAAAAAAATTTTAAAAATTAGGCAGGCACAGTGGCTCATGCCTGTAATCCCAGCACTTTGGGAGGCTGAGACAGGTGGATCACCTGAGGTCAGGAGTTCGAGACCAGTCTGGCCAACATGGTGAAACCCCGTCTCTATTAAAAATACAAAAATTAGCCAGGCATGGTGGCAGGTGCCTGTAATCCCAGCTACTCAGGAAGCTGAGACAGGAGAATCGCTTGAACCATGGGAGGTGGAGATTGCAGTGAGCCGAGACGGTGCCAGTGCACTCCAGCCTGGATGACAAGAGTGAAACTCTGTCTCAAATAAATAAATAAATAAATAAAATTAAAAATTAGCAGGGCATGGTGGTGCATGCCTGTAGTCCTAGCTACTCAGGAGGCTGAGGTGGGAAGACTGAGCCCAGGAGTTCAAGGCTTCAGTGAGCTATGGTTGCACCACTGCACTCCAGCCTGGGCAACAGAACACGACTCTGTCTCTTGGGGGTGGGAAAAAAAAGGTGGAAATTGTGAGAGACACATGACAGCAGAAGTGTGACTACTGCTTGCCTCTGGAGGAAGGAAGAGGTTGTGGAGGAGAGATAGGTGACTGGGCACTGTGACAACACCAGCATGCCAGGGTGGGGGGCAGTCAGGACCTGAGGCCAGAAGCTGTGAATCTTGGAATCTGCAGGGTGCCGCTTATGAGACCCCAAGCGTTCATGTAAGCGTCTACGCCCCCACTGATGATATCTGGGCAGAGAGGCAATAAAATCAGAGTTACCGATCAAGGTTTGGAGGCTGTGGTTGGAGGCCGGACATCCTGCCTGCAGGGCAGGCTTCAGCTTGGAAGCTTGTGGCCCAAAACAGTCCCCGTGGGCACACCCAGGCAGAGGGTTTTGCTAGTGTCTGACCCAGCTTCCAAAGCCAGGGTCTAATAACAACAGTGCCACCAACAACAGGAAACATTCGTGACGCACCTGCTGCCAAGCACTGTTCTAAGCACTCCATATCACAGTGTATTCCTCCCAATGGTAAGAATGAGGTGGGTACCAGTGCTAACCCCATTTTACATATGGGGAAACTTAGGCAGAGAGGAGACCTCATGAAAGGCAATGGGGACACCTCCGGGAACCTCCCACCACAAAAGATCACTGCAGAGTAAGGACAAATCGAACATCAGATTTCCTCAAGGGTGGGCACTTTCTTGCTGCATTTCTGGTGCCCTCTTTTGGATTTTAGCTGCAGAGGCCACAACACCACGGGTGTCAGCAACAGGAGCAAACCAAATCACACATGCATCGGGGAGTCAGCTGGGAGGAGCCTCCCTGGCATTCCCACCATGTCTGTGAAATGGGGGGAATCATGGTATGTACTGGAGAATCAACAGAGGTTGGGCGAGGAAGACTTGGGATACTCGTGAGCCCATTCTAACATCAGCAATTGCTAATATGATTATTGCCTTGAAAAAAAGAGATAAAGAAATAAAGGAAAAAGAGGAAAGAAAGGGGGAAAGGAATGAAGAAAAGAGAGACAAGAAATAAAGCATTGTCGGCTGGGCACGGGGGCTCACACTTGTAATCTCAGCACTTTGGAAGGCTGAGGTGGGCGTATCACTTGAGGTCAGGAGTTCAAGACCAGCCTGGCCAGCATGGCAAAACCCCCTCTCTACTAAAAATACAAAAACTAGGCTGGGCATGGTGGCTCATGCCTGAAATCCCAGCACTTTGTGAGGCCAAGGCGGGCGGATCACGAGGTCAGGAGATCGAGACTATCCTGGCTAACACGGTGAAACCCCGTCTCTACTAAAAAAAAAGTACAAAAAAAATTAGCCGGGCGAGGTGGCGGGTGCCTGTAGTCCCAGCTACTCAGGAGGTTGAGGTAGGAGAATGGCGTGAACCCGGGAGGCGGAGCTTGCAGTGAGCTGAGATCCGGCCACTGCACTCCAGCCTGGGCAACAGAGCGAGACTCCATCTCAAAAGAAAAAAAAGAAAAGTATTTTAATATCAAAGAGGAAGGAAGAGAGCCAGAAAGAAGAGATGGGGCTGAAAAAAGAAGGCAGGAAACAGGCAGAATGTTTCCAAAGAGTCCCACGAACTATTCAGAAAAGTTGTTTTTTGTTTCTGTTTTTGCTTTTTGTTTTATTTATTTATTTATTTACTTATTTTTTGAGACAGAGTCTTGCTCTGTTGCCCAGGTTGGAGTGCACTGTCACGATCTTGGCTCACTGCAACCCCGCCTCCTGGGTTCAAGCGATTCTTCTGCCTCAGCATCCTGAGTAGCTGGGAATACAGGCACGTACCACCACTCCCAGCTAATTTTTGTATTTTTAGTAGAGACGGGGTTTCAACATATTGGCCAGGCTGGTCTTGAACTCTTGACCTCGTGCTCCACTCGCCGTGGCCTCCCAAAGTGCTGGGATTACAGGTGTGAGCCACCGCTCCCGGCCAAGAGTTTTGTCTTTAAAGGAGTTGATGGTGGGGTGTGGACCGTGCAGCCGAGACAGCTTGCGGGGTCAATTAAGAGTCTACCTGGATTCCATCCCCAGCCCCGCCACACACTGTCCATGAAGCAAGTGACTGTCCCTTCCCAAGCCTCAGCTTCTGCACTTCAGAATGGGGACCGTTGTCCGCGGCATTTCTACAGGTTGGCGTGAGAACCTGTTGAGCCCACGCAGCAGGGTGTGCCTGTTGTCTGTGGTAAGGGGCAGACGGCGTTGCCTACTTTCCCCTCGTAAGATGTCATTGCAGGTACCCAGTTCTCACTTGGCAGATGAATCAAAGGGCTATAAATAGCCACGTCTTGGTTTCTCACAAATGCGTTAAATACGACTTGGCATCTTGCCCAGGCTTCCTGTCAGGGCAGTGGACGAGGATTGTTTTGCAGAGGTCTGATAAGTGTCAAGGTTACAGTCACGTCCAGGTGCGTGAGACAGGACTCGAAGCGAGCCCCAGCTGCTCTGGGGAATGAGGGGGTCTTCCCTTCCACCCCCATGCCCTTCTTGGCATAGGTTCACACCAACCAATCTGGGCCCTGGCAAGCCCTGCCTTGTAGCTCAGGCTGGGCCACTGGCCTCTTTGCCGGCTTTGCCTGGACTCATCCCTCTGGTCCAGCTTGCATTAGGTCAGTCTATTCACAAGTGAATTCTGGGAAGACAACCAGGCTATGGGAAGAGGGGAGAGCAGGGAAAGCTGGACACATGGCTTGTGAGCTCACCGGGTTGTCCTGGGCACCTCCCTCCATCTTACTTCATGAAGTTCTCTGAGGCTGACCTCATCCCCAACTCAGGGATGAGGCCCTGGGGGAGGCAGATGGGGACTCTGGACCCCCGCTGCCTGGGTTCAAGTCCCAGCTGCTCCGTAGGGGACCTCAGGCTTGTCTATGCTCTCAGTACCTCAATTTCCCCCTCTGTGAAATGAAGATAATGCCTCCTAGGGCCTACATCATCGAGCTGCTGGAAGGATTCAATGGATGTTGATCATGATCATGATTTCCTGATACTCAGAATAACGCCAGGCACAGACTATCCGCTCTGAATAATGGTTTGCTATTATTAGTTTTCTGCTACTAATAGTTAAGAGCAAGGACTCTAAAGCCAGCCCAGTTGGGTTCAACGCTCAGCTCCACCACTTGCAACCAATGTAACCTTAAACCTGGATATCATCTCTCTGTGTCAGAGGCATGTGAACCAGAACAACTCCATCTTGAATGGGCTTGGGTAAAATGAGGCTGCATTCCCAGACGGTTAGGCATTCTAACTCATAGGATGACATAGGAGGTCAGCACAAGATACAGGTCAAAAAGACCTTGCTGATAAAACGGGTTGCAGCAAAGAAGCTGGCCAAATCCCACCAAAACCAGAGTGACCTCTGTTTGTCCTTACTGCTACACTCCCATCAGCACCATGACAGTTTACAAACACCATGGTAACATCAGGAAGTTACCTTATATGGTCTAAAAAGGGGAGACATGAATAATCCACCCCTTCTTTAGGGTAACATCAAGAAATAACCATAAAAATAGGCAACCAGCAGCCCTTGGGCCGCTTTGTCTATTGAGTAGCCATTCTTTTTTTTTTTTTTTTTTGAGATGGAGTCTCCCTCTGTCGCCCA
>NW_012111697.1:3123233-3130384 GCF_000951035.1 Colobus angolensis palliatus
GGGTCTCACCATGCTGGCCAGGCTGGTCTCCAACTCCTGACCTCAGGTGATCCACCCGCCTCAGTCTCCCAAAGTGCTGAGATTACAGGCATGAGCCACTGCGCCCTGCCTGTAAAGAGCTATTAATAGATGCCAATGATCTTCTTATGTCTGAACAAGAAACTGATAAGTATATACAAGTTTTAGGAATTCGGAGAAGTCCATATTACTCTCAGGTCAACAAATTATTTGTACAAGGGATCAAAATTACAGATTCTTTGTTTTTTGGTTAGAATTGCTTTCACAGGACATGGCCACAATTTCTGAATCCCTGTCTGGGCATTAATTGGCCAGATAGCCAACAATTTACCTCTTCTTCCTGGGCACACAGGCAGCCATGTTTCCCAATTTGCTTTGCAGTTGAGGAGGGGTCATGTGACTGCATTCTGGCCAATGAAATGTTCTGGCCAGTGGACAAAACAGATGACACTTCTAGGCCCAGCTCTACCCTTCATACTCAGTTCCATGTTCTCTCTGTCCAGTGGGTGGTAACCTTGGAAGCCAGTACTTCAGATGGCAGCCTGCATTCCTGAATTATCTGAATCACATGAAAGAAAGCCACCTGAGCTGAGACTACGATGTTGAAGCCATGCCCCAAAGAGTTAAAGAAATCAGTAACTAACAGAAATTCTTGAGTTTGCAGGACGGCAGATAAGAAACAACTTGTGGAAATGTGAACCACTCCCTCCACTTATGAGATAAAAGAACTGGCTGAAATGAATCAGAAACAATATGGCTAAGTGGAGTCTGTGCAGAACCAGCTTGCTGAAGTCACAACCCAAAGTTTCATACTAACCCCTCAAGTTTTCACATGGGACCCCCTAAGGAGGCATGAGAGAGAACTGTGCATGCCAGAGGACTTTCCAGACCTCCACTTTGCTTCCACCAATCACCGGCTAATCCCAGAATCCACCCCCTGAACCTTTCCTGGTAAAATTACTGCCTTAAAGCCAGCATAGGGAGACAGATTTCAGTGGGACTCCCGTCTCCTTGGAAGTTAACCTGCAATACAAAGCTTTTATTTTCTCAAAAACCTACTGCCATAGTATTGGCTCGTTGTGTATCTGGCAGCAAGCCCCTTTTGCTTGATATCAGTGTAAGCAAGAAATAAACCTCTGTGTTTTATTCTGGAGTCTATTTATTGCTGCAGCAGAGCGTATCCTATACTGACTAATACAGAATAATAAATGAGACTCCTTCCATAGCAGTAGGATTTGCCAGCCTCCCCAGTAGCGGGGATTACAGGCACATGCCACTACACCTGGATAATTCTTGTATTTTTAGTAGAGGCGGGGTTTCACCATGCTGGCCAGGCTGGTCTTGAACTCCTGACCTCGTGATCTGCCCATCTCAGCCTCTCAAAGTGCTGGAATTACAGATGTGAGCCACTGTGCCTGGCCTGTCAAGACAATTTTATGATGCAGAAAACATCTGTATTCAGGGTTGTCATGTGGAGTTGTACAGGTCAAGCACGGTCCAGCG
Organism: Colobus angolensis palliatus; assembly: GCF_000951035.1. NCBI lineage: Eukaryota > Metazoa > Chordata > Mammalia > Primates > Cercopithecidae > Colobus > Colobus angolensis. The sequence goes on from NW_012111697.1 coordinate 3,124,755, forward strand.
TGTCCAGCCAAGGGATGAGGGGAACCCATTCCATGCTCCACTCACCAGGCCTTTATACAATTTGTTCTAAGGTGACATATAGGCTAGTGGCAGCTTTGTCTACATTTCTGCAGCTTTAGAAAAAAGGGAATATTTTCTCCTTTTCTTTCTCTGGCAGAGTAGAAGAGTCATATAGCAAGGCTAAGTACTGGAATTGCATTTATAAGCAATTATTTTCCCCCAAAAAACATAGGCTTAAGAAGTTAAAAAATTACAGTAAGAAAAGGAATAGGGAAGAATAGAATGGTTAAAAACGGAATCTGGGGCATGTTTTGTCTTGCGCTGTACTCTGTGGTTCAGGGGAGGGTGGCAAGGCTGGGCCTGACCATGTCTCCTGCTTAGTGAGGAAAGTTTCTCATTGTACAGCTGGCCACATACAAAGTAGCTGCTACTCCCTGCTCCAACCTGGGGGGCAACCCACCCTTACCTGTAAGGAACCCCACCTTGTCAGAATCACTTATTATTATTATTATTTTGAGATGAAGTCTCTCTTTGTCAGCCAGGCTGGAGTACAGTGGCGCAATCTTGGCTCACTGCAACCTCTGCCTCCCGGGTTCGAGCAATTCTAATGCCTTAGCCTCCCAAGTAGCTGGAATTACAGCCCCGCCACCACACCTGCCTAATTTTTGTATTTTTTATCGAGATGGGTTTTCACCGTGTTGGCCAGGCTGGTCTCAAACTCCTGACCTCAGGAGAATCATCATTTTAAGTGGACATCAGGTCAGTCTCTTCACTGCTCAAATCCCTCACATGGCTCCCATTTCATCTCAAATAAAGCCCACAGCTACTACCCTGGCCTACAGGGTCCCACACACTCTGGGCTCTGGTGACCTCCTTGATTTCCTCTCCACAATTGCCTTCCTGTCCTAATCAGCTCCATCCACCAAGTAGACACCCACCCCCAGAGCCTGTGCCTGCAACTGCTTGGGGCAGGCTGAATAATGCCTCCCAAAGATGTCACTCTAATCCCCAGCACCTGTGAATGTTACCCCTGGGGAGTGTGCCTTAGAGGGGTGAGGAAGCTGGGTGCTCCCGTTCTGGTCCCTCAACGTTAAGGACTGCTCCTGGGGTGTCAACTGCCTAGCTTCCAGCCTGCTCCATGAGTGGCTCAGTAGGCTTCTGGAATGAGTTAGGAAGCCCCTGGCACCCACTGGAACCATGCCCATGACTGCTAAAGCTGCAGGGGACTTCCAGGACTTTCCAGGGCTATGGGTGAGTGTATTTGTTGTCTGTTGCTGCAAAATAGATCACCAGAAATTCAGTGACTTAAAACAACACATGTCTATAATCTCACAGTTTCTATGGATCAGGAGTCCAGGCACAGCTTAGCTGAGCCCTCCATCTGAGGTCTCAGAAGGCTGCTGTCAGACACGGATTGGGCTGCACTTTCATCTGGAGGCTCGACTGGGGATGAATCTACTTCTGAGTTCATCTGGGTTATTGGCAGAGTTCGTTTCCCTCTGGCTGTGTAACTGAAAGTCCTGGCCTTTTGCTTGCTGTCAACTGGGAACCTCCCTCAGGTCCTAGAGGCCACTTGCATCTCCTAGAGGCCATCCACAGCTCCCTACCATGTGGACTTCCTCAATGTGGCTGCTTACTTCATCAAGTCAACAAGCCTCCCTCCCTCTGATCTGCTAACACAGAGTCATAGATAACATAAGGCAAGCTAGGGAGTGAGAGCTCAACACCTTTACTGTGTGCTATTGGTTACGTGCAAGGTCACAGGTCTGGTCCACACTGGAGGGGAGGGGATCATACAAGGCATGGACACCAGGAGGTGGGAAGTCACTGGGGTCACCTTAGGGGCTGCCCTGACAGCCTTGGAGCACTGGGGCACTGACAGCCTCTGCTATGGGTTGTGAGGCTTCAGTGCTGTGTAGAACAAACCCTTGAGTGTGGAACCCATGCTTGGCTCTCCCTGTCCCACCTCCAGCTCCCACGCAATGGGGGCTTCTATGGGTGCAGGCACTGGGGAGCTCCCTGGGAGCTGCGGTGGGCACTTCAGGTCTCCTTTCACTTTCCAACCACTGGCCCCTTCCCAAGCTCAGTGTGTGACCTCAGGCAGGTTGCTTGAAGCTTCTGAGTCTTGATGTTCTCAGCTGCAAGACAAGGTTAACAGTAGCGCCAGCCTCTTGGGTGATTGTGGGGACATAGCACTTATGAAGGGTTTGAGTTTTGACCACACCAGGAAGTCCCCAAATGTTTGCTATGATTATCATTATTATTGTCTACCTCTGGTTCCCAGGGAAGCCTCTTTAGTTCCCAGGGAATGTTCCCTCATTCTGCAGGAATCTTTGAACATCTGGGCACCACATGAAGCCTTAAGTGTTTTGGCAACAGTGTCTGGTACATGAGGGGTGAGCCCGGCCCCGTCCTGGGGGCAGAGGTTCTGTTCTGGGAGAGTTTCATCTCTGTCCAGTCATGGCTTCACTGCACTATCAGGGCAATGAATTTTAATGGCATGAATTATTGTTCACTCTTGCACTCTGCTGAACAGTGTGTGATTTCTGGGAACAGCCAGGCCTGGTGATTCCTGCAGGTCAGCTGAGCCAGACCTGGCGCCTTGTACCAGCAGAAGGGCCTGTCTCCCCTTCCAAGGGCCTGAGGGGCTTCGTTCCACTGCAAGAGCCTGGAAAAGTGGTGCATGTCTGGCACTGCCTCTGACTTGGGGAGTGGTGGCTGGGCCTGAAGGCCTGGGCACAGTAGGGAGGGCGGGCAAGGGATGGGCAGGGAAGGACAGCAGGGCCCAGTGAGATCTGGGGAGCCTCGGGATGCCCTGCTCATATTCCCCATCTTGTTGGGGGAATGGGGTAAGTGAGGAGGCTATGAGTTACCACCCCTGGGGAGACACCCAAGGAATGGCCTCGTTGCATCTTTCCCTCCTTCTGAAGAACACAGGGCTTGGGCCAGGCAACCTGGTTTGAACTGGAATCCCCAGCCTCAGTTTCCTCATCTGTGGAATGGAAATTACTAATGAGTTAACAGAGCAGGACGTGACCCAGGGAAGAGCTCGGTCACCCTAGGCTATGGCCGCAGGTCTGTCCTGGTTCATGCATCTCAGAGCAGCGTGTGGGTGGGCCCCGGGGGCGGGAGCGACCAAAGGGGAGGCTGTAGCTAAGAGGGAACCGGAGGCCGGGTCTACTTGTGCATCAGGGGTTCGCTTTATTTCACCAACAGCACCTGTTTGCTTCTCTTGCCTGGGGAAGGGCGTATGAACTTGAGCAGCGCCCCCAGCAGGGCCAGGACGGTGCCGACGAGCAGCACCAGCTTCAGCCCCTTGAGCACGGAGTCCGCTCTGCCCGGCAGGGCATTCCTTGCCTCCCGCCACTGGGCATCGTTCTCTCTCCACTGAGCCTCCAGTGTCTCCGGACTGGCGGCGGGGTTGAACTGGGCCACGAGCTCCTGCTGCACAAAGCACTTGTAGATGGCCGGCTGGAAGACCCGCAGCTGCCTGCCGCCGGTGGAGGGGTCCAGGAAGGTGGTGAAGTCCCGACCGGAGAGCTGGCTCTCCCACGTCAGGGGGGTGTCGTTGGCATGCCAGTTGACGGACCTGCGAGGAGGACAAGGTCAGGTGCAGGGCCCAGGGAGAAAGGAGGGACCGACGTCTGAAGGGAGGTGGTGACAGCGGTCCCCTTCTCCCTGAGGAACAAAAAATAAAGCACTGCTCCACCCCCTCCTTGCTACTCCCCACGGAGCACTGTGCATCTGTCGACAGTGGGGTGGGGGCTCCCAGGGCTCCACCCCTTACTGGCCGCACGCCTTACTGGCCCCACCCCTTACTGGCTGGGTGACCTGGGCAAATGCCTCAAGCTCTTTGAACTTCCATTTCCTCATCTAAAAATAAGAGTCTAGACTGGGCTTGGTGGCTCACACCTGTAATCCCAGCACCTTCAGAGGCAAAGGCAAGAAGGATGGCTTGAGCCCAGGAGTTCAGGACCAATCTGGACAACAAAGCAAGAACCCATGTCTGCAAAAATTTAAAAAAATTAGCTGGACATGGTGGCATGCGACTGTGGTCCCAGCTGCTCAGGAGGCTAAGGTGGGAGGATCACTTGAGCCCAGGAGGTTGAGGCTGCAGTGAGCCAGTCACAGCACTGCACTCCAGCCTGGGTGACAGAGCAAGACCCTGTCCCAAAAAAGGAAACAACAAACCAAAAAAATGGAGAGTAATGATTGTACCTCATAAGGTTATTTGGAGGAGTTAGCAAGGGCACTCCTTTAATGATTTGTCCACCTGCCTTTGGCTGTCTGGTCTCATCTCCTTCACCCTCCCCTTCACTCACTCTGATCAGCCACGCTGCTCTCCCAGATGTTCCTCTGACATGCTGGGCACAGCCTCCGCCCTGGTTGTTCCCTGTGTCCCCAGGGTTCCCTCACCTCCTTTCAGTCTGGGCTGAAATGGCAGCTTCTCAGAGGAACCTTCCCTGACCCCACCACTTTACACTTTTAACTTCCCCTATTCCCAGCATCCTTCCCTGCTCCGTCACCATCCAAAATACAATAGGTCGGGCACAGTGGCTCAGGTTTGTAATCCCTCCCTTTGGGAGGCTGAGGTGGGAGGATCACTTGAATCCAGGAGTTTGGGTCCAGCCTGGGCAACAGAGTGAGACCTCATCTCTACAAAACTTAAAAACTTAGCCTAGCGTAGTGGTGCATGCCTGTAGTCCCAGCTACTGTGGAGGCTGAGATGGGAGAATCACCTGAGCCCGGGGAATTGAGGCTGCAGTGAGCCGTGATCGCGCCACTGCACTCCAGCCAGGGTGACAGAGCAAGACCCTAATAATAATAAAAACAACAATAATAAAACTATGTATTTATGTGCCACAAGGGCAGGAATCTCTGTTGGTTGTGTTCTTCACTGTTTCACAGGTCCCTAGAATGGAGCTTGGCATATAAATGTGCAGTGAACACGTGTTTAGTGGAGAATGAATCAGGCACTGACATACCCAGCGTGGTGGAAGAACAGAGAGGATACTCCACAGGCAATATCATAAAAGCTTGCGTTCCCAGCTAGGTACATTGTGGAACTTCTTATTGGATGCTGTGGCAGGCACTCTACAGTCTTTAGTACCCTTAACACATCACAATGACTCCGTGTGGCCGGGGGCTGGCAAGACCTCTGCACTGAGTTGGACAGCGGCCCCCCAAAACGCATGTCCTTCCCAGAACCTCAGAATGTAACCTTATTTGGAAATTGGATCATTGCAGATATAATCAGTTGAGATGAGAACATATTGGAACAGGGTGGGCCCTCAATCCAATCTGAGCGGTGTTCTTTTAAGAAAAGGAGAAGAGAAACAGGGACACAGGCACCCAGGAAGAATGCCAAGTGATGATGGAGGCGGGCATTGGAGAGAAGCAGCCACAAGCCAGAGAAGACCGGGATCTCTGACTGCATCCAGAAGCTAGAAAAAGGGAGGATTCTGCCCAGCTCAGAGGGACTGAGAGGGAGTGTGGTTCTACTGACACCTTGGTTTCAGACTTACAGCCTCCAGAAGGGTGAGACAATGAATTTCTGGGTTGTTTTTGTTTTCTGCATTTGTTTTTTGAGTCAGAGTTGTCTCCCACTGTTGCCCAGGCTGGAGTGCAGT
>NW_012111697.1:3130609-3145490 GCF_000951035.1 Colobus angolensis palliatus
TGGTCTCAAACTCCTGACCTCAGGTGATCCACCCACCTCGGCCTCCCAAAGTGCTGGGATTACCGGCATGAGCCACTGCGCCCAGCCTGCATTTCTTATTAAGGGGCAGGTGGATTGGGGGAGAGGAGGGGAAGGGGGTATTTTCCAGGGACTCCTGGCAGGAAGCAAGATGAGTGTGAATTCTGGGAGGCAGGCCCTGATGGGAAGTCCCGGGGGGAACAGCCTCTCCTCCAGGCTCTCAATGACCTTCCCAGATGAGGCAGGGTCCTATTGGAGTCCCTAAGATTCCTGGGCTTCCCCCGTCACAGCCCCATCTGTCTGCCTGTGCTTTTCCCATTCCAACTCGCACCGCCCTGGGCTGTGTCCCCCTTGGACTGTTTAAGACCAGGGCCTGGCACTGTCTTGATGACCACTACGGGGCTGACCTGCATAGAATGCCCCCTCGTCCCTCCGCACATATTACCACCAAGGATCCCCCGACCGGAAGAATCTGGCTAGGGGCCAGAGGCAGGGATTCCATCACCTGTACATGGATCCTAAGGGACAGTCGAGCCACACAAATTCTGTCTCCTCATCGAGCCTGAAGTTGTCAAAAATGACGTAATCCACCCTTAACTGTGTGTTATTGGTGCACTGGACGTGGCAGGCTTCCACCTGCAGCTCAGGCCGCAAGCGGCTAGACCACACCAGCACCTCTCCCAGATAGAGCCAGCAGGGCATGGCTTCCTCCAGAGGCTCCTGAATGTAGCAGTACCCCAGGCGTTTACGCTCCCCCGGCTCCTTACAGCGGTTGCAGTCCTGCCAGGGCTCCCACCGGGTAAAAATGAGCTCTTTGCTGCCCAGATGCAGGGTCTCGTTCTGCAGGGGCCTCTGACCCAGGTCCTTGTGTGTTACATGCAGGGTGGAGACGTCCTGGAAGTCAATTTCATACTGCACCACTTGGCGGCCATGCTTATTCCAGCAGTGGTAGAGGCCCGTCTGGGAGGGCGATGGGTCTTTAATGAGAAGGCTGCCCTCGGGCATTATTTCCATATTGGAAATATTGGTGAGGCTGGCGAGCCTGCCCTTCTTGCCTCGTGTGAATAAGTAGTACCAGTGTGCCCCCGAGGAGTTGCAATACAGGAGAATGTCATTGCCGGAGAGTAGGGCCTGTGGGCATTGCTTACCACTGGGGCAGCTGATGGAAAAGTAGAACCCCAGCGCCGGGGCAGCAAAGTTGAGCAGCAGCCACAGCATGGGTGGCATGGTGGACTGGGGCTGGGGCAGTGGGCCGGTGCCACCCTGAACATTGTGAGGTCACTCATAAACTCTGGCCTCAGCCTGGGCAGTGGGATGAACTGCGGCCACCCCATGGGTGTGTGAGGTCACCATCCCCTTTTGTTTTGTGACAAGCTGACAACACTATTTTTTCTTTTTCTTTTTTTTTTTTTTAGACAAGCACTCGCTTTTTTACCCAGGCTGGAAGGGAGTGCTGCAATCACAGCTCACTACAGCCTCACACTCCTATAATCAAGCAATCCTCTCACCTCAGCCTCCTGAGTAGCTGAGACTACAGGTGCATGCTAACCATGCCCGGCTAGTTGAAAATTTTTTCTGTAGAGACAGGGTCTTGTTATGTTGCCCAGGCTGGTCTCGAACTCCTGGCCTCAAGCCATCCTCCCACTTTGGTCCCCCAAAGTGCTGGGATTACAGGCGTGAGCCACTGTGCCCCGCCAACCATATTTAATTTCTATTTCAAGCCCTCTATTTTGCTGGGAAAGGAGCAAACTTAATTTGTCTATTCAGAATTTTCTCTACTACCTGCCCCCCTTCCTTTCCCAGGGGTGAGACTACATGCCCAGGGATGGAACAAGAGCATGAACGTGTCACATGTGAACACTCAACACATATTTCCTGAACTCTTACTATGTTCTGGGCACACTTCTTAGCACTGGGGATAAAGCAGTAAACAAATCCTCTCTGGGGCTGGGCTCGGTGGCTCACGCCTGTAATCCCAGCACTTTGGGAGGCTGAGGTAGGCGGATCATCTGAGGTCAGGAGTTCAAGACCAGCCTGGCCAACACGATGAAACCCCGTCTTTACTAAATAGCTGGGCATGGTGGCGGGCACCTGTAATCCCAGTTACTCGGGAGGCTGAGGCAGGAGAGTCGCTTGAACCTGGGAGACAGAGGTGCAGTGAGCCAAGATCACACCTGAGTGATAAGTCACTCTGGCCTGAGTGACAAGAGTGAAACTCCATCTCAAAAAAAAATAAAAAAAATAAAAAAAAAATTCTCTCTGGTTACTGTTCTGACCTCCTGCACCTCTCCCCCTACTCCCTACCCTCCAACCACGCTGGCCTCTCACTGTTCCCTGAATCTGTCAGGCAGGGAGAGGGGCTCTTGCCCCAGAACCACTGTACATGATGGTCCCCATCTCTTCCCTCAGCCATCTGCATGACTCAATACATCTTCAACAAATATTTTTCTCAGTTGCTCCCTTTCCTTCCATTCCATTTTCTAAACCCCTTCTCAGGCAGTGGCTCACACCTATAATGCCAGCACTTGCCAGCACTTTGGGTGGTCAAGATAAGAGGATCACTTGAGGTCAGGAATTCGAGACCAGCCTGGCCAACATGGTGAAGCCCCATCTCTACTAAAAATACAAAAAAATTAGCCAGGCATGGTGGTGGGCACCTGTAATCCCAGCTACTCGGGTGGCCGAGGCAGAAGAACAGCTTGAACCCAGGAGGCAGAGGTTGCAGTGAGTGCAGATTGTGCCACTGCACTCCAGCCTGGGTGCCAGAGACCCTGCCTCAAAAAATAAATAACTAAAATAAATTAAATTCATCTTCCAAACTTTTCCCAAAATAGAAAAAGATGGAACATATCTATGAGACTTGCATCACCATATACCAAAACTTCATAAGGACATTACAACAAAGAAAAATCTCAGGTCGATCTCTTTTGTTAACATAGACACAATATCCCAAAGAAAATATTAGCCAATCGATTCCAGTGATTTTCTTTACATAAGGATAAATATAAAGACCAAACTGGGTTATTTCAGGAAGGCAAATTTGGGTTTATATTTGAACATCAATGAATGTAATTCACCACATTAACAGAATAAGGGAGAAAAACCATGTTATTATCTCAGTAGATACAGAAAAAGCATCTGATAAAACTCAACATTCATTTATGGCTCAAAACTTTTGGCAAACTAGGAAAAGAAATTTTCTAAGAGGATAAAATGTTTCTATTAAAAACCTAGGGCAGGCTGGGCGCGGTAGCTCACACCTGTCATCCCAGCACTTTGGGAGGCCGAGGTGGGTGGATCATCTGAGGTCAAGAGTTTGAGACCAGTTAGGGTAACATGGTGAAACCACATCTCTGCTAAAAATACAAAAAGTAGCCGGGTGTGATGGCTGGTGCCTGTAGTCCCAGTTACTTGGGAGGCTGAGGCAGGAGAATCATTTGAACCCAGGAGGCGAAGGTTGCAGTGAGCTGAGATTACGCCATTGCACTCCAGCCTGGGCAACAGAGTGAGACCCTGTCTCAAAAAAACAAAAAACAAACCAACAAACAAAAACACCTCGGGCTAAATTATACTTCATAGTAAAATACTGAGAATAACACAAGTATTTCTGCCATCAAATTTTCCATTCAGCATTTTACTGGAGGTAAGATACAAGCGAAAAATTAGATACGAGGTCATATATTAAATATGATTTATTTACCAGCAACAAAGAATTAAAAGATGAAATTTAAAAGATCAGTATATGATAGTATGAAAAAATTAAATACCTAGGAATAAATATAATAAAAGATACATGAGTCTTCTACATTAATAACTTGACATTATTGGGAGAAATTAAAGAAAGACTAAATAAAGGAAGTATTTGTCACATTTCATGGATTAGAAGACTAAATATTGAATATATATTGATTCTCCCCAAATTTATCTTTAGATTCAACAAAGTCCCAATTTAAAAAAAAAAAGTTTTGGGGTGGAAGCTACAAACTGATTCTAAAATTTATATATAATGGGCCAAGAATAACCAAGACAATCTTGAAGAACAAAGTTAGGAAGCACTACTACATATCATGACTTACTGAAAGGTATAAAAAGACACTATGGGCCGGGTGCAGTGGCTTGTGCTTGTAATCTCAGCACTTTGGGAGGCCAAGGAGGGCAGATCACTTGATGTCAGGGGTTTGAAACCAGACTGGCCAACATAGTGAGACCCCTTTTCTACTAAAAATATAAAAATTAGCCAGGTGTGGTGGCGGGTGCCTGCAATCCCAGCTACTTGGGAGGCTAAGGCAGGAGAACCGCTTGAATTTGGGAGACGGAGGTTGCAGTAAGCTGAGATTGCGCCATTGCTCTTCAGCCTGGGCAACAGAGGGAGACTCCTTCTCAAAAATAAATAAATAAATAAAAAAAAAAAAAAAAAAGAAAACCAAAGACACTGTGGCATTGGGGCAAGGATGGATAGATAAATTGTATCCACCGGGGTCTGATCAGGAGACAGAAGCATCAGTGTCTACATTGGTATGAGCCCACGGGCCTGAGTAGTTTGGTCTCTAGATTCTACATTTGGCCTCCCCCTGAATATCAGAAGCCTGTGCAGACAAGAATTAGGTCATTGATGTGTCCCTAACATCATCTGCCCAGGGCACACTCAGAGGAAACACCAGGGAATTCTTCTGGAATGCACATCTCAGCAAGCCAGTGAAGAGACCTTTTCCTGAGCAGAACCACCATGAAGGCTTATGGGCTGGGAGAAAGTCTGGTTTTCCGTTGGAAGGTAACCCCCAAGCCCAGGTGAGCACAGAAAACAAAGCCTGGGTGAGGGTCAAGGGCAGGGCTACAGCTCTGGTCCTGTCACCTGTAGATGGAGGCCAAGGGACAAGGTGAGCCACCTGTTGTTCGTCCACTTGCCGGGCTGGTAAATGTCAAAGATGAATTTCCTCGACTGGGTTGCAGGGTACGTGGCAGGCTTCCACCTGCAGTTCGGGCCGCGTGTGGCTGAATTGCACCTTCTCGTCTCTCAGATACAGCCGGCAGGGCATGGGTTTTTCCAGGGCCTCCTCAACGTAGCAGTACCCCAGGCGTTTGCGCTTACCCAGTTCCCCGCAGCAGTTACAGTCCTGCCAGGGGTCCCAGTTGGTAAAGATGAGTACCTTGCCATCCAGGATCAGGGTCTCATTCTGCAGGGAATTTTGGTCTAGGCTCCTGTGCGTAACATGAAGGTTGGTGACATCCTGGAAGTCAATCTCATATTGTACCATCAGGGTATCATCGCTGCCCCGGCAGCGATAGAGGCCGGGCTGGGAGGGCTGAGGGTTGGTCAGCTGAAGGCTACCCCCAGGCAATTTCCTTATGTCAGGCATTGAATTAAGCAGAGAAGAATCTTCCCCAAGAATGGAAGAGAAGTACCAGAGTGCCATGGGATGGTCACACTTCAGGACAGCATCACTGCCTGAGAGCAGGGCTCGCTGGCAGAGGTTCTTGTAGGCACAGCTGATTAACATCTAGGCCCACAGAGCAGGGCAAGAAAGGCTAAGCAGCCAGAGGGTGTCCAGCATGGTGAACCAAGGCTGTAGAAGGAGGCTAGGAACTTCCTGGCCATTGTGAAGTCACTCACAAAACTCGAGGATCAGCCTAGGCAATGGAATGAACCTTGATCCACTGTGCTTCCAGGAGTACAGTTCAGTTTGTGTCATCAAATGGCTTGTCATAGTTGTAGGGTCGAAGGTCAAATTGGGTGAGTTTAAATCAGAACAAATGAACTACAAAGGCAAATTATTGGCCCTCCACATACCCAATATATAACGACAGAATGGGACAAAATGACTTTATGACCATTAGAAAGTGGAAGAAGAGGCAGGGCCCAGTGGTTCACACCTGCAATCCCAGCACTTTGGGAGGCCGAGGTGGGTGGATCACCTGAGGCCAGGAGTTCAAGACCAGCCTGACTAACCTGGTGAAACCCCGTCTAACCCTTTCTCTATTAAAAATACAAAAATTAGCCAGGTGTGGTGGTGCATGCCTATAGTCCCAGATGCCTGAGAGGCTGAGGCAGGAGAATCTCTTGAACCCAGGAGGCAGAGGTTGTAGTGAGCTAAGATCACACCACTGCACTCCAGCCTGGACGACAGAGTGAGACTCTGTCTCAAAAAAAAAAAAAGAGAGAGAGAGAGAAAGAAGAAAGAGAGAGAGAGAGAGAGAGAGAGAGAGAAAGGGAAGACACACAGAAATCACTGCTCTGTACCACTTCTGAAATCCAGTGGGAAAACATTACAAGGACCCCCTATCTTGTAGATGGGAAAGATTCCTTAACTAGCACCGAAGTAGCTCCTTGGTGTGTGTGGGGAGGGTAGGGGGATTCTCAAATGATTGTTCTCTGTGGCTTATGTCTCACTCTCCAGGGAAATATCTCCTTTTCTCATACTCTCCTTGGCTACATCTGAAGATGTGCCCTCCTCGAGACATCAGCAGTTTACTCAGCCTGCTTTCTATCTCCCAAAGTTTGGGACCTACAGTTCTTATAAGCCTCCAGTCAAGTAAATATGTAAACAAACAAACAAACACACACACACAGTTGTAGTTCTGTTCAAGATGTTCTCGAGCTGGGCACGGTGGCTCACGCCTATAATCTCAGCACTTTGGGAGGCCAAGGTGGGAGGATTGCTTGAAGCCAGGAGTTCAAGACCAGCCTGGGAAACATTGTGAAAGCCGGTCTCTCCTAAAAAATACCAAAATTATCCAGGCGTGGTGGTAGGCTCCTGTAATCCCAGCTACATAGCAGGCTGAAGCAGGAGAATTGCTTGAATCCAGGAGATGGAGGTTGCAGTGAGCCAAGATCACACCACTGCACTCCAGCCTGGGCGATGGGACAAGACTCTGTCTAAAAAAAAAAAGATGTTCTTATCCTCTCTCTCTCTTTTCAGGGATCTGAAACTCTATCAAGCATCCTTGGAGAGCTGTATCTCTTATATCTCTTTCACTGAGGAATTTGTCCACCAAAAGTGTTTTCTGGTAGTATCTTAATTCACTCAGAGATTCTTTAAACAATGGGTAATAATTATTTACCTAGGCACATACTCTTGATTTTATCCCTGTCAAAAGCTGAGTTCTAACTGGACTTTGTCTCTCAAAGGCCTTCTCAATTTTTAGCTAACTTTGGCCAACATCTACTGCTAATATCTTATATTCCAGCTGCTTCCTTGAAAGCTACAAATCCATTAAATACATTATCTGCCTTCCAGAGTATCTCAGGCGACAGTTTCCATCCTTCAGGTTTCAAGTAAGTGTCTTTGTCCCAAATGTATCTAAGCCAATGCTGTCTTTTTCTTTTTAATTACCTCAGCACCTTACTCCTGATACTACTTTGGTATCAATCTAGATAAGTTATTTGCTACTGTAATAAACTTCTGGTCAGGTGTGGTGGCTCACGCCTGTAATCCCAGCACTTTGGGAGGCTGAGGAGGGCAGATCACCTGAGGTCAGGAGTTTGAGACCAACGTGGCCAACCCTATCTCTACTAAAAATACAAAAAATGACAAAACCCTGTCTCTACTAAAAATACAAAAATTAGCCAGGTGTGGTGGCACACACCTGAAGTCTCAGCTGCTTGGGAGGCTGAGGCAGGAAGATCGCTTGAACCCGGGAGGCAGAGGTTGCAGTGAGCTGAAATGGTGCCACTGCGCTCCAGCCTGGGTGACAGAGCGAGACTCCATCTCAAACCAAAAAAACAAAACAAACAAACAAACAAAAACTCTCCCCAAATCTCAATAACATAAAACAAGAAAGGTTTACTTCTTACTCATTGTGCATCGGTATTGGAATCACTCAGGAATCCAGGGTGATGGGGCAACTGCCATCTCAAACATTTTCAGTTTCTTCCAAGGAGGAAGAAAGAGCGCTCTGTAAGATTTCGGGTCTACATTAAATGCTTTGCCCTTAAGTAACACATGTCATGTCACTTGCTCACAAACCATTGGCCAGAAACAGCTACATGGCACCACCAATCCACCAAAAGAAATGGAACTCTAGCCAGGCGCGGTGGCTCACACCTGTAATCCCAGCACTTTGGAAGGCTGAGGTGGGCGGATCACGAGGTCAGGATATCGAGACCATCCTGGCTAACACAGTGAAACCCCATCTCTACTAAAGATACAAAAAAATTAGCCAGGCGTGGCAGCGTGCACCTGTAGTCCCAGCTACTCAGGAGGCTGAGGCAGCAGAATGGCGTGAACCTGGGGAGTGGAGCTTGCAGTGAGCCGAGATCACACCACTGCACTCCAGCCTGGGCGACAGAGCGAGACTCCGTCTCAAAAAAAAAAGAAAAAAGAAAAAGAAATGGAACTCTACTCTTTCCAGGAATCTTTTGGCAAATGGCAGTAATGATTTCCATGGCTAATGTCTATTACAAGGAATTTTTCCTCTGGTATTATCCTTTATATCACAGAGTTAAAACTATTTCCAAAATCCTCACATCAGCTCTGCCCTAAAGTTCTATTGGCCAGGATTGGGGCCCATGCCTAGGTCTAAGCCAGTTCCTGAAAATAAATGAAGTTTACATTGTTGGCTTAAACCACTTAGAATTTGTTCCCTAGGATTGGGTAAGGTCAGCTTTTTCTTTGCAGAAAAGCCGCTGAAGACCCAAACAAAGTCAGGGTTTTGTATGCAGGAAAGCTGTACAAAAGAATGCTGACCTGGTGTAGCCAACCATGTCTTCCACAGCATTGACTGATGGGAAAATATTAGTTGTACCAGAATTGTGCTAGGCACTGTGTGAGCCACATGACCCCAGGCAAGTTGCTGAGACTTTCCTTTTTTTTTTTTTTTTTGAGACAGAGTCTCACTCTCTAGCCCCCAGGCTGGAGTGTCCTGATGCAATCTTGGTTCACTACAGCCTTTGCCTCCCAGATTCAAGCAATTCTCTTGCCTCAGCCTCCCAAGTAGGTGGGATTACAGGCATGAGCCACCACACCCAGCTAATTTTTGTATTTTTAGTAGAGACGGGGTTTCACCATGTTGGACAGGCTGGTCTTGAACTCCTGACCTCAAGTGATCTGCCCACCTCGGCCTCCCAAAGTGCTGGGAATACAGATGTGAGCCACAGCACCCGGCCAGAACTACTGGAGACTGGTTAATTTATAAGGAAAAGAGGATTAATTGACTCACAGTTCTGCATGGCTGGGAAGGCCTCAGGAAACTTCCAGTCATGGTGCAAGGCGAAAGGGAAGCAGGCACCTTCACAAGGTGGCAGCAGAGAGACAGCAATGGGGGAAGTGCCAGCTACTTTTAAAGCATCAGATCTCATGAGAACTCCCTCACTACATGGGAGAAACTACCCCCATAATCCAATTACCTTCCACTGCGTCCCTCCCTCGACCCGTGGGGATTACAATTCGAGATGAGATGTGGGCGGGGACACAAAACCAAACCATATCACTTATCCACCTTGCACCAGGCACCAAGGATCCAGGCTAAGTCCTTGACCTCTTGGAGCTTACATCCATCCTAGGGGATGTGTTAATCAGGATAGGTTAAGTTATGCTGTGTAACAAAGGATTCTAAAATCTTAGTGGCTTAATAAAATTTTTTTTTCATGTGAAGTGTCCAGAGTTGGCTGGGGAGAGCTCTACTCCACAAAGTCCCTTCAGATACTGTGGCTAACAGAGGTGGTACCATCTGCAACATCATTAGTTGTTATGGTAGGATAAGGGAGTATAGCAAATCCTGAACTGGCAATTGAATGCTTTGGCCAGTGATATGGTTTCCACGTGTCATGGGAGGGACCCAGTGGGAGGTAATTGAATCATGAGAGCAGGTTTTTCCCATGCTATTCTCATGATAGCGAATAACTCTCACAAGATCTGATGTTTTTTTTTCTCTTTTCTTTTCTTTTTCTTTCTTTTCTTTTTTTTTTTTTTGAGGTGGAGTCTCACTCTGTTGCCCAGGCTGAAGTGCAGTGGCATGATCTCAGCTGATGGCAACCTCTGCCTCCCGGGTTCAAGCAATTCTCATGCCTCAGCCTCCTGAGTAGCTGGAATGACAGATGTGCACCACCATGCCTGGCTAATTTTTGTATTTTTAGTAGAGAGGAGGTTTCACCATGTTGGCCAGGCTTGTCTTAAGCTCCTGACCTCAAATGATCCACCCGCCTCGGCCTCCCAAAATGCTGGGATTACAGGCATGAGCCACCGTGCCTGGTGAGATCTGATAGTTTTATAAAGGGCAGTTCCCCTACACACGGTTGCTTGCCTGCCGCCATGTAAGACATGCCTTTGCTCCTCCTTTGCCTTCTGCCATGATTGTGAGGCCTCCCCAGCCGTGTGGAGCTCTGAGTCCATTAAACATCTTTTCTTTAGAAGTTACCCAGTGTCAGATAGTTCTTCATAGTAGTATGGAAATAGACTAATACACAGATGGTAAACAAATAAATGACTAATAAAACATCAGATCATGGTAAATGCTTTGAAGAAAAAAAGAAGGCACGAAGAGATTGGGGATGGAGACTATTAGGGGATGAATTGTGACCCCACAAGTTCATATGTTGAAACACTGACTGCCAATACCTCAGAATGTGACTGTATTGGGAAACAGGACTTTTAAAGAGGTAATTAAGTTAAAATAAGGTTGTTAGAGTGGGTTCTAATCCAATATGACTAGTGTCCTTAAAAGATGAGGAAATTAGAACCCAGGCAGAGAGATGACCCAGTGAGGACACAGTGAAAATGGAACCATCTGCACACCAAGAAGAAAGGCCTCAGGATGAAACCAAACCTGCCAACACCTTGATTTTGGACTTCTAGCTTACAGAATTGTGAAGAAATAAATTTCTGTTGTTTAAACCACCCAGTCTCTGGTGTTTGTTATGGCAGCCCTAGCCAACTAATAGACTAATTTATTTTTATTTATTCATTTATTTTTGAGACAGGGTCTCATTCTGTCACCCAGGCTGGAATGCAGTGGTGTAATCATAGCTCACTGCAGCCCGAAACTCCTGGGTTCAAGTGATTCTCCTGTCTCAGCCTCCTAAGTAGCTAGGACTACAGGGACGTGCCACCATGCCTAGCTAATTTTTAAAATTTTTGGTAGAGATGGTAGACTGGATAAAGAAAATGTATACACCATATAGAGGCTGGTCTTAAACTTATGACCTCAAACTATCCTTCTGTCTCGGCCTCCCAAAGTACTGGGATTACAGGCGTGGGACACCATGCCCAGCCTGTGGAGAGACAGGTAGGTGAGAAGAGAAGGCTTCTCTGAAGAAGTGACATTTGAGCAGACCTACATAAGATGGTCATGAAGATTCACACAGTGGCTCATGCCTGTGATCCCAGCACTTTGGGAGGCTGAGGCAGGTGGATCACCTGAGGTCAGGAGTTCGAGACCAGCCTGGCCAACATGGTGAAACCCCATCTCAACTAAAAATACAAAAATTAGCCAGGTGTGGTGGTACACACCTATAATCCTAGCTACTCATGAGGCTGAGGCAGGAGAATTGCTTCAACCTGGGAGGTGGAGGTTGTAGTGAGCGGAGATTGTGCCACTGCACTCTAGCCTGGATGACAGAGTGAGACTCTGTCTCAAAAAAAAAAAAAAAAATCAAACAGAACAAACAAACAAAAAAACATTCCAGAGAAAGCGAGGTCTGAACTAAGCACACTCCACATGCAAAGTCCTTGAGGTGGGAACAGGTTTGCTATGTGAATACCCATTAGCTAAAGACAATCAGGCATGCACCTATGAACAAAGTTAGGTTTTTTGACTTGCTGCAGTGAGGGCAGATGTACACTATAGGGAACGGTGTGGTGTCTCAGGAAGAAGGTGTCAGAGAAGGCTAACAGAATTTGGGCTGTGTTGTATGATTTTGGGAAGGATTCAAAGAAGTGGGGATTTGCTTTGGGTTGGGTGCTATCAAAAAGTGTAACCAATTCTTTTTTAAAAAACTTTTTATTTTAAGTTCAGGGGTATGTGTGCAGGTTTCTTATAGAGGTAAATTTACATCATGGGGGTTTGTTGTACAGATTATTTCATCACCCAGGTATTAAGCCTAGTACCCATGAGCTATTTTTCCTGATCCTCTCCCTCCTCCCACACTCTACCCTCTGATAGGCCCCACTGTGTGTGGTTCCCCTTTATGTGTTCAGGTGTTCTCACCATTTAGATTCCACTTATAAGGGAGAACATGTGGTATTTGGTTTTCTGTTTCTGCATTAGTTTGCTAATGATAATGGCCTTCAGTTCCATTCATGTTCCTGCAAAGGACATGATCTCATTCTTTTTTATGGCTGCATAGTATTCCATAGTGTATATGTACCACATTTTTTTATCCAGTCTACCATTGTTGGGCATTTAGGTTGATCTTATGTCTTTGCTATTGTGAATAGTGCTGTAATGAATATATGTGTGCATGTGTCTTTATGACAGAACAATTTATATTTCTTTCAGTGTATACCCAGTAATGGGATTGTTAGGTTGAATGGTTGTTCTGTTTTTAGGTCTGTGAGGAATTGCCACACTGTCTTACATGCTAATTCACACTCCCACCAACTGTGTACAAGCATTCCTTTTTCTCTGCAACCTCACCAGCATGTTGTTTTTTGACTTTTTAATAACAGCCATTCTGACTGGTGTGAGATGGTATCTCTTGGTGGTTTTGATTTGCGTTTCACTAATAATTAGTGATGTTGAGCTTTTTAATATGATTCTTGGCCAGATGTATATTTTCTTTTGAAAAGTGTTTGTTCATGTCCTTTGCCCACAACAAGTGTAACCAACTCTTATCTTTTCTAGAAGGTGAGAAGAATGGAGCAAAGCTAAAACTGCAATTGGTAAAGAAACAGCAGTCACTCAGATCAGCTGAGAGAAGGGGATGTTTGATATTTTATGGTTTGGACAGTGTTCCTGTTTCGTCTCTGTTCAGGCTTAATTACAGAGCAGTCTTGTTTCTGTCTAGATGCATCACAGTCACAGAGAGGCCTTTGTTGTTGTTGTTCTGTGAAAATTGTTCATTTTCAATAGGAGAACACCATGACCTAGCAGTGCATTCTAGACAAGCTACTAGCAACACCAAGACCCAGTTGTTACTATTAGGCCAGCTCCCAGCTATTAGAGGCTGCTTTTTCTTTTTTACATAGATGAGGAACTTCAGTGAAGTCTCTTCCAGCAATGAAAGACTGATCAAATGGCTTTCACTCTGTGAACCTCTGTTTCCTTATTTTCAAAGGATTTTAATTGTACTGGCCACATAGGGGCTCTTGTGTGGATTTGATGAGATGTTATTTATAAAGTATCAGCCAGTATTATTACCTAGGGGTGAGCAATATGGACTCATCCTCCAAATATCAGAGTTCTGTGTTGGGACTCTGGATTACTACTTCTGATCACTGCTGTGCAGACACAGGGGGTGGGCCACGATTGGCTTAATCCCCACCAGCTGAACTGGCTTCCAGAAGGTATAAAGGGATAGCCACTGGATTTTCCCCCCTTTTGTTCCCTTTGGAAGGTGGACATTTAGGGATTAGGACATTCAAAAGCAACTGTGTATACAAGGGAATTTAAAAGGCACTGCACAAGCTCAGGGAAAGATGCAAATTCAGAAAAGACCTAAGATGATCATAAGCTTTCATTTTAGGTTGATCCTAGCACAGAGACATCGTATAACAATAAACAAACAAACAAACAAACAAAACAAACAGGAAATCCTGGGGAATGGGGAAAATCTGATTTCCAGAGTTAGCACATTGTAAGATTCAAATGTCCATTTTCAACAAAAAAGTCACAAGACATACACACAAAGAAACAAGAGAGTATGGCCCATTCAAAGAAAAAATAAACTATACGTGAGGAAGCCCAGGCAGTAGACTTACTAGACAAAGACATAAATAACTGTCTTAAAGATGCTCAAACAGCTAAAGGAGACATAGACAAAGACAGAAAAATGATGTATGAACAAAAGAAGAACATCAGTAAAAAGATAGAAAATGCAAAAAGGAACCAAAAGGAAAATTCTGGATCTAAAAATACAATTACCTGAAATAAAAAATTCATTGAAGGGGCTCAAAAACAGATTTGAGCAGGCAGAAGAAAAATCAGCAAACTTGATGATGGGACAATTTATTGAGTCTGAGGGACAGGAAGAAAAATTAAAGAAAGCTGAACAGAGTCTAAAGGATCCGTGGGACACCACAGAGGAGAGCAACATACACATTACAGAAAGTCCAGAAGAAGAGAGAGAAAAAGAGGAAGAAAGAATTGTAATTTTAAGAAATGAGGCTGAAAACTTTCCAAATTTGATGACAGACATGAATCAACAAATCAAAAACTCAACAAACTCCAAGTATGAAAAACCCAGAGATTCAAGCTGAGACACATTATAATCAAACTGTAAAAAGCCCAAGCCAAAGAAACAATCTTGAAAGCAGCAAGAGAGAAGCAACTTGTCACATTCAAGAAATTCTCAATAAGATTATTGGCAGATTTATCATTGGAAACCCAGAGGCAGTGGGTTAATATACTTGACATGCCAAAAGAAAAAAAAACCAAACAACTATCAACCAAGAATTCTATAGCTACCAAATCTATCCTCCAACAATGAGGAAGAAGTTCAAACATTCCTGGATAAACAAAAGCTGAGGGAGTTCATTACCACTAGTCCTTCCCTACTAGAAATGCTAAAGGAAGTCCTTCAGGTTGAAATGAAAGAATACAGACAGTAATTTGAACATATGAAGAAAAAAATAAAAATCTCTGCTAAAGATAAATACACGAGCAATTATAAAAGCTACTGTTGGCCGGGCGCGGTGGCTCAAGCCTGTAATCCCAGCACTTTGGGAGGCCGAGACGGGCGGATCACGAGGTCAGGAGATCGAGACCATCC
>NW_012111697.1:3146140-3150624 GCF_000951035.1 Colobus angolensis palliatus
AAAGAAAAAGGAAAAGGAGTGACAGAGCTATATAAGAGCAGAGTTTTTATATGTATTACTGAAATTAAGCTGCTATAAATGCAAATTGGAGTATTATAATTTTAGGTTGTTATATATAATATAATCTCCTCTATGACCACGAAGTAAAAAGCTACAAAATATACACAATTGGAAATGAAAAGAGAATCAAAACATTTCACTACAAAAAAAAATTAAACATAAAGGTAAACAGTAATGAAGAAAATGAGGGACAAAAAGCCCAAAGGCATATAGAAAACAAGTAGCAAAGTGGCAGTAATTTTGCTGATAGTCCTTTCTTTAAATCAAGACGGAGACTGCCAGAATGTATTTTTAAAAACATCACCCAACAATATGCTGTCTATAAAGGATTCGTGTTAGATCCAAAGACACAAATATGTTCAAAGCAAAAGAGATGGAAAAGGATATTCCATGCAAATAGTAACCAAAAGATAGCTGGAGTGTCTATGCAAATATCAGACAAAATTGACTTTACATCAAAACAATTTACAAGAGACAAGACAGACATTACAAATTAATAAATAAGATATAACAGTTATAAACATTTCTGCACCTAATAACAGACCTCAAAATATAAAGCAAAAATTGATAGACTCAAAGGAGAAATACACAGTTCTACCAAGATAGCTGGAGAGTTCAAAATCCCACTTTCAATAATGGATAGAACACACAGACAGAAAATAAGTAAAAATATAGTGGACTTGAATAACACAAAAACCAACTAGACCTAACAGACACATATGGAACACTCACCCAATTAAAAAAAAATCCAAGTGCACATGAGACATTCTCTATGATAGATGACATGTTAAGCCATAAGTTAAATCTCAGTAGATTTTAAAATAAATATAAAACGAACTATCTTCTTTGACCACAACAAGATACAGTTAGAAATCAATAATAGAAGGAAAAATGAAAATGCACAAATATGTGAAAATTAAACAACACTATCTTAAACAATCAATAGGTCAAAGAAGAAATCACAAAGGAAATTAGAAAATACTTAGCGACAAGTGAGAAAGAAAATAAAATATGCCAAAACTTATGAGATGCCCCAAAAACTGTGCTCAGAGGGAAAGTAATAGCTATTAATGTACATGTTAAAAAGAACTATCTCAATAACCTGACTTACACCTTACGGAACTAGAAGAAGTAGAGCAAACAAAACCCAAAGCCAGCAGAAGAAAGGAAATGATAGAGACTAGAGCAGAAACTAATAGAGAAAGAGAACAGACAAAAAATCTATAAAACCAAAAGTTGGTTTTTTGAAAAGATTAACAAAATTGGCAAACCTTTGGCGAGACTGATGAAGCACAAAAGAGAGAAGACGCAAATAACTAAAATTAGAAATGAAAGTGGCAATACCACTAATTTTAAACCACCTAGCAAAGAAAAATCTTAAAGCAGATGGCTTCACGAGTTAGCTCAACCAAACATTTAAAGAATAATTCACACAAATCATTTTCAAACTTTCAAAAAATGGAAGAGAAGGAAACACTTTCTAATTCATTCTATGCAGCCAGTATTACCATAATACTAAAGTCAAATAAAGAAATCACAAGAAAATTAGACTAAAACCCCTATGAATATAGATACAAATATCCTCAAAAAGAATTAGCAAATCAAACCCATTAGCATATTAAAAGGATTACTCACCATATCCAAGTATGATTTATGCAGGAATGCAAGGGTGGTTCAACATAAGAAAATCAATCAATGTAATACATCACATTGTTAGAATGAAGGTAAAAAACACACACATGATCATCTGAATTAATACAGAAAAGGTATTTGACAAAATTCAACACACCTTCATAATAAAAAAAAAAAACCAGAAAACTAATGCTACAGGGAAAATTCCTCAATGTGATAAATGGTATTTATGAAAAACTCACAGCTAACATCATACTCAATGGTGAAAGATTGAAAGCTTTCCCCCTAAGATCAGGAATAAGACAAAGATGCTGACTTTCACCAGGGCTATTGAACACTGTGCTGGAAGTTCCACCCAGAGCTATCAGACAGAAAAAGGAAATACAAGGCATCCAAATTGGAAAGAAAGCAGTAAAACTATCTCTATTCAGAGATGACATGATCCATATATAGAAAATCCAAAAGAATTCACAAGACAGTTACTACAGTTAAACCAATTGCGGGGTATAAGATCAACACACAAAAATCATTTGTGGTTCTACGCACCAGCACTGAACAATCTGAAGAGGAAATTGAGAAAACAATTCCATTTACAACAGCATCTAAAACAATTAAATACTTAGGAATAAATCTAACCAAGGAGGGGAAAGACTTGTACACTGAAAATTACAAAAGATTGCTAAAATAAATTAACAAATATCAAAATAAATTAACAAATATCTAAATAAATGGCAAGATGTGTTCATGGATAGAAAGACTTAACATTAAGATGTCAATACTACCCAAAACAATCTACAGATTCAACACAACGCTGACCAAAATTCCAACATCTTTTTCCAAAAAAATGGAAGCAGGTCCTCAAATTAATATGGAGTTTTAAGGGGTCCCCAGTAACCAAAACAATACTGAAAGAAAAAAATAAAGTTGGAGGACTCACACTTCCCAACTGTGAACTTACTACAAAGCTACAGTAATTAAAACATATAGTACTTGCATAAGGATAGGCATACAGATCAATGAAACAGAATGCAGAACCCAGAAACAAACCCTCACACACATGATTAGTTGATTTTTGACAAGGAAGCCAAGACCACTTAATGGGAAAAGGACAGTGTTTTCAACAAATGGTAGAGGGAAAACTGAATATCTACATGCAAAAAAATGAAGTTGGACCCTTCTACCACATACTAAAATTAAAATGGCTCAGGCCGGGTGCAGTGGCTCACACCTGTAATCCCAGCACTTCGGGAGGCTAAGGTGGGTGGATCACTTGAGGTCAGGAGTTCGAGACCAGCCCGGCCAACATGGTGAAATCCCATCTCTACTAAAAATACAAAAATTAGCCGGGTGTGGTGGCACACACCTGTAATCCCAGATACTTGGGAGGCTGAGGCACAAGAATCAGTTGAACCTGGGAGGCGGAGGTTGTAGTAAGCGGAGATCACACCACTGCACTCAAGCCTGGGTGACAAAGTGAGACTCTGTCTCAAAAACTAAAATGAAATAAAATAAAATGGTTCAAAGACTCAATTTAAGAGTTAAAACTATAGCCGGGCGCGGTGGCTCAAGCCTGTAATCCCAGCACTTTGGGAGGCCGAGGCGGGTGGATCACGAGGTCAGGAGATTGAGACCATCCTGGCTAACATGGTGAAACCCTGTCTCTACTAAAAATACAAAAAACTAGCCGGGCGAGGTGGCGGGCGCCTGTAGTCCCAGCTACTGGGAGGCTGAGGCGGGAGAATGGCGTGAACCCGGGAGGCGGAGCTTGCAGTGAGCCAAGATCGCGCCTGGGCAACTCAGCGAGACTGGGTCTAAAAAAAAAAAAAAAAAAAAAAAGAGTTAAAACTATAAAACTCTTAGATGAAAATATTGTTGAAAATCTTCATCATATTGAACTTGGCAACAATTGCATAAATAGGAGACCAAAAGTACAAGGAAGAAAAAATAGTAGGTAAATTGAACTTCATTAAATTAAGAACTTTTGTGCACCAAAGGACACTATCAAGAAAGTGACAAAACCTGGAGAGTGGAAGAAAATATTTGCAAATCATATATCTAACAAGGGATTAATATCCAAAATATATATAGAACTCCTACAACTTGACAACAAAAAAACAACCCAGTTCAAAAATGGACAAAGTACTTGAATAGACACTTCTCCAAAGAAGATATACTAATGGACAATAAATTTGTGAAAATATGCTCAACATCATTAGTCATTGGGGAAATGCAGATTACAACCACAATAAGATGCCACTTCACACACCAACCAGGATGGCTATAATCAAGAAAATGGATAATAAGTTTTGGTAAGGATGTGGAGAAATTGGAATCCTCCATGCATTGCTGGTGGGAATGTAAAATAGTGCAGCCACTGGGGAAAACAGTTTGGCAGTTCCTCAAAAGGTTAAAAATAGAACTACCAAGTCACCCAGCAATTCCATTCCTAGGCATATATTCAAAAGAAATGAAAGCAGATATTTGTACACCAGTGTTCACAGCTGCACCATTTACAATAGCCAAAAGGTAGGAACAACCTATGTCCATCCACAAATGAATGGATAAATAAAACGTAGCATATACATACAATGGTACACTAGTCCGCCGTAAAAAAGAAATTTTGATCTTACTGCATGCTACATGACTTTGACATACTACAACATGGATGGACCTTGAAAACATTATTCTTTGTGCAGTACGATTCCACTTATATAAGGCACCTAGAATGGGCAATTTGATAAGTAAAGTGGAATAGGAGTTACTAGGGGCAAGGGTAGCGGGTAATGTGGAGT
>NW_012111697.1:3150674-3154326 GCF_000951035.1 Colobus angolensis palliatus
TAGGAGTTACTAGGGGCAAGGGTAGCGGGTAATGTGGAGTTATTGTTTAATGGGCACAGAGTTTATGTTGGGGGTGATGAAACAGTTTCGGGGATTCTTTGTGCAGTAAACTAGACACAGGACAAATGTTAGACGATTCCACTTATATAAGGCACCTAGAATGGGCAATTTGATAAGTAAAGTGGAATAGGAGTTACTAGGGGCAAGGGTAGCGGGTAATGTGGAGTTATTGTTTAATGGGCACAGAGTTTATGTTGGGGGTGATGAAACAGTTTCGGGGATAAAGAGTGGTGACTGGTACACGACATTGTGAATGTACTTAATGCCATTGGATTTTACACTTAAAATGGTTAAAACGATAAATATTATAGTTTGCATATTTTATCATAAAAACATTTTAAAAAATGATGAATGAACGTGAACGGGTTGAAATTTTATAAAAAGTGGCCAGGGAAGATGTCACTGCAAAAGTGTCCTACAGGAGGAGGAAGTTCATGTGGACATCTGCGGGAAGGGTGTTCTGGCAGAGGGAGTAGCACGGGCGATGGCTCTGAGGACTGTGAGAAGCATATTTGGAAACAGCGAGGAGGCAGGGTGTTATGAAGCTGAGTAAGCCAGAGAGAGTGGGAGGAGGTGAGATAAGAGAGGGAAGGTCAGTTTCTGCTGAGAGTGAGGAGGAGCCACAGGAGGGTTGTGAGCAGGTGGACGTCAACTGGCTTGAGTGTTAACAGGGCCAGTAAAACAAAGCACGCATGGGTACCGAAACCAGCCAGTGACCAGTTGGCAACTTGGGGGAGTCTAACGCGAGGAAGCGCCCAGGGTTCCCCCAGGATGCGCTTCCCCTCGCCGCCACCTGGAGACAGCAGAGTCGCGCCCAGCGCTGCGCAGGCTGATCGCCGCGCCGCGCCCCGGCCCTCGGTTGCAGGTGGCTAGTCCCGGGAATTCCTACGCGGAAACCGGTCCCAGGCCCAGCGCCTTCGCTCGGCCCCTTTAAGAGCCAGAATTTCCGGAGGGCTGACCTGGGGCTAGGGATGCCCAGGGGCCGAACCACAAGAACGGGTGGGGGAGGTGGCGAAAACTTCCGAAGTGGAATTTCAACTTTTCCCGGGCCTGATTCCCCTCGGGCATCCCTGAGGGGGCAGAGCTTCCCTTCCGGGGACTTCAGAGGGTTCCTCAGGTCATCTAACTGGGAGACACAGGGGGCCTGAAGCGCCCCCCTCCACCCGGTCCGGACGAACCCCAGTGGAAGTGGAGAAGTCAGGAGCCACCGACAAGCCTCTCCCCACCAGGACTTTGCTTAGACTCGCTCCTCCCGGCAGGGCGCACCTAGGCGGGTCCATCGCCCGCCGGGGAGAGGGGTGTGGGTAGGGAGGGAACAGGTGCGCTGCGGGATCCGCCCTATCTCAACAGGTGAATCGCTCCAAGTGGGTCACGGTTTCGTGGATCTCGGTGCACTTAGTTTGGCCGGAGCAGATGGGGGCCGGACGGGACCTGTGGTCCGCAGGCGCCCTCCCAGCGGGCCAGTCACTTGGTTCGGGCCCTGGGGGCCGGAGCGCACCTGGGTCAGCCCACTTCCGGGGAGGGAGGCAGAGGAACCCCTCCCCACCACTCACCCCCCCAAGCCCAGCCCTCGGCTCCCACCCTTGTGTACCTGGGCCGAACCATTCACCGGAGTGCGCAGCGGGTGGAGTGTGCCTCGGAGAACCGCGGCGGGTTAAGCACCTTTCTCCCCCATATCTGAAAGCGTGCCCTTTGTCCACGTCGTTTACGTTCATTACAACTTCTAGAACGCAGCAGGATGGACTTGTTGTAGGGACAATGAACGGAAGTGGGAAGGGGAGGAGCGTGCACCCCTCCTGGCCTTGGTGCGCGCCGCGCCCCCTAAGATACTTTGGAAGGGACGCGCGGGCCGGACGCGCCCAGACGGCCGCGATGGCGCTGTTGGCCGGCGGGCTCTCCAGCGGGTTGGGCTCCCACCCGGCCGCCCCAGGCCGGGACGCGGTAGTTTTTGTGTGGCTCCTGCTTACCATCTGGTGCACAGGTACGGGGCACGGGGCCCCTGACGCTGCGGAACGGCGGAGGGCACCGTAGAGGGGGATGGATGGAGTTGGAAGCGGCGGGGGCGCCTAGGGCGTGGGGAGCGGGAGGTCTCAGAGGCTGGGTCCTTACGATCCCCTGGGTCTCGGGCGATCTCTTGCGTGCCGGAGTGAGAGGAATTCCCCATCCGTGCCGGGGAGCGCTCCCCCCGCCCTTATCTGGGAGATAGCAGGAAGTGAAACTCCCTGGACGGTAAGACCCGGTGCGGCAGGGAGAATGGAACTCTTTGTGGGGAGGCAGTGGAGGACCGCCCGATCACCAGGAAAAGAAAAGCCGGGATGGGGCTTGGGCGCACTCGGGGATTGCTAAGTGTTGGAGTAACGGGAAGAGGGTACGGGAGGGCTGGATCAGACGCTTCCTAGAGGGACAGAGACGAAGGAACAATGTCCAGGCCTCGGGTGGGTGTGGGACTAGGGACTCCCCATCCCCCGCACCCCACCCACCTCCCTCAGGCTCCGGATTATACGTGCGTAAGAGTCTGGTGGGGTGGACTTACGGACTTGAAACTGACTTCTGCTGGCAGGCTTTCACCTGGATGGGATGTTTAGGTAGTGATGAGGTCTTTCAGCAGACACTTTTGGTGAAGTCATTTGAAATGACTTTAGAGTAGGGTGAGGTGGTGGGAGGCTGATGGAGATATTGTGGGGGCTTTAGTCCCTCCATGGCAAAGCAGTTCAGGCAAACAATTCTGCGGTTTTCCCTCCAAATTCAAAAGACCGCGGATAACCTGGAATCCTTGGTAGTCGGTTTTGAAGTGGGGCCTTGGGCGCTGGGGGCATTGACATGGCCATTTGGGCTTGCCTGCCCAGGCCACACAGAGGCCCCTTACTGTGGGTGAATGACAAAGGGAAGAGGACACTGGTGTGATTCAGAGGCCACAGGCTGGGAAGAGGGATGGCGGGCGAGTCCAAGGAAACTGGCCGTGTCACCGTGCACCTGCCACTTCAGCCCCACGGGTCTATAAAATGGGCATGATTATCCTGCCTACCTCACTGGTCCTGGCGATTAAGGAACAATGTGTGCCAGGCACTCTGTAAGCCACACATTTGCAAGTGTCAAGCTGGTGACGGGGCATTCCTGTTGAAACACCTCCCTGAGCTCACAGCAACCCCTGCTTCTCTCCTCTTGCCCTCAGCCCCTGCCAGGGCCATCCAGGTGACCGTGTCCGACCCCTACCACGTGGTGATCCTCTTCCAGCCCGTGACCCTACCCTGTACCTACCAGATGACCTCGACCCCCACGCAACCCATCGTCATCTGGAAGTACAAGTCTTTCTGCCGGGACCGCATCGCTGATGCCTTCTCCCCAGCCAGCGTCGACAACCAGCTCAATGCCCAGCTGGCAGCTGGGAACCCAGGCTACAACCCCTACGTCGAGTGCCAGGACAGCGTGCGCACCGTCAGGGTCGTGGCCACCAAGCAGGGCAACGCTGTGACGCTGGGAGATTACTACCAGGGTCGGAGGATTACCATCACCGGAAGTATGTTGGGCGGGGCAGGGGATGAGGCTGGGCTTGCCCGGGGGGTGGGGCTGGCATCCTTGTACTGGACCTGGA
>NW_012111697.1:3155146-3160120 GCF_000951035.1 Colobus angolensis palliatus
GAGGCAGGAGAATGGCGTAAACCCAGGAGGCGGAGCTTGCAGTGAGCCGAGATCTGACCACTGCACTCCACCCTGGGCGACAGAGCCAGACTCCATCTCAAAAACAAACAAAAAAAATCATCAAACCACTTCCCTCGTGGAGCCCACATTGCAGTGAGAGAGACAAACACAACACACACTCTCAAGTGCTTGAAGATAAAGAAAACTAGGTAATGGAGAGAGGAGGCCAGGGTTTGTTCTATAATCATATTAGTAACACGAGCAGTAAGAAGTAAAATTTATCTAACAACTTATAAAGGGTCTACTGTGTGCCAAGCTCCCATCCAGGTTCCCAAGGATTAACTCAGACCACATAGTATTTGAATAGATTCTATTATTGTCATCTTACAGAGGCCCAGAGAGAGAAAGTGACTTGCCTAGTATCACATCGCTGGTAAAGGGGCTGGGATTCTAACTCGGCCACTTTGGGTCTAGTGGCCAAGTTCCTAATCCCTTTGCTTGCCTAGGGTGGTCCACAGAGGACTCAGAGGAGGTGGCAGGAGTGAACTGCAGGGGCAAGAGATCTTAATGGAGAAAGCCTACGACGTGCCAGGAACTGCACATACATTCTCCCATTGAGTCCTCTCCTCTACCCTCCTGACAGCTGAGGCACAGAGAGGTTACCTTGTTCAAATGGGCACATAGGAAGTCAAAGTCTAGAGCTGGGATTTGAACCCAGGCAGCCCTGAGAACCCTTGTTCTTAACTGTAATGCTGCCTCCTGATAGGATGTGCCTGTTGGGACTAAGTAAAGGGCAGTCGTTCATTCATTCATTTGGTATGTATCAAGCATCTACTATGTGTCATTGGTGCTGGGGATAGAGGTGATTGGGATGGCTGGTTTCTGTCCTCAAGGAGATGACCTTCTGGTGGGGTGAGACTGGCAGTAAATAAGCAGATAAAGAAAGAGTATGAGAATTTCAAGGTCTGGGCACGGTGGCTCACGTCTGTAATCTCAGCACTTTGGGAGGCCAAGGCAGGTGGATCACCTGAGGTCAGGAGTTCCAGACCAGTCTGGCCAACATGGTGAAACCCCGTCTCTACTAAAAATGCAAAGACTAGCCAGGCATGGTGGCACATGCCTGTAATCCCAGCTACTCAGGAGGCTGAGGCATGAGAATCGCTTGAACCCAGGAGGCAGAGGTTGCAGTGAGCTGAGATCGCACCACTGTACTCCAGCCTGGGTGACAGAGCGAGACTGTCTCAAAAAAAAAAATACTCCATCTCAAGGTATAAGAATTTCAGAGAGTACTAAGTGCTGCAAAGAAAATAACACCAGGCTGGGTACGTTGGCTTATGCCTGTAAATTTCACACTTTGGAGGCCAAGGCAGGAGGCTCACTTGAGCCTAGAAGTTTGAGACCAGGCTAGACAACAAAATGAGACCCCATGTCTGCAAAAATTTTAAAAATTAGCTGGGCATGGTGGCATGTGCCTGTGGTCCCAGCTGCTCAGGAGGCTGGGGTGGGAGAAGTGCTTGGGCCTGAGAGGTCAAGGCTTCAGTGAGTTGTGATTGTGCTACTGAATTCCAGCCTGGGTGACAGAGAGAGACCGTTTTGAAATGAAAAGAAAATAGGCTGGGCGTGGTGGCTCACACCCGTAATCCCAGCACTTTGGAAGGCCGAGGTGGGTGGATCGATCACCTGAGGTCAAGAGATCGAGACCAGCCTGGCCAACATGGTGAAATCCCGTCTCTACCAAAAATACAAAAATTAGCCGGGTGTGGTGGTGGGTACCTGTAATCCCAGCTACTCTGGAGGCTGAGGCAGGAGAATCGCTTGAACCTGGGAGGCGGAGGTTGCGGTAAACCAAGATTGCACCACTGCACTCCAGCCTGGACAACAGAGTGAGACTCCCATCGCAAAAAAAAAAAAAAAGAAAAAAAAGAAAAAAGAAAAGAGCACTGGGTGATGTGCTACATGGAATGGCTTAGGCTATGAATATGATTTGAGGAGGGCCTGGGCCTGGGCCTTACAGAACCTAGAAGGCAGAGAGGAAGGGGAGGGGCAGGGTGCCAGGGATAAGGGCTCATCTACCTCATGTCTTAGTGTGTGTTCACGGTCTTAAACAAGAATTTAAAGTTGGGCATGGGGCAGAAGGGGGAAGGGAGCATCCCTTTGCAGACCCCAAGAAGCCAGGAACGGAAGCACATTCTGCTAGAGGATCGATGGGAAGCAGGGTTCCAGGGGCTGAGCCTGTGTCAGCTCTGTTTCAGAGGAGGCACCAGGCTTGCTTGTCCTGGATTTCTGTGGGCCGCTCAGCCATGAGCATCCTACTGTTACTGAGGTCACAGAGCTTCCTAGGCCCCCTCCTCTCTAACCCAGGGATTGTGCCTGCCTGGACTGGGCATGACTGCTCAGCTCCTGCCAGGACAAGCCAAATACTGAGGGTGCTTCCTCTGCTGGGCACAAAAGTCCAGGATGACCCCCCAGACTCTGTCTGGGGAAAGGGGCCCTGCATGCGCCAGGGGCCTCACAGGCCTGGGTCTTTCAAACCACCCCCACCTGGGCCCGTGTTTGATCAAGGCCCTGAGTGTAAACATCCATTGTGTGTGTGTCCTTTCAGGAAAACCCGTAGCCATAGGGGCTTCCTCCATTTCAGCTTTGAGGATGGGGAAAAGTGGACTCCCCGTGGTGTTCCTAGGGTCACCCACTGTACTGCTTTTTTTGTTTTTTTTTTTTTGTTTGTTTGTTTTTCTGTCGCTCAGGCTGGAGTGCAGTGGTGTGATCTCAGCTCACTGCAACCTCTGCCTCCCGGGTTCAAGTGATTCTCCTGCCTCAGCCTCCTGAGTAGCTGGGACTACAGGCATGCGCCACCATGCCTGGCTAATTTTTTACATTTTTGGTACAGATAGGGTTTTACCACGTTGGCCAGGCTGGTCTGGAACTCCTGACCTCAAGTGATCCACCTGTCTCAGCCTCCCAAAGCGTTGGGATTACAGGTGTAAGCCACCGTGTCCAGCCAAGAGGGTGTTCATTTCTACTCCTGGCCAGGTATAGTGTCAGGCATTGGGGACCCAGCAGTGACAGACAGACAGGGCTGTGCCTCGAGCCCACATTTTCACCAGGCAAGGGATGGTCGGCCCCTAAGCTGGGAGAGAGATTTCACCAGTTGGTTGGGGGAGCCGTGGGAGAAGCCCAGCCCACTGGGGGACAGTGCAAATCTAGAGCCAAGGCGATGGCAGGGGTGAGGCTGGCATGGTAGCTAGAGACCATGTTGTGCCAAGGGCCTTGGGGACCGTGGGACCTTAGGGAAGGCGTCTGGAATGTTGTAGTGAGACACTGTTGCAAGCAGAATTTTTCTGTAGACATGAGGCCTTCCTTGTGAAGAAGGAAGAAGGTAAGAATTCTTTCATTCCTAGGGGTGCCAGGTGCTGTGGACTGGCACGCGTGGTTGCTGCCATCACAGAGCTGTCGTGCAGGAGGGCAGAGCGTCCTTGGGAAGGTGGCAGGCAGGTCAGGCTGGCAGGAAAGAGGCCGGGAAGCTGAGGGCGTTTCCTGCCTGAGACGCCCAGTGTAGCGTATTTCTCTCCCCACTGGCCTAAGGCGGAGTTGCCTGGTAGGTGCCTGCGTCCCACCCTGGTGAAAGGCTGAAGGTATTTAACTAATTAGGGCCTGAGGAGCAGAGAGGAAACAGGATGTGCCAAAACACTTTGATGGGTGGCAGAGTTAACAGGTTCCTTGTCTGCTGCTGCTTCAGACATGAGCGTCCCCAAGCCCTGGGCCTGACCTGGAATGTGGGAATGGAAGGGGAGGGGGAGGGACCAAGGCCCTGGGAGGGTAAGTCTCTCTCCCCCACACAGACACACCCACTCCTTATGGGTGCCTGGGCATCTCCTGGCACCTAGAATCTGGACTGTTTATTTCCACACCCATCCCTGGGGTCTACACTAGACCCTGTGGGTGGCAGTTCACATCAGGGGAGTTCAGACTTTGGATCTGAGGGGTGGTTCAGAGATGGCTGTAAGTTGAGAAGCACAGACTGCTGGGTGTGGTGGCTCACGCCTGTAATCCCAGCACTTTGGGAGGCGAGGCGGGTGGATCACCTGAGGTCAGGAGTTCGAAACCAGCTTGGTCAACATGGCGAAACCCCATCTGTACTAAAAATGCAAAAATTAGCCAGGCATGGTGGCAGGTGCCTGTAATCCCAGCTACATGGGAGGCTGACACAGGAGAATCGCTTGAATCTGGGAGGCAGAGATTGCAGTGAGCCAAGATTGGATCGCGCCATTGCACGCCAGCCTGGGCAGCAAAAGTGAAACTCTGATTCAAACAAAAAAAGAGAGCTGGGTGTGGTGGAGTGTGCCTGTAGTCCCAACTACTCAGGAGACTAAGGTGGGAGGATTGCTTGAGTCCAGGAGGTTGAAGCCGCAGTGAGCTATAATTACATCACTGCACTCCAGCCAGGGCCACAGAGTGAGACCCTGTCTCGAAAGAAAGAAAAAAAAACAACCTCAGGCTCTGAGGGCACCATTACTGCTCTACACTGAAGAGCTGTGCAGCTTTTCCAGACCCGATATGTCATCCACAAAACAGGAGTGATAATGGCCCTGCCTCACAGACTTCTTGTAGCAGCCCAGGTGTTTAGAACGGGGCGTAAAAGGCCGCGTACCGCTGGTAGGAATCTTTGCATATGCATTTGATCATTTTCAGCCTGCCCAGCCCACTGCTTGCCCCCTCCTGGATGTGCTGGGAAGGGGGCTCTGGCCCTTGTGGGGTTCGGTGTCCCGGCCTCTAAGGTGCCCTCATGGAGGCCTTTTCATCCTGACCCAGATGCTGACCTGACCTTTGACCAGACGGCGTGGGGGGACAGCGGTGTGTATTACTGCTCTGTGGTCTCAGCCCAGGACCTCGAGGGGAACAATGAGGCCTACGCAGAGCTCATCGTCCTTGGTGAGTGGGCCTGGGAAGGGGGAGGCATGGCCCTTCCTTTTGTCC
>NW_012111697.1:3160975-3167953 GCF_000951035.1 Colobus angolensis palliatus
GTTGATGGTGTGCAAAATTGACCCACCTCCTGCTACATCCCCAAGGCCTCATCTCACCTGAGTCCCTCGCTAAAGCACAGGGACTTTGCCGTGTGCCCCGCTGGGATGGCACTGCATGGCACACACAGAGTGTGTGAGTGCAGCTGAAATGAAGCCGATTCCAGACACCCAGGGGGCAGGGCGGGGTGTCTGTGTGGCTGGGAGGCCTCCCTCCACGTGTTAGGGGGATGTTGCCATCCGCCAGGTGCCCTGCTGTAAGCCAACACATGGCGTCTCGTGTGACGTGTGCTCTGCAGGAGTGACGCCGCTGGGCTGTACACTGCCATCTTCACGTGTGAGTGAGCACGTGACTGGGGAGTACTTGGGTTGTAAGACAGAGTTCATGTGTGGGGGATGGAACACGTGCACCAGTGACCCAGGAACCTCTTCGTGTTCTTTGGTAAAATGCACCATTTGCATCAGCAGTTCCCAAAATTTAGTCTCCGGGTCTGTTTACACTCTAAAAAATTATCGAGGGTCTCCAAGAGCTTTTGTTTGTTCCTGTGGGTTTTATGTCTATGTGTTGCTTAATATATTAGGAATTAAAATGGGGAAATTTTTCAAGCCCAAGTTACACAAGCAAGACTGGGCAACATGGCAAGACCCTGACTCTACAAAAAATTTTAAAATTAACGAGGCATGGTGGCATGCACCTGTGAGCCCAGCTTCTTAGGAGGCTGAGGCAGGAGTATCGCTTGTGCCCAGGAGGTCAAGGCTGCAGTGAGCCGTGATTATGCTACTGCACTCTAGCATGGGTGACAGAGACCCTGGCTCAAGAAAAACACACACACACAAGCATATAGTCCATTAGGCATCAGGGCGATGATGACTTCGGGGAGCCTGGGAAACTCCACTGGACATTCATGGGAGAACAAGTGAAAAAGGCAACTAACATCTTAGTGTTATTCTAAAAATACTTCTTCTGGCCTTGTGGACAGGACTGTGCTTTGAGAGCCGTGACTGACATGCCTCGGTCCTGTTGCGAGGGCCTACGGTGCCAAGTGCATGAACTCTGGGGAGGGCTTCATGGGTGCAGAACTGGGCCTGTGGAGGCCCCTCAGACACAATGCTGGTGGGGCTCAGAGCTCCAGGGGGCACTCGCAGGAAGATAAGAACCTGGTCATAGATGCGCGAATGTGATAGTGCCTGAGTAGAGATGGAGACCCTGTGGGTCCCAGAACTAGGACTGCAAATGACTTTCATATGTGGGCATTTTTGCTTCAATGGGTCCCTTCCTGTTTTAAAAAAAAAATTTGTGATTATGTTCTCACAAAGACAGTTTAATACTATATATTCAGTGTTTATTTTTTTTCAGATTTGTAAAGTAAAATTAAGCCATTTCAGCCAGGTGTGGTGTCACATGCCTGTAGCCCTAGCTACTTACTCCAGAGGCTGAGGTGGGAGGATCGCCTGAGCCCAGGAGGTTGAGGCTGCAGTGAGCCATGATCGCACCCCTGCACTCCAGACTGGGCGACAGAGCTGAGATCCTGTCTCTTTATCTCGTGGGCCCTAGGGCACTGTGCCTGCTGGAACAGGACATCCCTATCACCGTGGTTGGAGCCCTTTGGGGTGCTAAAACCTATGAATGAGGAAAACTTAGGGTGTTCAAGCTGAGATAGAGCCCTCAGAACCCCCTGGGATTTGTGTTGGAGCCCTCGTGGCATGAGACACAGGTGGATTATGCAATGGGAGTTTCTTACCTATGAACACCCACATGTGGGTGGGTGGAGGGTAGGAGCCATGCGCTAGGGCTTCAGTCCTCAGCCCCTCCTCACTTCAGGGCACACCTTCCACTTGGCTAGCCTGGAACTGGGCTTTCGGGGGCGGCGCAGCCTGGGCTGGCTCTGGCCAGCATAATCTATTTCTCTTTTGTCCCTCCAGGGAGGACCTCAGGGGTGGCTGAGCTCTTACCTGGTTTTCAGGCGGGGCCCATGGAAGGTACGGGGGGTGGATCCTGAGTTGGGCTTCTCAGGAGCTCCCATCCATCACCTACTGCTTCTGACTCTAGTTAATATCCCATTCCCCACTAAACCCTGCTCACTGTGGACCCCTCACTAACCTGGCCTGACTGTGGCTCTGAGGCATCTAGTGGCCTGGCGCTGGGCCTGGGCTGGGCCTGGGCTGGGCTGGGCTGAGGAGAGCCGGGGTGCAGGCCGGGGCTCTGTGACTGGCACCTGCAGTGCTCTTGAGGGCGTGGCGTCTGGGCAGCTGGCTCTCTTTGGTGTGGGGGCTGCAGTCTGTCTTCCTCTGGGCAGGCTGCCTCATTTTCTGCCTTGTGTATTTGCACCTGGGGGAGGGCCCTAATTGGGGACTGGCCGGGATGGTAGAATGGGGAGTGTGCCGTGCCCAGCCTCTGGCACAAAAAATCCAGCCAGGGCTGCAGGTTCTTTGGTGAGCTTTGCAAATAGTCACCGACCTCAGTGCTAGCTCTGCACCGTGTGCCTCTGCTGTGCCCTGTTCTTTCCCAAGCCTCCGGGCTCAGGGCCTGTTCTCTCTTTGCAGACTGGCTCTTCGTGGTTGTGGTGTGCCTGGCTGCCTTCCTCGTCTTCCTCCTCCTGGGCATCTGCTGGTGCCAGTGCTGCCCACACACTTGCTGCTGCTACGTCAGGTGCCCCTGCTGCCCAGACAAGTGCTGCTGCCCTGAGGCCCGTAAGTGCTCTGCTCATGGCCACCCTGGTTCAGGCAACATCCTGAGTCCAAGGGAAGGAGTTGGCCATCCACCTGCCCCCAGGACAGTGGCATTGGTCTGGAGGGTGTGAATTTAGCGAGTGGGGAGAAAGTAGGCTGAGGAGGGTCTGCTGCTTTAGATTGTCATTTACTTCCTCCAACTTTCAGTTTCTTTTTATGTAATGTTGTTTTTTTCTTTTGTAAGTATAATCCATACACATGGTAAAAATGTTCAACAGTACAAGATACTATTCACATGAAGGTAAAGCCCTCTTAAAAAACCAAATCTTGGCCAGGCCCAGTGATTACGCCTGTAATCCCAGCACTTTGGGAAGCCAAGACGAGCGGATCACTTGAGGTCGGGAGTTCCAGATCAGCCTGGCCAACATGGTAAAACCCGTTCTCTACTAAAAATACAAAAATTAGCTGGGCATGGTGGTGTTCGCCTGTAATCCCAGCTACTCAGGAGACTGAGGCATGAGAATCACTTACCCAGGAAGTGGAGGTTGCAGTGAGCCGAGATCACACCACTGCACTCCAGCCTGGGCGACAGAGTGAGACTGTCTCAAAAAAAAAAAAAAAAAGAAAACAAATCCTAAGTGAAAAAGGTAAGAAACCAAACAAGGTTTACAACACTACATGATTTAAGCAAAAAAATTTTTTTTTTATTTAGAGAAAGGGTCTCACTGTCATCCAGGCAGTGCAGTAGTGCGATCATAGCTCACCGCAGCCTCGAACTCCTGGGTTCAAGCAGTCCTCGTGCCTCAGCCTCTGGAGCAGCTGGGACTGTAGATACCACCATGCCCAGCTAATTTTTTGATTGTTGTTTTTTGTAGAGACAGGAGTCTCAGTATGTTGCCCAGCCTGATCTCAAACTCTTGGCCTCAGGTGATCCTCCCAAGTCAGCCTCCCCAAAGTGCTGGGATTACTGGCATGTGCCATCATGCTAGCCAATTTTTAAAAATTTGTAGAGACAGGGTCTTGCTATGTTGCCCAGGCTGGTCTTAAACTCTTGACCTCAAGTGATCCTGCTTCAGGCTCCCAAAGTGATGGGATTACAGGCATGAGCTACCACACTTGGCCTTAAACTTAAGCAATTTTTTGGGGACATATTCATTCTGTCACCCAGGTTGGACTGAAGTGGCGCGATCTCGGCTCACTACAACCTCCGCCCCCTGGGTTTAAGCTATTTTCCTGCCTCAGCCTCCTGAGTAGCTGGGATATAGCACCTGCCACCACGCCTGACTAATTTTTGTATTTTCAGTAGAGACAGGGTTTCGCCATGTTGGCCAGGCTGGTCTGGAACTCCTGACCTCAGGCAATCCGTGCCCCCCCCCACCCCACCTTGGCTTCCCAAAGTGCTACGATTACAGGCATGAGCCACTGTGCCTGGCCAAAGTTAAGCAAATTTTTAAAAACATATCCACAGGAATGCTGCACATTTTACCCAGTTACTATGTCTAGGGTCATATCTAGCACACTAGCATGGGTACTGTGGAGAGCTGGGACTGGCTGTGGGACTAGAGCTAAAGCGGAAGTAAGCAAACCAAGCAGGGGAAGGTAAGAGAAGACAGAAGAGAGGGAGAGACCTAACTCTATGAGAGGAGTCAGACATGTGCAATTGAAAAAGACTTGTTCCTGCCTGTCTTCTGTGAATGTTTGTGAATATCCCAACGGGACACTTTCACAGAGGAGCTGATAGACGTGGTCACAGCCATCAGCCTCGGGACACCAGGCCACAGCGTGTACACTAAGTGGCACTGATGGCCACTTCAGCATCCCTCTAACTGCTGTCCCGTTTCCCCTCCTCGGGGACCACAGCTGTTGCCAGTCCTTGGTTTCCTTCAGGAGGGTGTCTGGGTAGACCAGCCTTTCTGCACAGTCCAAGACACATGAACAGTGAAGTACCTGGCAATCCTTGCAAGCGTGGGCAGGTGGAGAGCTGAGGTCTGCTTGACACCTTCCTGCTTAGAAGCCCAGTGAGTAGTTTCCCTCCCTAAAGCTCAGTGTCATCCCCTGTGAAATGGGGCTTATGGCAAAGCTCACCACTCTGGGTGCATCTGGGGATTCGGTGAGCTCATGTCCACGCCACTGAGCATGGGACCTGATCTATATAAAATATTCCACATCTGCCAGCTGCTGGACACTGCCGCTATCGGCCTCAGTAGTGACCAAGGGCCAGGGCACCAGTCAGAGCCCTGGTGCACACAGAGTGACCCCAGAGATGCGGCCTTCCCTCTCTGAGTCCTGTTTCCTTTTGTTAGGTCCCCACTTCATGGGGTGCTGTGGGTATTAAGGAAGTCACCGGCTAATTTTATAGTCATTGAAGTCAGTGGTATGCAACCTGGTTCCTCAAAGGATCGCTTTCCTGAAAAAATTCCACTGCTCCCTGGAGGCTTATGCGGACCATCCCATCCCCACCCTCTTGTCGTGTTTAGCTGACAGCTTTTTGCTCAGGCAGTGAGTGTTAGGTCCATTTCACAGATGGGCTGCAACCAAGTTTGCAGTGAACCCACTAAGACCAGAGCTAGGGCCAGGACTGTAAATGCTGGTCCCAATGCCACATTCCCCTGTCCCAACACAACATTTCCTCCACCTGGAGACCCTGTTACCCCAACCCGGGGCCCCACTAACTCTCTGGCAGAGGCCCTGTTACATCTGCTGCTGCCACAGCCTCTGCCCACCTGTCAGAAGGCAGCAGGTCCCACTGCTACTGATGAAGTTGCAGGCTGCCTGAGCTAATGAAGGGGCTTCCTCTAGGCTGTGCACTTAGCCTTCTGCTTCCAAACCAAATCAGAGGTGAGGCACCCTCTCTGGGCCTATCTCTCTCCTCCATTTTCCTGTTGGGGTCCCAGGGAGGAAGCCACTTGCCTAGGGCCCAGGAACTTTGCAAGCCTCTTGCCCTAGGGAGGAGGATCTTTCCTCGAGCTGTCAAGCCTAGACCCTGGCAGGGCGGGCAGGAATGGGTGCAGTCCATGAGTTAGAAACACTGGAGGAGACACTTTGCTGCTTGGCCAGGGCAGGCGAGTTAACTCCTGAGGCTCCTGCCATTGCATCTCGGTCTGGAAGGTGACCAGGCAGGCAGGACGCACGTCTCCCAGATGACTCATTTTCTCTAGAGCAGGGGCCTGGCCGCCAAAGAGGATACATGATTTTGGCTTGTGGGGACAGTGGTGGACCCAGCACCTGGGCTTTATATAAAGGGGCAGCTTTGTTGCCCTGTAAACACACAGACTGTGGGTGGCCACTTCTTCCAGTAAGTTAGCTGGGGAGTTGGAAGTTTAGGTAAAACCTTTTGATTGGCAAACGTTGGCAAATCACCATGCTGTTAAATGAAACATTGTCCTGCCACCCTGGGGCTGTGGGCTGCCTGTGTGCACCCTCTGAAAAATCACACAGGAAGTGCGGTGGGGTCTCCGTGAAGCTGGTGTCCCCCAACCTCAGGGATGCTGCAGAAATGGAATGAGGACCAGCAGGGACTCAGATGCCCACGGAAGCTCTACAGTGGAGAGGGCGGCTTGGGAAGGAGGTCCAGGCCCAGGTCCCTCTGAAACCCAATGGGTATGGGGCAGCCTGGCTCCTGCCCCACCCGCCTTCTCATGTTCATTGTGTCCTCACAGTGTATGCCGCCGGCAAAGCAGCCACCTCAGGTGTTCCCAGCATCTATGCCCCCAGCACCTATGCCCACCTGTCTCCCACCAAGACCCCACCCCCACCAACTGTCATTCCCATGGGCCCTGCCTACAACGGGTACCCTGGAGGGTACCCTGGGGACCTCGACAGGAGTAGCTCAGGTGAGGCTGGGGGAAGCAGGAAGAGCTGGTGGGGGTGTGCTGGGCATCGGGACACTGAGGGGCAGGGGCTGGAAGGAAGAGGGTCTTGGGAGCTGAGGAGGGGCTCTGCTCCTGGTGGGCAGCAACTGACAGCCACTCTCCCCCAGCTGGTGGCCAAGGTTCCTACGTACCCCTGCTTCGGGACACAGACAGCAGTGTGGCCTCTGGTGAGAATCCATCATCCCAAAGTTGGATGTGCCTGTAAGGGAGAGGGCTGGGCCAGGATCCATCCTCCCAAACCGACCACCACCACCCTGTCCTTAGAAGTCCGCAGTGGCTACAGGATTCAGGCCAGCCAGCAAGACGACTCCATGCGGGTCCTGTACTACATGGAGAAGGAGCTGGCCAATTTCGACCCTTCTCGACCTGGCCCCGCCAATGGCCGTGTGGAGCGGGGTGAGCAGGAGCCTTGGGGTCTGAGGGCTTTTAAGCTTGTGGG
>NW_012111697.1:3168109-3169106 GCF_000951035.1 Colobus angolensis palliatus
CCCTTCCCTGCAGCCATGAGTGAAGTCACCTCCCTCCATGAGGACGACTGGCGATCTCGGCCTCCCCGGGGCCCTGCCCTCACCCCGATCCGGGATGAGGAGTGGGGTGGCCACTCCCCCCGGAGTCCCAGGGGATGGGACACGGAGAACCCCAGAGAGCAGGCAGGCGGGGGCTGGCGGGCCAGGCGGCCCCGGGCCCGCTCCGTGGACGCCCTGGACGACCTCACCCCGCCAAGCTCCGCCGAGTCAGGGAGCAGGTCTCCTCCGAGTAGTGGTGGGAGGAGAGGCCGGGCCTACATGCCCCCACGGAGCCGCAGCCGGGACGACCTCTATGACCAAGATTCGAGAGACTTCCCACGCTCCCGGGACCCTCACTACGACGACATCAGGTCTCGGGAGCGCCCCCCTGCCGACCCCCGGTCCCACTACCACCGTACCCGGGACCCTCGGGACAACGGCTCCAGGTCTGGGGACCCCCCCTATGATGGGCGGCTACTGGAGGAGGCCGTGAGGAAGAAGGGGTCGGGGGAGAGGAGGAGACCCTACAAGGAGGAGGAGGAAGAGTCCTACTATCCGCCCGCGCCGCCCCCGTACTCGGAGACCGACTCGCAGGCGTCCCGTGAGCGCAGGCTCAAGAAGGTGAGGGCCGCCCTCCCTGGCGTCCAGACCGTCCCTGGGCCCCCAGCCGGTCCCCGCGGCTCATACCCTTCTTCCTTTCTCCTTTGCAGAACTTGGCCCTGAGTCGGGAAAGTTTAGTCGTCTGATCTGACGTTTTCTACGTAGCTTTTGTATTTTTTTTTTAATTTGAAGGAACACTGATGAAGCCCTGCCATGCCCCTCCCGAGTCTAATAAAACGTATAATTACAAGCTCTGGAGAGAACCATTTGTTCAGCCGCGTAGGGCGGGGGACCAGGACTGCTCCCGTGTGTATCTGTAAAGCCCCACGTCCCGGGGGCGCCGGAGTCCCGGGCCGGGAAGGAGAGACCCAGTCTGGCC
>NW_012111697.1:3170976-3172306 GCF_000951035.1 Colobus angolensis palliatus
GACCTGGCCCCAGCGCCGGCCTCGCCGCTCTGCCGCCCCCTGCAGGTGACATACCGCGTAGTCCAGGTGACTGATGGTCAGCTGGACGGCCAGGGCGACACGACTGGCGCCGTCAGCGTGGTGTCCACCGCTGCCTTCGCAGGGGGGCAGCAGGCTGTGACCCAGGTGGGTGTGGACGGGGCAGCCCAGCGCCCGGGCCCCGCCGCTGCCTCTGTGCCCCCAGGTCCTGCAGCGCCCTTCCCGCTGGTAGGTGCCCTGCCACCCCTGGACGGGGGGGTGGAGAGGGGACACTGGCTCTGCTCTTGGGGATCCCCGGGGGTGGGGCAGGTGTCACCCAGGGGATGCTGCCTTCAAGCCTCAGGCTGCATGGGGTCAGATCCCTGTTGTGCACCTTGAAACCTGGGGACGGTGCTCTTGGAATTTTTTTTTCTGCAAAATGGGAATGATGTGTCTAAGAGGAAAGTTTCTTAGAGTGCAAAACGGATTGGCTCAGCAAGTGATCGCTGACCTCCTGCCATGTTCCAGAGCTGTCTGAGACACAGGACAGAATGCTCCTCGCAGAAGGAGTTCCCACTCCTGCTAATTGCAGAGAATGCAGTAAACCCCAAGCACAGCAATGAGGGGACGGGATAGAGGAACAGAAAAAGCTAAGGGTAGTCTCTGTTCTCCTACTCCCCAGGCTGTGATCCAAAATCCCTTCAGCAATGGTGGCAGCCCGGCGGCCGAGGCTGTCAGCGGGGAGGCACGATTCGCCTATTTCCCAGCGTCTAGTGTGGGAGATACTACGGCTGTGTCCGTACAGACCACAGACCAGAGCTTGCAGGCTGGAGGTGAGGAGAGGAAGAAGCCAGGTTGGCAGGTCGGGGAGGCAACGGGCCCAGCAGGGAGGGAAGCCCCTGCAACCAGTTCTGACTTCACCCTGTCTTGCCACTAACCCCCACTATCCCTGCAGGCCAGTTCTACGTCATGATGACGCCCCAGGATGTGCTTCAGACAGGAACGCAGAGGACGATCGCCCCCCGGACACACCCCTACTCTCCGTATGTGCAGGGGACACCAGGAGGGCCTGGCAATGGAACTGAAGGAAGGGAGGGGTTTCTGGAGTAGAAGCTGGGCAGTTAGCATGAAGCGGGCACATGGTGTAATTTTTTTTCTTTGCCTGTTTCTACTTCTTTAGTGCACGTAAAGAAAGTATCATCTCGTTTCTGCACACAGATTTACCTTAAAAAGATAATTTTTGGCCGGGCGCGGTGGCTCAAGCCTGTAATCCCAGCACTTTGGGAGGCCGAGACGGGCGGATCACGAGGTCAGGAGATCGAGACCATCCTGG
>NW_012111697.1:3172716-3188391 GCF_000951035.1 Colobus angolensis palliatus
CCCCCGACCACCGCCCTCACAGGCTCAGCCAGCCCCGGGGTGTGGAGTGACAGAGAGGGAAGCCAGTCCTGGGCGGGCCACAAGTGCTCCAGAGGGCTTTGCTGGACGCTGTAAAGGCAGAAAGTGAGCAACGAGGGGAGAGTACAGTGTCAGAAATAGAGGGACAGGGAGTGTGAACTGGAACTGGCCATGTGTTGACCCGGCTGGTGATCTTGAATCCA
The DNA here is from genome assembly GCF_000951035.1 of Colobus angolensis palliatus. NCBI lineage: Eukaryota > Metazoa > Chordata > Mammalia > Primates > Cercopithecidae > Colobus > Colobus angolensis. The sequence goes on from NW_012111697.1 coordinate 3,172,938, forward strand.
TGGCCCACATCTAAGATGGTGGACTTCACTTTCCCATACGGATTGCCTGCCCCACTTGAAAATTGGGGCTGCCCGGGCTCACTTGAGCTGACCTTTCCACGTGTCAGCTGTCATGCTCACATCCCTCACTCCCATGCCTGCCTGGCCTCCAGAAGTAGGTCTGTTCCCCCAGGGAGCACATCTGAGGGAGAAACTGCATGAAGCTCTGCCTCTGGCTGCCTAAGGCCGGAGCATCCTGCCCTTTCCAGAAACACCAAGTCTCACCTCAGGTCATTTGGCCTTCAGCGCTGTCCCCTCACCCCCGCCCCACCTGTCAGTAGCCACTGTAGTGGGCACAGCAGCGTGCAAGTGCCAGGGGAGTGCTTATACCCAAACAACCATCATTCAACAAATATTTACTGCCTGTGGGTTCTGGGCCGAGCGACACAAGCCCTGTGCCAGGTCTGGAGTCTGGCCTGGAGCGTCGGGGAGGCTCGAAGGCCGGAGGGCTCATGTCTCATGGGTCTCATGGGACATTGATGGGGAGTGGGCTGGGGTGAGGCTTCCCCAGGGAGAGGGGAGTTTGGGTCAGGTTACTTTGTGGGGTGCTGGTTTGGTTGTGGGAGAAGTTCCATCTGGAATGCCTCAGGAGGGAAGACCAGGAAGACCTTGAATGCCTGAGTAAGGCGCTGAATCTCAGTCCTAACAGTGGTAATGGGGCTGGGGTCTGTGGCCCAGGTAGTTGTGTTCTGAGCAGTTCCTCTCTGAGTTCAGGCCTTCAATTCAGCGTGTGCATACTACGGCCAGCCCCCGTTTTGTGTCTTCAGATATGGCAGTGCAGCAGATAACAGGCCAGACAAGGTCTCAGCTCTCTGTGCGTGTTCTGGTGGGAGAGATGGGAGTCATATACGGCCAAAGCAGGCATCGGGCAGCACAGGCAGTCACAGGCAGGAGAGGAAAGCTGGGGAAAGAGGTGGCGGGTGATGGCGGCATGGCACTGTGCTCTGAAGGGCTTTTCGAGAGGCGACATTGAAGCAGAGTCCTGAAGGGACCTGAGGGAAGGGGCCTGTTGAGAACCTCAGGAGAGTCCTGGGCAGAGGGAAGAGCTAGGACACAGGCCAGGCCCTGAACTGGGGCCAGCGTGGTGTGTCTGCAGAAGAGCAGAATTCAGGAAAGGAAAGAGGAAGTCGGCGCAGTGGAGGGGGCTGCCCAGGCCAGATGGTGGAGGACCTTGGAAGAAGTGCCCAGTGTGGCTGTCTGGACTCCTGTGATTTTATCCCAGGGTGATGAGAAGCCAGCAGAGGGGTTTGTGCGTGGAGGCTGCTGGCAAGGGTGGTGGGAAGAGGCTGGGAGATAGGAGACCGCTCGGGTGTCAGGCCTGAGACAGGGCGGGGGTTGAGGGGAATGGGGGGAGGACTCCAAGGCTGGAGAGTCAGGGTTTCGTGCTGAGCTCCCCTCCATGCTTGGAAGGGAAGGGGTGCATCTGAACTTGGTTTTGGGATGCAGTGAGTTTGAGGGGCCCCCAGAACAGCCCCCACCCTACCACTTACCAATGGTGAGGCATCAGGGTGGTCCTTAATCTCCGTGCCTGTCTTCCCTCTGTGAAATGCTGGAAGCACAACCGCCTCCGACACCTGGTGGGGATGCAGTGAGTCGAGGTGGCCACACAGTAAGGCTGAAGAGAGGACTCGGGACCCTCCCACCCCACTCTCACCCCTGCCTCTCCCTCGGTTAATGTGACTCCAGGCAGTCTTGAGACTTTCTCTCCCTGTGAAGCAGTCTTCGTCTCCTGCCCACTTCTCCAGCCCCGTCCTGTCTGCTTTCCTGACTTGCAGAGCATCTGCCCCATCTGCTCATCCTCCCAGTACCCTCGGCCGTCTGGCTCATGGCTCTACCAAAACAGCTCCACTTCAGGTCACCCGTGGTGACCCCATTGCCACATCAGCTGGCCTCCTTTGCTGTCTGGGCTCCAAGCATCTGACGCTGCCTGCTTCCCTCTGTTCCTTTCTGGAATCTTCCTTTCCCCCACCCTCTCTGATTCTCCTGTGATCTTTGCCTCTCCTGCCCCACTGTTAACAATGAAATTTCCAGGGCTCTCCCCGTTCCAAGTGAGTAGGTGGGGGTGCCGGGGAATCTGTTTTCCATCAGCTCTTCAGGTGATTTGTCATAGTGGACAAGTTGAGAAACTGCTTTAGCTGCGAGTGTTTCTTTTGTTTTTGAGAAGGGGGTCTCACTCTGTCACCCAGGCTGGAGTACAGTGGCACAACCACAGCTCACTGCAGCCTTGACCTCCCAGGCTCAAGCAATCCTCCCACCTCAGGCTTCTGAGTGGCTGGGACCACAGGCAGGTGCCATCACATGGGGTAATTTTTTTTTATCTGTAGAGTCGAGGTCTTGCTATGCTGCCCAGGCTCGTCTTGAACTTCTGGCCTCAGGCAGTCCTCCAGCCTTGGCTACAGGCCTGAGCTGCCACGCCCAGTCTTGCTGGTGTTTCATAAGGTCCAGCCCCTCTTCCGTCGGCCTCAGGTGTATGATGTGTGAGGCCCAGCGACAGGCTTGGAAGCTCTTGGTCAGTATCCCCCAAACTCTGTTCCCACTTGTAGGTGTTCCTCTTTCTTCTTGGTTCCAGAAGAGTGTGTGACTCACAAAAAGTTGAGGACTATTCGTTGATGTCCTCCCAGGCTTTGCCCACCACTGGGCTCTTGGTAATGCAAGGAACTGTGTGTCCATCCCATTCCATTCCTCTCACTGCAACTCCAGCCCCACATTCTGAACTACCCGTTCAAGATTTCCATCTTTGGACATCCCTGTAATGCCTCCAACTCAACTCGCCCAAAACAGAATGTGCCATCTCCCCTCTCCAAAGGTTCTCATGCACTGTCCCTCTTTGCAGAGCAGCAAAAGCTACCCCTGTCACAGCTGCCCAAGCCAGAAACTTAAGACCAGAGCCGCTTTCAGCTCTGCCCTCTTCTTCCCTTATGGCCACAAACCCCAAGTTTCTGTTCTGTGGTGAATTTCAGATCCGCTTCTCTCACTTCTTTTTCCCTCCTTCCCACCACTTCTTGGTACCGCAGGAGATCATCCCAGAGTCACAAACTCAAATGCCTGCAGGGGCCTGAGGGAGGGAGGTGCACTTGGCATGTTAAGAAGGGGTGTGTGGCTGGGCATGGTGCCTTACACCTGGAATCCCAGCACTTTTGGGATTACATTTTGACCAAGACAGGTGGATCACTTGAACCCAGGAGTTTGAGACCATCCTAGGCAATGTGGCAGAACCCTGTCTCTACCAAAAAAAATTTAAAAATTAGCCAGGCCTGGTGGTACATGCCTGTAACAATCCCAGCTACTTGGGAACCTGTGGTGGGAGGGTGACTTGAGCCCGGGAGATGGAGGTTGCAGTGAGCTGATTTTGCACTCCAGCCTGAGCAACAGACCCAGACCCTGTCTCAGAAAAAAATACGAAGGGGTGTGGGGGGCCCCCAGTGATCTGGGACACTTGTGTCCTGCCTGAAGGGTGGCCCTTGCCCAGTACCTTCCCCTTGCTGCCCTGTCAGAATCTAGGGCCACTGTTGCCAGAAACTCTGAGAAGCCAGAAATCGAGACTTCTATATGAAATCTGATTTTTAGATGCCAGATTGGATTGCTGCTTCCGTTTCATTGATTTCTGCTCTTAATATTACTAATTCATGCTTCTGCTCACTTTGTGTTTTTGTTTGTTTGTTTTTTTGTTTTGAGACGGAATCTCGCTCTGTCACAGGGTACAATCTCAGCTCACTGCAACCTCCACTTCCCAGGTTCAAGTGATTCTCCTGCCCCAGCCTCCCAAGTAGCTGGGACTACAGGTGCCCGCTGTCACACCCAGCTAGTTTTTGTATTTTTAGTAGAGATGGGGTTTCACCATGTTGGCCAGGCTGATCTTGAACTCCTAGCCTCAGGTTATCCACCTGCCTGGGCCTCCCAAAGTGCTGGGATTGCAGGAGTGAGTCGCTGCACCCGGCCCCTTCTACTCACTTTGGATTCAGTTTGCTAGGTTTTGTGCTTTGGCTCCCCCGGCATGCCCCAACCCTAGCTTTTTAAGGTAATTTTTTTTTTTTCAATTTTCTACTAAAATCTTTATTTTACAGGATTTATGTTTCACAGCAGGGATTGAGATGATTCTTAAGCTTTGTCTTTGCCTAACAGCATTTAGAGTTGCCAGTTCACTCCAACATCACTTTAGCTACATCTCACTGGGATGTGTTGTGTTTTTGTTATTCAGTTTAAAGTATTTTCCAATTTTCCTTGTGATTTATTCTTTGACCTTTCTGTTATTTGGAGGCAGATTGCTTAATTTCCAAATATTTGTGGGTTTTCCAGATATCTTTTTGTTACTGATTTTTAATTTAGTTCTGTTATGGTCAGAGAACATACTCTGTATGATTTCAGTTCCTTGAAATTTGATGAGACTTACCCGACGGGCCTGAATGTGTCCTAGCTTGGCAGAAGCTTCTGGGGCATTGACGAGGACAGGTGTCTGCTGCCGTCAGGCAGAATGTCCCCCCAGGTCAGTGAGGTCAGGCTGGTTGAGTGTTCAGGCTTTCTATTCTGGTTTTTTTTTTTTTTTTTGGTCTACTTGTTCTACCAATCATTGAGAAGGATGTCCATGTCTCTCACTATGTGTGTGGATTTGTCCATTTCTTCCTTCAGTCCTGGAAGGTTTCGCTTCTGAATTTTCTCTTTTTTTTTTTTTTGAGACAGTCTCCCTCTGTCACCCAGGCTAGAGTGCAATTGGGTTCAAGCAATTCTCATACCTCAGCCTCCCAAGTCCCTGGGATTATAGGCACACACCACTATGCCTGGCTAATTTTTGTATTTCTAGGAGAGCCGGGGTTTCGCCATGTTGGCCAGGCTAGTCTCAAACTCCTGGCTTCATGTGATCTGCCCTCCCAAAGTGCTGGGATTACAGGCATGAGCCACCCCGCCTAGCCTCTGAATTTTAAGTGTCCTATGGAGTTACTGAAGTGCTTCTGTGGAATGAACGTGGCCTTGGTCCTGTGTTTCAAATGTGCCATGATGGTGTTCCGAAGCCACAGGCTGGACAGCATCGCCACCTGCTGAAGTCAGGGCCTAGACTCAAGGGCCTGGGCCTCTAGAGGAGGGTCTGAAATTCACTATAGAACAGAACACCCTGGTCCTGACGTGCGAGCAGACCACGCCAGGCCTTGACAACCGATCTTCACAACCTCTTCCCGCCCCTGCACACCCTGAAATGGTTTTCAAGCCAACATTTCTGGGATCTTCCCACCTGCCTGCCTTAGAGCCCTTCTCTCAGGAACCAGCCCAAATGTTTCCTGGATCTCTGAGGATTCATCCCACCCCCATTCCCATGCAGAGGCCATGGCTCGGTGCCTAGCGTTCCTGAGGCACTGTGTACCATCTTCAGTGGTGACACAAATGCTATGGGGTTAGTGCTACCTGCCCACAGTGGTGCCGCGACTGCCAACGGGGCGCACTGGGGCTACTTCCACCCTGGACCCCGGCCTGGCAGAGGGCCTGGCACACAGTAGGGTGGAGAGTAGGTGTGTAAGAAGTAAACGCGCGCTGGAGAGGATGTCGCTGCAGCCGGCGCCCAGCCCTTGAGAGGGCTGAGGGAAGGCAGAGGCCGAAACAAGGCCATCTGCCAAGTTCCTCCACGGACCCCTGGGCGAGGAGCGCTCTGCTGGGGACTGCGCCAGCGGTGTCTCCAGGCTCGGACTCTCAGCTCCGCTGCTGCTTTTGGCCAGAGTTCCCAAAGGCAGGTGTGGCTGTCTTTGGTGGGAGGGTTCAGCGCACCGTGATAGTAATAGGGGAGCAAGCACTTGCTGAGCCCAGTGCAGGGCCTGGACCGTGCTCCATAGCGACCTCTGATCTTTGGGTATTGGTTTTGGAGGAAAGAGAGAGCTCAAGGGTGGAAGAGGGGCCAGGGAAGAGTGGTCATGGTGGGAGGAGGAGAGTCCATGTCATTCGGGGGGGTTTGTCACTCGGGCCTGAGTGGGAGGCACTGGAGGCAGGGAGAGGCCAGTCAGCGGCACACGGCCACAGCCCGGAGGGGTTTGCCGATGGGTGCGTCCAGCCTTCTCGAGGGAATGGCGGGGCCAGGGAGCTGCTGATCTCCGGGTGTGAGGGTAATGGGCAGGCTGTGGCCCACCCCTCCTTCTCAGGTTCACTGGACCCCAGCCTGGTATCGCATCACCATTAGCCAGGGCTTTGAAAAGACCCCCGGCCTTCCTGCCGCATCCGTCCTAGCTATAGGCTTCGTTGCCCTCCGCAAATGTCACAGACAGCATGGGCCACCCTGGCAGGGGGCTGGGGTTCCGTGGGGTGGGAGTTGGGGTAGCTGAGCATTCTTTCCTGTCCCCACGGTGCCTGGTGCTGGGGCTTGGCAGGCAGTGAAGGGTTGGGACAGCCTGGCTTTAGCAGGCCCTGGGTCAGGGGTCTCAGGCTCCGTGGCACACAGACCCCAGGCAGGTATCAGGACAGCATGTGGCTTATGCTGTCTGGGGACAGCTGCTACCAGGCCGGCACAGTTGGCATGAGATTGTGGAGTTCTATGGAGTAAAATCACAAATCGGGGTTTTTTAAGTAGAATCTTCTGTGAGTTGCCATCTCTGGCCTTCAGCATAGGGTTTGTGTCTTTCCTGGCCTTGTGGGCCAGGCCTGGGAGCTGCAAATACCAGTTGGGATCTGCCATTACCCTGTGGAAAGATTTTAAGCAGAGGTGAAACATGGTCAGACTTGGAATTAGAGATGAGGAAAAAAACAAAATCACGGTGCCCAGAGTCTCTGGGGAGACTGGAGAATCCAGTGCAGGGGCCATGGGAGCCAGAGAGGGGCACTCGTCCTGCGAAGAGCGGCTCTGCCCATCCCTGCCTCCCAGTACGTGCCCACTGTGACCAGAGCTCCAAGCCAGTGACGCCAATTACCATGAGAAATTTCCTTATTTTTAACTGTCGATTCAAATTTGTACAAGTATGGCCGGGCAGGCCCGTAAAACGAACTCAAAGTGCCTGACCTTTGACGCCCGTCCTAAAAGCGTGTGTGGCACTGGAGGGCCCAGGTTTCTTTGTTCCTCTTGAGAAGCTGGGGTGGGGGCCGGCTGGGCTCAGGGTGCGGCCCCTCACTTCCCAGGGCTGTGGTCTCAGTGGGGCCTGTGCTGCGCCTGGGTGTCCTTGGGCTGAGCCTCTGCCCTGTGAGGACGGCCGCTCAGGCACGAGCCCTGTCAGCGAAGCCGTGGCTGTGGCTCTGTTTCCCGCAGTGGAGCGGAGGCGAAGGGACAAGATCAACAACTGGATCGTCCAGCTTTCGAAAATCATTCCAGACTGTAATGCAGACAACAGCAAGACAGGAGCGGTGAGCATCCCGGACCCTTAGTGGCTGTGGTGGGCCTGGCCCCCAACCCTTGCATGCAGAAAGTCCAACTGCCATGGGGCTCGGGAGTCTTCCCCGGGGTGGAGGCCAGTGGGTGGTGCCCGCCCTAAGGCTCCTGGTCCCCTCGCCCCCAGAGTAAAGGAGGGATCCTGTCCAAGGCCTGCGATTACATCCGGGAGTTGCGCCAGACCAACCAGCGCATGCAAGAGACTTTCAAAGAGGCCGAGCGACTGCAGATGGACAACGAGCTCCTGAGGCAGCAGGTGGGTGCGGGGCCTGGAGCGGGTCGGGGCCCAGGAGCCCCAGATGCAAGACGCTGGCCCTCAGCTCCCTTGTCCTCCGTCGTGTCCGCCAGATTGAGGAGCTGAAGAATGAGAACGCCTTGCTTCGAGCCCAGCTGCAGCAGCACAACCTGGAGATGGTGGGCGAGAGCACCCGGCAGTGACGCCCGCCGCCACCGCGCAGCCACCGCCGCCCACGCCGGCCTCTGCTGCCCCCTTCCCCAGCCCTTAGCACAGAGAGGGACACACGCCCCTCCCCCAGCTGCGTTTTTTTATAGTAGATTTTTAACAAAAAACGGGGAGAAATAATGGATTTCTGTGGATACAGTGCCCACCGCCCTCCTCCACTTGGAAACAGTATCCTCCCTCCCCATCCGTCTGTCTGTCGCCCTTCTCCCAGCCCTCAATACGCCCCGGCACTTCTAGTGGTCTCACCTGGAGGCAAGAGGGAGGGGGACAGAGGCCCTTCCGCGTCCCGCTGCCTCCTGCTCTCTGGAGGTACTGAGACAGGGTGCTGATGGGAAGGAGGGGAGCCTTTGGGGGGCCACCTGGGGCCTGGACCTATGCAGGGAGGCCACGTCCCACCCCACCTCTTGTTTCTGGGTCCCTGCTCCCCTTTGGGTGTGTGTGTGTGTGTTTTAATTTTCTTTATGGAAAAATTGACAAAAAAAATAGAGAGAGAGAGGTATTTAACTGCAATAAACTGGCCCCATGTGGCCCCCGCCTTGTCTGCTTGTGTGTCTGTCCATCTCGGGAATGGGGAGGGGCCTGGGGTCTACAGAGCTCCATGCAGCATGGTTCTGCCGTTGTGCACATGGCTGTGTGCAGTCCCTGCCAGCTGCACCACCTGGTACCCAGTGGTTGGTTGGATGGATGAAGGAATTAAGGAATGAATGTCCCCTGTGAGGCCCTAGGCATGCATGAGGGTGTGGGGAGCTGGGGTCAAGGACATGTCCCATGTTGGAGGAGAGGCGGGGGTCTCCGTGTCAGCAGTTCTGAAAACATAACCAGCCCCTGGCCCTGCTCTGCTGGGCTGAAGCCCTCCCCTCTGCACCAGCCAATAGTGGGGCCTGGCCTTGAGCCCCTCACCCCCAGGAAGGGCAGATGGCCAGGGCGCCAAGCTTGGCCCGTCAGCCTGTCGCCTTGCACCGAGGCTCTGGCGCCTATGCTGTGACCCCTGCCCCTGCTGATGATGAAACCTGTCCTGAGCTGAGATGCAGTGATGCCTGGTAGGGCTGGGGGCTGCTGCCGAGTCCCCGGGTGGGCACGCCCCTATTCACTGGACCCTGCCTCATCCTGCAGCCCCCTTCAACTCCATCCACTCCCAGGAGCTGGGCCTGCCACTCTGCTCACCTTGTGGAGCTCCAGTGCTCTGCCTTTCCTCCCAAATGTCCTCCCCACGCCCCAATCGTCTCTTCCCTCGAGAGCCCTGTCTCCTTTTCCTAGCTATTCCTGTCTGAGGCCATCTTTATTCATTTAGTTTTTAGAGACAGGGTCTCACTCTGTCACCCAGGGTAGAGCACAGTGGTGCACGATCACGGCTCACTGGAGCCTTGACCAACTACAGGTGCGTGGCACCACAGCCAGGTTTTTGTACAGATGGGGTCTCGCTTTGTTCCCCAAGTTGTGACAAGAGGAGCCTCCCACGTGGTGTGGATGAGGAGGCAGATGGCAGGGCCTGTCCATTTCTGTGCCTGAGTGGGCCTTGGCAGCGGTTCAGCAGTCAGGAAGAAGTGTTCACTCTTCGACAGCAACATCCCCAGGCTCTGGTTACTGGGCTGACACTGGATGGCCCTGGAATGAAAGGCAAAAATGGCAAAATGTCCAAGGGCCCATCTGGAACCAAGATTTGTCGATCCCCTAGGCCATGTGCACCCGGAGCTGGGCCTGGTAGTGGAAAGGAATGAAGGCACTGCAGTCAGGCCACCTGGGTTCATCCCCCAGCTAGTGGTGTCCTAAGGAACCGGCTCCCCAAAAACGTCCCTGGCTTGTAGGGTTTGCCAATTTCCTGGCGTCAACACTCCCACCACTGCTGATTTCAGGGTACCGGCATGATGCCAGTGAATGCAGAGTTTCGAGATGTGCACAGTCTGCTCTGTTGAGCCAGTTCTAGCATGCCACTGTACCCTGCTGTGTTTTAGAGGAGATGGGGAAGCCTGGTGGGTAAGAACAGAGGCCCTGGGTTCAGGCTGTCCAGGTCAAAATCCCAGCTCTGCCTCTGCCTGGGCAAGCTTGGCCCATGCCCTGATCTCTGCTTTCAGTGCCTTTTCTGTAAAGTGAAGGAAATGAGTGTCCGACGTGGAGGAGGCTCCTGAAAGGGAGTAGGGTCTGGGGAGCCCAGGCCCCTGGGATTGGGTGACTGAGAAGGCAGCCCCTGAATACAGAGCAGAGCTGAAGGTGGGGCAGCAAGTGCTGCTGGGAGAACAGGCGGCACAGGCTGAGTTGGTGCAGAAGTGAGTCAATACATGTGCCATTGTATAAAATGTACTCATCAGACAGCAGATGTTAGCTATTACTATTACTGCTATTTTATGTTTTACAGACAGGGTCTCGCTCTGTCACCCAGGCTGGAGTGCAGTCACACGATCATAGCTCACTGCAGCCTCAACCTCCTGGGCTTAAGCGATCCTCCTGCCTCAGCCTCCCAAGTAGCTGGGACTACAGATGTGTGCCACCATGCCTGGCTAAATTTGTTTTAAAAATTTTTTTTTTGTAGAGATGGCGTCTCCCTACATTCCCCAGGCTAGTCTTGAACTTCTGGGCTCAAGCGATCCTCCTGCCTCAGCCTCCCAAAGTGCTGGGATTACAGGCATGAGCCACTGCACTGGGCCATATTACTGCTATAATTTATGGCCAAAAGTTTGCTCAAACATTTTCCAGTTACCAGAGACACGTCTCAAGGGTCTGACACTGGGAAAACACCACGTGTGGATCAGGGGCACACGCTGATGCTCGCCATGCTCAGGGCTATCCAATGTTCCCTGCCAGAATCTATGCATGTGTGGTGAGAGCTTAAAGCAATGGATGCTTCCCCCAATATGCCGGACACTCCTGAGGAGGCTGGCAGCTGCTGGCCATGCTCTGTGTGCATGCAGACAGTAGGGAAGTGGGTGGAGGAGAGCGGAACCTTGATTCAGATCATCAAACTGCTTAACCGCTGAAGCAAAAGGGGTAACTTTTTCCCGATCAGCAGAATGACATCATGATGGCGAAAGGGCTCCCCAGATGGCTGGCGAGCAGTGTGTGTCTGTGACCCCGTCTGCCCCACCCCCTGAACACACCTCTGCCGGCTGAGGGTGACACAACCCTGTTCCCTGTCGCTCTGTTCCCGCTTATCTCTCCCGCCTTTTCGGCGCCACCACCTTCTTGGAAATGAGTCAGAGCAAAGGGGAGGGGGCCCAGACCACTGCCTCCCCTGGCAGGCCCCATAAAAGCCACTGTCACTGGGTCCCAGACACCAGAGCCAGCTCAAGACCTAGCAGTGGGACAGCCAGACAGACAGCACGATGGCACTGAGCTCCCAGATCTGGGCCGCTTGCCTCCTCCTCCTTCTCCTCCTTGCCAGCCTGACCAGTGGCTCCGTTTTCCCTCAACAGGTGAGAGCCCAGTGGCCTGGGTCCTTAGAAGGGCAGCAGGGATGGGAGAGCCAGGCCCCAGCCTAGGGCACTAGAGACACCCGAGCACTCAGCAGGACTCAGGACAGCTCAGGGGACTGGCAGCTGAACAGGAATCAGGCCAGGCATGGTGGCTCATGCCAGACCACTTGAGGTCAGTTTGAGACCAGCCTGGCCAGCATGGTATAACCCCATCTCTACTAAAAATACAAAAGTTAGCCAGGCGTGGTGGCAGGTGCCTGTAATCCCAGCTACTCGGGAGACTGAGACAGAAGAATCACTCGAACCTGCGAGGTGGAGGTTGCAAAGTGAGCTGAGATTGCACCACTGCACTCCAGCCTGGCAACAGAGCAAGACTCCATCTCCAAAAAAGAACAGAAACCAATGAAGCACCAAGTGACAGGGATTGGAAGGTCCTAATTCTGTGGGTATTTACGAAGCCCTTACGCTGTGCGGAGTCTTATTCTAGACAGTGAGGACAAGGCCATGAACAAGGTAGATGAGAAAGGAGACCTCTCCGTCCTGGTCAGGGAATTCGTTAAAGACTGATGAAAACATGAACAAATAATTGTGTCTAGTACATGTTATTCGTGAATCACGTAACAGATGGTGGTAGAGTGACCATGATCCATTCGCCACACAGTAAAGTCACTTTTTTGGTTTGTTTTTTAGAGACAGGGTTGTCCTCTGTTGCTGAGGCTGGAATGCAGTGATGCAGTCATAGCACCCTGCAGCCTCGACCTCCTGTGCTCAAGCAATCCTCCCACCTCAGCTTCCCAAGTAGCTGGGACAGCAGGCACATGCCACGGGTGGCGGGCCCATGGCACGGTCAAGGGGCTGGCAGTCAAGCAAGTGTTTCATGAGAAAGTGACAGTTGGCCTTCGTCTTGGAGGGTGAGAGATGGAGGCAGCAGAGACCCAAGGAGAGGACGAGCCGGCATAGCCCAGGGTCAGGCTGAGCAAGAGGAGATGGTGGGACTTGGGGATAAGGCCGAGGGGTGGGCAGAGTCCCAAAGTCTCGTGGGCAACCGTACAGACGCTGATTTTTCCTTGGAGGAAAGAGGAAGCCCCCATAGCCTTTTTTTTTTTTTTTTTTTTCTGAGACGGGGTCTTGCTATGTCTTTCAGGCAGGCGTGCAATGGCATCATCTGGGTTCAAGCAATTCTCCTGCCTCAGCCTCCCAAGTAGCTGGGATTACAGGCGCCTGCCACCATGCCCAGCTAATTTTTGTACTTTTAGTAGAGACAGGGTTTCACCATGTTGGCCAGACTGGTCTTGAACTCCTGAACTCAGGTGATCCTCCCATCTCGGCTTCCCAAAGTGCTAGGATCACAGGCGTGAGCCACTGCGCCCAGCCTCCTATAGGTTTTTAAAATGGAGAAAACCACAATCTCATTGGCCACGTTTTAAAAAAAATTAGTCTGCCAGTCGGGCACCATGGCTCACGCCTGTAATCCCAGAGTTTCGGGAGGCCAAGGTAGGAAGATCACTTGAGCCCAGGAGTTCGAGACCAGCTTAGGCAACACAACCAGACCCCATCTCTACAAAAAATTTAAAAATTAGCTGGGCGTGGTGGCGTGCACCTGCTGTCCCAGCTACTTGGGAAGCTGAGGTGGGAGCATCGCTTGAGCATAGGAGGTTGAGGCTGCAGAGAGCTATGACTGTGCCACTGCACTTCAGCCTGAGCAACAGAGGGAGACTCTGTCTAGAAAACAAGCAAAAAAAGTGACTCTGCTATGTGGCAAATGGATTGAGGGGCAAGAATGCAGGGAGATGTGTTAGGAGGCTGGCACTGTCATCCAGGCAAGGGAAGATGATGTCCCAAAGAAGACTAGGAGCTGTGGAAAGAGGAGGAGGCGGATTTGGGAGTTTTTTTTTAGGAAGAGCCACCCATGGGAAGGTGAGCAGAAGCAAGAAAGCAAGGCCCCTCCTAGGAGTCCAGCTGAGCTCTGGGTTTAAACCACTTGGAGAGGAGCAGGTTGCTGGGAGCCAGTCTCAGAGGTCCGCTGGGCCCCCTGCCATCCTCAACGTCCCCTTCTGCTTTCACAGACGGGACAACTTGCAGAGCTGCAACCTCAGGACAGAGCTGGAGCCAGGGCCAGCTGGACGGTGAGCATACCAGTGACGCCCTTCCCAGCCCCCTGCTCCCTCCGCATGCCCAGGTCGGTTCCCTGCTCACACTCCCTTCCTTCTCACAGCCCATGCTCCAGAGGCGAAGGAGGCGAGACACCCACTTCCCCATCTGCATTTTCTGCTGCGGCTGCTGTCATCGATCAAAGTGTGGGATGTGCTGCAGGACGTAGAACCTTCCTGCCCTGCCCCCATCCCCTCCCTTCCTTATTTATTCCTGCTGCCCCAGAACACAGGTCTTGAAATAAAACGGCTGATTCTTTTGTTTTCCAAACCAGTGTCTGTTGTCCTTTCTCTCTGCCAAGGGCCTGTGCTAAGAGCTTGTCCTGACCCTGCCTTGCAAGTGCCAGTGCTTGGTGGGTCATGTGTGTCCTGGAGGTTGCCAGGAAAGTTGGTGAAGAAAATTTGTTTCTGTTCTCCCCCTTCATGTTGCAATAACGGGGAATGAAACTTAATGTTTCCTCTCCTTGAGATCTTCCTAAAACAGCTGTAGAAATCAGTGCCTATAAGGCAAGCTTGTCCAACCCGTGGGCCACATGCAGCCCAGGATGGCTTTGAGTGCACCCAACACAAATTCGTAAACTTTCTTAAGGCATTATGAGAATTTTTTGTGACTTTTTTTTTTTTCTCATCAGCTGTCATTAGTGTTAGTGTGTTTTACGTGTGGCCCAAGACAATTCTTCTTCCAGTGTGGCTCAGGGAAGCCAAAACATTGCACACTGCTATAAAGGTTCTCAAAGTAAGATCCGGGGACTCCTTTTGTAGGGCTCCTGAAGGTGGAAACTACTAAGACATTTTTTTTTCTTTTTTTTTTTTGGAGGCAGAGTCTCTCTCTGTCACCCAGGCTGAAGTGCAGTGGCACGATCTTGGCTCATTGCAACCTCCACCTCCCGGGTTCAAGCGATTCCCCTGCCTCAGCCTCCTGAATAGCTGGGACTACAGGCACGCACCACCAAGCCCGGCTAATTTTTGTATTTTTAGTAGAGATGGGGTTTTGCCATGTTGTCCAGGCTGGTCTTGAGCTCCTGACCTCAAGTGATCCACCCATCTCAGTCTCCCAAAGTGCTGAGACTACAAGTGTGAGCCACCACACCCGGCCTACAAAGATGTTTATTTGCCTTTTTCACCGTGGTTCTCTCATGAGTATACAATGGGAGTTTCCAGGAGGCTCCGTGACACCTGATGGCATCATCACCAGATGGCTAATGGATTGTGTGCTGGTGTATCTCATGCTTTTAAATGTCCCAGTTGCTAGCCCAATGCAGTTACATGGTCCCAGCTACTCAGGAGGCTGAGATGGGAGGATTGTTAAAGACTGGGAGTTCCAGAAGAAGACCCGGTGTCAAAAAAGAAAAAAGTGGGGCAACCAAAACGAGCTTTTAAGAATGGGAGGAGAGAGGGATGGTGATTCATGGCTGAGGCAGGTGGATCACTTGAGGTCAGGAATTCAAGACCAGCCTGGCCAACATGGCGAAACACCATCTCTACAAAAATTAGCCAGGCATGGTGGCATGTGCCTGTAATCCCAGCTAGTCAGGAGGCTGAGGCAGGAGAATCACTTGAACCCTGGAGGTGGAGGTTACAGTGAGCCAAGATAGCACTGCTGCACTCCAGCCTGGGTGACGGAGTGAAACCATGTCTCAAAAAAAAAAAAAAAAAAAGAAAGAAAGAAAGAAAGAAAAAAAGAATGGGCAGGGACTCAGTGTCTTGTGGAGGTGAACCATATTCCTATATGTTTCACGTGCAAAGTGCGCCCTTCCTGAGAGAATACAACTTAAGATGCTCTTATGTAACAATCCCCTGTACCTCGCTCATTCACTACACCTGCATGGCCTCTGAAGGCCCTGGCCCTCATACCTTTCGGTCTTAGGACCCCTTTACATTCTGAGAAATTATTGAGGACTCCAAAAAGCTCTTGGTGAAATGGGCTATATCTCTAGTTGCTTGATGTATTAGAAACTGAAACTGGGAAAATATTTCTATTATTTATTTATTTATTTATTTTCCAGACAGGGTCTCACTCTGTCACCCAGGCTGGAGTGCAGTGGTGCGATCTCAGCTCACT
>NW_012111697.1:3189857-3200500 GCF_000951035.1 Colobus angolensis palliatus
AGATCACGCCACTGCACTCCAGCCTGGGTGACAGAACGAGACTCCATCTCAAAACAAAAAACAAAAAACAAAAAAAAAAACAGAAGCGTCTGTACAGGACTTAGCTTATCTGGCTCTAGAGTTGCTCAACAAAGGGGATGAGTGTGAAATCGCTTTGGAAACTGTCCAATCCTTCCTCAATGTAAAGGATTCATATTGACAGGGGATGGTGGAGGTCTCCCTCCTGGTAGGTGGGAAACCTGAAATCAGGAATTACACCTAATGACACGGGGTGCTCTTCTCTCCTGAGCAAGCAGTTCTCTGGGGTGGTCCTAGAGAGACGGGAGAACATATAAAGCAGAGATACTCAAACTTCAGCATGCTCAAAATCTCTTGGAGGGCCTGTAAAAATGCAGATGGGGCCGAGTGCAGTGGCTCAAGCCTGTAATCCCAGCACTTTGGGAAGCTGAGGCTGGAGGATCACTTGAGGCCAGGAGTTCGAGATCAGCCTGGCCAACACGGCGAAAGCCCGTCTCTACTAAAAATACAAAAATCAGCTGGATGTGGTGGTGGTGGTATACACGTGTAGTCCCAGCTACTCGGGAGACTGAGGCATGAGAATTGCTTGAACCTGGGAGGCAGAGGCTGTAGTGAGCCAAGACCTTGCCACTGCACTCTAGCTTGTGTGACAGAATGAGACTCTGTCTCAAAAAAAATCAAATAAATAAATAAAAAAAAATAAAATGCAGATGAGGCCGGGTGTGGTGGAACACACCTATAATCCCAGTAGTTTACGAGGTTGAGACGGGAGGATTACTTGAGGCCAGGAATTCAAGGCTGCAGTGACCTATGATGGCACCACTGCAGTCCAGCCTGGGTGACACAGTGACACTCTGTCTGTAAAGCAAATAAACAAACAAAATGCAGATAACTGGGCCTCCAGAATTTCTGATTCCACAGGTGCAAGGTGGGGCCCTTGAACTTGCATTTTGAGCAAGCCGCAGTCCTGCGGAGGGAGGGCTGGTTGTGAAGCTGCCAGCATTGTCTGAGGACAGCAAGGACCCTTGGATGGATCAAGCCTCAGCGCCCGTCTATGAGAGCTTTAAGTTTTAAGTGAGAGCTCCCCACGGCCGAGAGCTTCCTTCTGAATTCCTGTTGCTAGGAATTCCAAAGTCACATTGAGGTCCTAACCCCTAGTAGCTCAGAATGTGAGCTTAGTTGGAGGCAGGGTCTTCACAGAGGTAATCAAGTTAAAAAGAGATGGGCGAATCCTGATCCAATAGAACTGGTTTCCTTATAAAAATGGGAAATCTGACAGGGTGCAGGGGCTCACGCCTGTAATCCCAGCACTTTGGGAGGCCAAGGCAGGTGGAAACCATGTCTCTACCAAAAAAAAAAAAAAAAAAGCCAGTAGTCCCAGTTACTGTTGAGAGGCTGAAGCAGGAGAATCGCTTGAATCTGGAGGGTCGAGGTGGCAGTGAACTATGATTGCACCACTGCACTCCAGCCTCAATGACAAAGCAAGACTATGTCTCAAAAATAAATAAATAAATAAATGGCAAATCTGGGCAGGGGTGAATACAGGGGGAAGAGCATGTGAAGATGAAGATGCCATACAGAGAGAGGCCCAGAACAGATCCTCACAACTCTCAGAAGGAATCAATGCTGCCAGCACCTTGATCTTGTTGATCTTGGAATTCAAGCTCAATTCTGGTGTTTTTTTTAAAAATTTTATTTATTTATTTATTTATTGAGTTGGAGTCTTGCTCTGTTGCCCAGCCTGGAGTACAGTGGAGGAGTCTCCGCTCACTGCAAGCTCCGCCTCCTGGGTTCACGCCATTCTCCTGCCTCAGCCTCCTGAGTAGCTGGGACTACAGGAGCCCGCCACCACGCCCAGCTAATTTTTTTGTATTTTCAGTAGACAGGATTTCACCGTGTTAGCCAAGATGGTCTCGATCTCCTGACCTCGTGATCCACCCACCTCGGCCTCCCAAAGCATTGAGATGACAGGTGTGAGCCACCGTGCCTGGCCTCAAGTCTGGTTTATAAGCCACCCAGTTTGTGAAACTTTGTTGTAACAGTCCTAGAAAACTGATACACCTGCTTTCTCGTACGAGATTAGCTGATGCAGCAGCACCGGCCACTGGATCTGCAGGTCGGTTGTCCCCTTAGACAGTGTACCTGCCCGCCAGTCACAGGTCCTCTCACCCAGCCTCTTCCTCTCACGGGCTCCAGCCGCCTCGCTCCCACTGGGCTCCTGGAGACCCGAGTTGCAGATGTCAGCGACTATTGCGAGTGCTCCTGTGGGACACTGTCCTCTCCCCAGCAACAGCCTTCAGTTCACACCCAGGGAGGAGATGGAGCCCCACACTGCACCCGCACACAACTCCAGCTCCAACGAGGTGGGTGTTGATGCTGAAGGCTGGGACATGCAAATACCTCCAGGATCTCCTTGTCACCCCGACCACCACCACCAAAGCCCAGGCACCAGGCCCCTCTCTTCTCCAGGACCCAGGCGTTCAAGCCCCACCCGACTCTCAATGGGCCTTTGTCCCGGACTGGGAAAGGCACGGGCAGAGTCTGACATCATGAAGCCTGGGGTGGGGGTGGGACTCCCCCTCCCCCTCCAACTCCCCCACATCCCCACAACACTTCTCTCCCTGGTCTGAGGGATTTCCCCGCCCCTCATCCCCTGGGTTCTCCCTTGAGAGCGAGGACACCCCCTCCCCACTGCTCTGGCCTGAAGGAGGAGAGATGTCCCAGTGCGGCTGAACAGCTCATGGTGAAATCACTGCTGCACTTTGTCACGCCACCTCCAGCTGTCCCAAGCCCCCACCCACCTTGCAAAGTCGTGACCAAGGGGTGGAATCTGCACTCAGAAGGTCCTCGCCCAACTCGGTCAGCACAGCCCTCTGTGCACCAAGCACACTGCTCCAGGGGACAGAAGAGTGCACATGATAGAGTGGCAGATAGGTTTCTGGTGAGCCCCTGCCTCTGAGAGCTCCTGGGTTAGTGGGAGGCAGAGACGGGCAGACCTAGGGTGCACACGGGCCAGCCTGCCAGGGCTACAGAAGGAAAGGACAGCACTGCAATGGAGGGGCCTGGCTAATGGGGGAAGATGGGAAAGCTTCCGGGGGAAGCGGCAGCCAGGCTGCTGAGCCTACAGGACGGGTGTACGGCAGCCAGTGCCAGAGCGGGGAGTGCTATGGAGTGGGGACTGCTTTCCAGGAAGAATGAGCAGCAGGTGCCCAGGCCCTGAGTCTGAAGACACCCCGGGGCTCTGGGGAACACATTCAACCACCCATGCTGTTTATTAAGCTCAACTGCCTGCCAGGAACTTGTCTATGAGCGCGGATGGATTGAGAATATCCAAGACAAAGCTTCTGGCCTGGTGGAGGGTCATGTTCTCATGAAAGGAGTTGGTGAACACAGAAGGTCATTTCAGATGGCAAGAGGAGGTGACATTGACATTGAGGGTGGAAAGGACCTGTCTCCTTCTGCTGCCCACCTAATGTTGCCACTGAGATTCCCTGAGGACAATGCCTCTGTCCCTCAGCCTGGGAATTCCAAAGAGATTAGACTGCCCCCCCTCCCCAGGACCCAGAATCAGGGTGTTTAGGGATGGAGGATGGGGAGAGAGCAAGGCAGCCACCCCCAACCCCTCCAGGAAGGAGCTAGGAGAACCCAGGCGTCAGGCTGCCCAGTCCGAGCCCCGTGGTGACAAGGGCCCTTTTGTGCCCCCCTCCCCCGGGGGTAGGGAGGAGCTGGGCCCTGGAGGCAGGCGGCCCCTGGCACCCAGGGGGAGGGGAGGGGCTGGCAAGTAGGGGGCCTAGACCCTGGGAGGCAGGGGACTGTGAGCTGGGCCAGCTGAGCAGAGGTGCAGAAGCAACTGCGTCCAAGTGAGTACGATGGCAGGGAGGCCAGGGCATGGGGAGCAGGGCGCCGGGGCAGTGGCACCCAGACGTGAGCAGAGTCAGGTGCTCTGGGTGAGGAAGCGTCGCTGTGCACCACCACTGATTTAGGATGCAGGAGGGTGTGGCTTGGAGCTGCTCTGGGGATGGGCTGGGACCATCACTGGGGCAGCGATGGGGCTCTGGGAAGAAACCGCAGAGAGAAAAAACAAAGGGCCCCCCTCAGCACCCCTTGTGGGTGAAGGTTTTGCAAGAGAGGTTTCCTTGGGGTTCCCGAGTGCGGGGCAGATGGGGTGGAGGAGGTCTGTGTCTGGCTGAAGAATGGAAGGATGTCCAGGTGATCAGACACCTGCAGTCTGCAATCTGGGAGGTGGATGGGGCAGTGGGCTGTGAGTGACCGCATGCTAGCACCTGGGCACCCAACAGGTGTGTGTGTGCGTGTGTGTGTGCGCACACGCGCACACACACACACACGGCTGCCCATGCACCTTCCTCTGTGAGCCTCAGTCAACTTTGATTCATTAATCCCCACTAAGGAAACTTTTTATTTTTTATTACTATGTTTTTAAGAGATGGTACTCTCACTATATTGCCCAGGCTGGTTTTAAACTTCTGGGCACAAGAGATTCTCCCAACTTGGCCTTCCAAAGTGCTGGGATTACAGGCGTGAGCCACTGCGCCCGGCCCCAACTAAGGAAAGTTTCTAGATGCATTTGTCCTCATCCCATCCTTCCCTTGACATTTTAACCCAACAGATCTGCTGTACATATGTTTATGGACTGTGACCACACACATTGTAATAACTGAGGTTGATTTGGCCCCCATCCCGAGAACTGGCTTTCCCCCACTGTTAAGAGTACATGATTTACCTGATGGTTTCATGTCTGCCCGGGCACGTGCTCATCCTCATCTGCGTCTCTCACCTGTACCTTCCTGTCACAGGTGCAAGGGCAGCGTCGGCCAGGTGTCCACTGGCGCATGTCTGGCTGGACCCGTGTATAGCCATCCTCAGTGTGTGTGTGCAGTTCCTTGCATCTTTGTCAGCCTGCCATGCACGCAGGGCTGTGTGTGTGTGTGTGTGTGTGTGTGTGTGTGTGTGTGTGTGCACCGAATGCCAGGTCTATGTCTGTCCAGGTGTGTGTGGACAGCAGCAGGGGCATTGCATGCATGCCTCGGGAACTGTGTGAGTGCCAGCCCATCTCTGTGGGCACAGGAGTCCCCGTGCCTGTCTGCGTGTTCAGGGTCCTGTCTGGGTGTCCGCATGAGTCTCTGCTGTGTGTGCCTGCCCCTTCTGACTGGGGCTACATCTGTCACATTTCATCCCAGCAACTGGATATGTGTGTGCATGCGTCTCCGTCCGTGGGAAGAGGGTGGTGAAGGCTGGGAAAAGCAATCACTTGGAAACCCTGGCTCCAACCCCAAGGCAACCCACAGAGCAGCAGGGTGCCAGGGGCTCGCTAGCCCCCACCCTGGGCCTTCCTGGCCCCGTGCAAAGCCCAGTCAGGAGTGCCTGACCCCTTTCTCACTCCCCACCCACCCTGAAAGCCCCCCGCAGGCTAAAGCATCCTCTCCCCGAGGGAACAGGACTCTTTTGTACCGGGGACCAGCTTCTGGTGAGGGTGCAGACACCAGGGGCCGTCTGTGGGGTGGGAGAGGGCGGCAGGAATTCACGTGGCATGTCGGGAATGCTGATGTTGTGAAACCCAGTCATTGATGGCGCTGGGTCCCTGCCCGCCACCCCCAGGCCCCGGCCGTGGGACATCTGCTCCCTCACTCCACTCGCCACACCCCTCTGCCTCAGCCCCGTACCCCGATGTGGTCGTTCCCCCTTCCCTCCCCACAGTTCTCCCACACCCCAGCTTGTGGGGAGTTGTTGCCAGAGAGTGGCTTCGAGGCTGTGTGGGAGGGTCCCGGGCATGATGGGAGCCCACATGGGCAGCCTGACAACACGTCACAACCCATGCAGGAGATACTGAAGCGGGGGCGGGTTGGGAGCCCTGATCCTGCCCCCTTGCACCTGAGTGACTCTTGTTGCAGGTTGTCTGGCAGCTTCAGGTGGACCCAGAAGACGTTCCCAACTCAGGGAGACTCAGGTGAGGGGCAGGGTACCAATTCTCTTTCCTTGCTTGAGCTTTGCAATGCTGGCCCTGCCTTGGCTCTCTGGTTCTTACTTTCTGGAGCTCTCCAGGGCCATCATGATGACAAAGATAATGATCAGCACATCATCACTGCACAGAGACAGGACATGCGGCTAAGACTGCAGACCGACTGTGTGGTCTTGGGCGAGTCGCTTAACCTCTCTGGACCTCAGCTATAAAATGAGGATAATGCATCTTCCTCAAAGAGATCAAATGAGTTAAGACAGCAGAATAAGCAATGAGGGCTGGCGCATGGCAATGCCATCGAAGGGTTTGTAATTATAAGTAATAGCAGCAGGTCGAGTGAGGTGGCTCACGCCTGTAATCCCTACACTTTGGGAGGCTGAGGCAGGAGAATCGCTTGAGCCAAGGAGTTCGAGGCCAGTCTGAGCAACGTGGAATATGGCAAGACACCCATCTCCAAAAATAAATAAATAAATAAATAACAAAATAAATAAACTACAAGAAAATTATCCAGGCACGGTGGTGTGCACTGAGGACCCAGCTACTCTGGAGGATTGCTTAAGCCTGGGAGATTGAAGCTGCAGGGAGTGAGCCATGATAGCACCATTGTATTTCAGCCTGGGCAACAGAGCTGAGACCCCATCTCAAAAAGTAAAAAGTTAAAAAATATCAGCAGACTAGACATGGTGATTTGCACCAGTAATCCTTTGGGAAGCCAAGGCAGGAATATTGCTGGAGGCCAGGAGTTCAAGACCAGCTGGGCAACATAGTGAGATCCCTCCCGCCCCATTTCCACAAAAAAGAAGAAAAATTAACTGGGTGTGGTGGAGCATACCAGAAGCTGAGAGAGGAGGATGACACGAGCTCAGGATTTCGAGGCTATAGCGAGCTGTGATTGTGCCACTGCATCCCAGCCTGGGCAACAAGACCCTGTCTCAGAAAAACAAGTAAATAAATGCATAAATAAATAACAATAGCAGCAGCAGCTAACATGTGAATGAGCCCCTTCCTGAAGCCCACATGGAACACCCCCTTTCACTTCCCCCAGCCTTTAACCCTCTCCTCTCCATTTCCAGCGATCACTTACTTGCTGTACAGAATGATATTCCTCACGGCACTGCCTCTGTTCTGGATTATGATTTCAGGTAATGGCCGACAGGTGCTGGGGACCCAAGGGCCTTGGCCCCTGAGCAGGTTGGAGGTGTGTCCCTGCACCCCCTGGCATGTGGTCGGGGATGGGAGCTGGAGGGGGTGATCAGGTAGGATGTGTCCCTGAACTTCAGCTCCCTGCTTGCCCGCAGCCTCCCGAGGGGGTCACTGGGGTGCCTGGATGCCCTCGTCCATCTCGGCCTTCGAAGGCACCTGCGTCTCCATCCCCTGCCGCTTTGACTTCCCGGATGAGCTGCGGCCCGCCGTGGTGCATGGTGTCTGGTACTTCAATAGCCCCTACCCCAAGAACTACCCTCCGGTGGTCTTCAAGTCGCGCACCCAAGTCGTCCACGAGAGCTTCCAGGGCCGCAGCCGCCTCCTGGGGGACCTGGGCCTGCGCAACTGCACCCTTCTGCTCAGCAACGTCAGCCCTGAGCTGGGCGGGAAGTACTATTTCCGTGGGGACCTGGGCGGCTACAACCAGTACACCTTCTCAGAGCACAGCGTCCTGGACATCATCAGTGAGTCCCCAGCGGTTGTGCAGCCACCGGGGGTTGCGGCAGCGGGGCAGGAAGGAGTGTGGCCGGAAGGCCTCCCCACACCTTCCCCAGCAGGCCTGGATGGCAGATCTGGGAGGTGCTGATTTGGCTGGGGGTGCAAACCTCAAGGCCCACGCAGACCATGCAGGTGACAGACATGAACAAAGCAGGGCCCCAGAATAGTCTTGCTGCCCTCAGAGGGAAACAGGTGTTCCTACTCTTTTGGAAACACCTGGAGAAAGACAGTGGGGCCAGTGGGTAGGGGCAAGGCTGCTGGGTCCCCACTTCCGCGTGGTGACCTTGGGTAAGTGACTTAACTTCCTTGGGCCTTGGTTTTCTCTTCTGTAAAATGGGGATAAGAATAGCACTTAAGGCAATGAGTGAAATGCCGTCAGGTGCCCAGAGCAGCATCTGGCACATGGCCTCCAGCTCTGGCCAACAGAAAGCAGGGCCATGGCTGTCAGGCGTTCTGAGTTTTCAAGATAAACCAGAATTTCGGATTCTTTGGTGTAATCTCCAAATTCTTGAATTTTGGCTGCTGATTCAGATTTTTTTTTTTTAATCTGTTAAGCCAAATAGAATACAGCTATGGCAGGACACGGCAATCAGATTTCAGGGGATCCCCTTGCCTCATTTCTGAGCGGCGCTGCTGCTTGGAGCCCTCAGTGCCGAGTCCCTGTGAGAGAGCCGGGTTCACCCTGGTGCAGAAAGAGACTGTGGAGGTGCAGTACACACACATACACCACTCTACAGAAATCACACACTACACACTGCACACTACCTACACACTACCCACGCGCCACACACACACCACACACTATACATACATCACACACTACAAAAACCACACACCACACACTGCTCATGCTCCCTACACACTGCCCACACACTGCCCACGCACAACACACACACACCACACTACACAAACCACACACCACACACTGCATATACTACACACACTCTACCCACACACCACACATACACCACCCCAAACACACACCACACACAACACACACACCACACTACAAAAACCACACACCACACACTGCACATGCTACACACACTCTACTCACACACACCACACCAAACACACACCACATACACCACACACTACACAAACCACACACCACACACTGCACATACTAACCACGCACCACACACACACCACACACCGCATAAACTACACACCACACACCGCACACACTGCCCACACGCCACACACACTACACATACCACATACATACACCACACACTGAACATGCTACCCACATACCACACACTACACACCACACAAACCATGCACACACTACACCCTATACACACTGTACAAATATATATGCACTACCCACACATCACAACACAAACCACACACTCCATACACAACAAACATGCACAACACGCACTACACAAACCATACACTGCACACACACCACACACTACCCAAACCACACACCACACCCCGCACACTCTACCTACACACTACCCACACACCAAATACACACCACACACCAAACACAAACCAGACACCACGTACACACCACACACACAAACCACACACTATACCCACCACACACTGCACACACACACCATGCACTATGCAAACCACAACACACACTGCAGACACTACCCCTACACCAAACACACACTACACACAAATCACATGCTACACAAACCACACACACTACACCCTACACACCCTGCACACATACATGCACTACCCACACACCACACACACCACACATGATACAAACCACACACCACATACACACCACATACTACACTCACACCACACACACCACACACACACCACGTACTACACAAACCACATACCACACACGACCCAAATTGCACAACAGCCCCACACACTGCACACATACATGTACTACCCCCACACCACACACACACCACACATGACACAGACCACACACCACATACACCACGCACTAAACTCACACCACACAAACCACACATCACACACACAGCACACACTGCACACATACCATACACACAAATCACACACTGCACAGGCTACCCACACACCACACACTACACACATGCATCACAAACACACCACACACTACACAAACCACACACATCACACTACACACATGCACCACACACCCACACCACACACACACACACACACACACCCCTGCACACACACACTCACGTGCCAGGCAGAGGGTAAACCAAGCAGGCATGGGAGAGGAGAGCCGCTTGGGAAGTGATGAGGTGTGGGGAGCCCACACTGACGCCAGAGCTACGGGGTTTGTAACCAGTGTTACCTGGGTGCAGCTGCAGCCTCAGTTTCTCCATCTGCAAAATGAGCAAAATTACAGTACTCGCCCTCTCGCTTCGTGGGAGGGACTGGCAAGTTAAACGCTGTCAAGTGCTCTGGCCACGACACTGTGATTTTCATTACGATGGCGCTCTGGTGGCTCCGTGGAGGGCTCCGGGGTGACCAAGAAGAGGAAGGGTGAAGGGAACTCTGAATCCGGAGGCAGGGAGCGGAGGCGGTACCGCTGAGGCCTACCATTACCAGCAATGGAGGCGGACGAGGAGGAGGGTGGGTGGGGTGGGACTGGGACCGTAGCCCGGTGCTGCTTCCTCAGCCCTCCCTTTCCCCGCCTCGTATAGACACCCCCAACATCGTGGTGCCCCCAGAGGTGGTGGCAGGCACGGAAGTGGAGGTCAGCTGCATGGTGCCGGACAACTGCCCAGAGCTGCGCCCTGAGCTGAGCTGGCTGGGCCACGAGGGACTGGGGGAGCCCGCTGTGCTGGGCCGGCTGCGAGAGGACGAGGGCACCTGGGTGCAGGTGTCGCTGCTGCACTTCGTGCCCACGAGGGAGGCCAACGGCCACCGGCTGGGCTGCCAGGCCTCCTTCCCCAACACCACCCTGCAGTTCGAAGGCTACGCCAGCCTGGACGTCAAGTGTGAGCCTGGGTGCGGGCAGGGCGGGGTG
>NW_012111697.1:3200605-3225367 GCF_000951035.1 Colobus angolensis palliatus
GAACCAGGCAGTCCCGGGGTGGGGCCAAGGCTGAGGGCGGGGCCGGGCAGTTTTGGAAGCTGGGCCGGGCTGGCGGGGAGAGGGCACCGGGCCGGGTCCCCAGCACCTGCTCACTAACCTCGCTGTGTCGCGGGCCTCAGACCCCCCGGTGATTGTGGAGATGAACTCCTCAGTGGAAGCCATCGAGGGCTCCCACGTGAGCCTGCTCTGTGGGGCTGACAGCAACCCGCCGCCGCTGCTGACCTGGATGCGGGACGGGACGGTGCTCCGGGAGGCCGTGGCCGAGAGCCTGCTCCTGGAGCTGGAGGAGGTGACCCCCGCCGAGGACGGCGTCTACGCCTGCCTGGCCGAGAATGCCTATGGCCAGGACAACCGCACCGTGGGGCTCAGTGTCATGTGTGAGTGGCCTGCCCTGTGCGTCCACACGCCCACCTGCAGCCGAGAGATAAAGGGAAGAGGCCTCATCCAGGGCGAGCAGGGGCTGGACCCCGCAGGGGACCGGCCATAAACACAGTCGAGGCCAAGGTGGACAGGAGGGTTGCAGGTCAATCTGTACCTTCATTCTTTGCACAAGAATCTGGGGAACACCTGCTCTGCCTCACCCTCCTTCCCAGGATAAGACCCAGGCCTGCCTCCTAGGGAAGCCTGTTAGCTGCAGCTTCCTGAGGGCAGCTCCTGGCTGTTCTGGGACTTGGTGTGGGCCTGGCCCCAGAAAATTTTACTTTACAAAATTTTTTTGGAGACAAGGTCTTGCTCTGTTGCCCAGACTGATATGCAGTGGTGCCGTCATAGCACCCCTTGCCCTCAAACTCCTGGGCTCAAGCAAGCCTCCCACCCCAGCCTCCCGAGCAGCTGGGCCTACAGGTGTGCACCACCAAACGCCGGGCTAATTTTTAAATTGTTTTGTGAAGTTAGGATCTTGCTACATTGCCCAGGCTGGTCTCAAACTCCTGGGCTCAAACGAGCCTCCCACCTCAGCCTGCTGCACTGCTGGGCCTACAGGCAGGAGCCACCACACCCAGCCAATTTTTCTATTTTTTTGTAGAGACAGAGAATCGATATGTTCCCTGGCCTGCTCTTAAACTTCTGGGCTCAAGTGATCCTCCCGCCTCAGCCTCCCAAAGTGCTGGGATTACAAGCGTGAGCCACTGTGCCTGGCCAGGAATCCGCATTTTTAAATGAATTCAATTGTAGTTCTAATGAGAGGGTTGAGGGGACTTCAGGCCTCATCCAGCCCCTTGTATGCAAATTTATATTATTGGGCCTGCAGGAAGGGAGCTGGTCAGAAGAGGATTCTTAGCTGAGAACCAAGGAGAGACCATTCATTCTTTCATTCATTCATTCACAAATGTGTATTGAGGCAAAGTGCCCAGCACTGGGGATATTAACAATGACAGCCCCAGCCAACATTTGCTCCATAGCTCCTGCAAGCCTTTTTTTTTTTTTTTTTTTTTGAGACAGAGTCTCGCTCTGTCACCAGGCTGAAGTGCAATGGCGTAATCTTGGCTCACTGCAACCTCTCACTTCCTGGTTCAAGCAATTCTCCTGCCTCAGCTTCCCGAGTAGCCAGGATTGCAGGTGCACACCACCACACCTGGCTAATTTTTGTATTTTTAGTAGAGACAGGGTTTCACCATGTTGGCCAGGATAATCTCAAACTCCTGACCTCGTGATCTGCCTTCCTTGGCCTCCCAAAGTGTTGGGATTACAGGCATGAGCCAGCGAACTCTGCCTAATTTTTGCATTTTTAGTAGAGATGGGGTTTCACCATATTGGTCAGGCTGGTCTCGATCTCCTGACCTCAGGGGACCCGCCCGCCTCAGCTTCCCAAAGTGCTGAAATTACAGGTATGAACCTCCATGCCTGGCCTCCTGCGTGCTTTTGACATGCCCTTTTCCCCCCAGTATTCCCATGGCTGGCTCTGCCCACCTCCTAGGCTCACTGAAGCCTTCCCCCATCATCCTATCCCAAACTGTAACTACCCTGATTTTCCATACCCTCAGCCCCTTTATTTTTCTCTACACACTTCTTCCCATCTTACAAAGTATATATTTTATTTAATTACATCTGCTCTTTCCACATGGGCCTTGTTCAAGCTAGAGCAATGCCTGTCACTCAGCAGGTTCTCAGTGAATGTTGGATGATCGCCCCTATGAAGGTGGAACTATTATAAAGCCCATTTTCCAGATGAGAAAAGTGAAGCCCAGAGAGGTTAAGACGTGGGCCCACACACAACTGGGCAGGGGTAGAGTCGGGATCTGAAGACAAGCACTCTGGCTACAGAGCTGCTGTTCTTGGAAACGAGATAGCCCGGACTGGGGTCACCTGAGCCTTCCTGAACTGGTGTGCTAGGTTTGGGGTGGGATCTGGGGTCCTATCTGGGGGTGGCTGGCAGAAACACCTACTGGGTTCTGACCATCAGTCCTGTCCCACTCCACAGATGCACCCTGGAAGCCAACAGTGAACGGGACAGTGGTGGCCGTAGAGGGGGAGACAGTCTCTATCTTGTGCTCTACACAGAGCAACCCCGACCCTATTCTCACCATCTTCAAGGAGAAGCAGATCCTGGCCACAGTCATCTACGAGAGCGAGCTGCAGCTGGAGCTGCCGGCCGTGTCACCCGAGGATGATGGAGAGTACTGGTGTGTGGCTGAGAACCAGTATGGCCAGAGGGCCACTGCCTTCAACCTGTCTGTGGAGTGTGAGTACCTTCCGCTCCCCTTCAACCTGTCTGCGGAGTGTGAGTACCTTCCGCTCCCCTTCAACCTGTCTGTGGAGTGTGAGTAACTTCCGCTCCCCTATGCCGGGGACGGATGGTTCTGTGCAGGACACCAGGGTTACTGTGGGTGCCCACGCATCCCAATCAGTGTTGGCTTTGCCTGTCCTCTGGAGAGACAAGGAGGGGAGGGCAGGGAAGCTGAATTCACAGCAGGAATATAAAATTCCATCTGAGAATACTGTGTTCCCACATCCAGAGGTGGGCTTTTTTTTTTTTTTTTTTTTTTTGAGACAGCGTCTTGCTCTGTCACCCAGGCTGGAGTGCAGTGGCGCGATCTCCGCTCACTGCAATTGCTGCCTCCTGGGTTCAAGCAATTTTCCTGCCCCAGCCTCCTGAGAAGCTGGAATTACAGGCACCAGCCACCACACCTGGCTAACTTTTGTATTTTTAGTAGAGACAGGATTTTGCCATGTTGGCCTGGCTTGTCTCGAACCCCTGACCTCAGATGATCTGCCCGCCTCAGTCTCCCAAAGTCCTAGGATTACAAGCGTGAGCCAACGCGTCCAGCCTGGGGTGGACTTTTGACCAATGACATTTCTGGATCCTGTGGCTACTGCCCCTCTGCATTAACCAAAACAATGACCACGATCTCTAACCTGTGTAGAGTGTCGCTATGTACCAGGCACTGTTGGAAGCGCTGTACAGCAACCCACTCATTTCATCCTCATGACATCTTCAGGAGGGAGGTTCTATTACTGTTCCCCTGTTTACGGGGAAGGAAGCTGAGACCCAGAGAGGTTATGCCACTTGCCTAAGTCCCCGCAGCCAGGAAATGGCAGAATTTGAGGTTTGAATCCAGGCAGTCTGGTTCTATTCTTCTTCCCTGCCCAAAGCTGAGCTCATCCTATGTTATGACAGCAGAATACATTGATGCGGTAGTTGTTATACACAAAAGGCTGTGCGGCTCTGTGAAAGGTGGAGGATAGGGCTGAGAAGACAACACGCTTATGAACAGGTAGAGAATAGCTGGAGAGATGACATAGATGCACATAAAAAGCTGCTGTCTTGGAAATGAAACTCACCATTGCACGGCTGGCCAGCGCCTCTGATCTCCTCACTATGGACTGTGCCACCATCTCCCACCACCCCTACCGCCACAGCCATCACTCCAGGTTGTAGCAGCCAAGTCACAGTTTTGACTCCCCTTCTTTAAGCAACTCCCTC
Source organism: Colobus angolensis palliatus (assembly GCF_000951035.1). NCBI lineage: Eukaryota > Metazoa > Chordata > Mammalia > Primates > Cercopithecidae > Colobus > Colobus angolensis. Next base: position 3,204,549 of record NW_012111697.1, read on the forward strand.
TGGAATGTTGCCTTCCTGTTTCCATTTCCCCTGCTTCCCCCCAAGTTCCTGTTGGCTTCTAGCATTCCTCTCTAAACTTCACCTCTCTGGTCTTCACGATGCCCATAATGACACCTACCACACACATTTATCAGAAGGTTTGATGACATTCAACATGCAAAGAATTCAATGCAGTGTCTGCTACACAGTACATGCTCTGTGCTGTGTACATGGCGACAATCAGTACATGGCAGATATAGGTTAGTCCTGTGGGGCCACCTCTCGTGGCAAAGCCGTCCCTTCCCTGTTGACCTATAATCTTCGGGCACTTTCCCTCCTGGTTCTGTTCCCTGGCGGGGTTGATGTGATCCTGGTGCAGGGCTGCATGGTCCCCTGCTCCCTCCGTCTGTGCGTGCCATCCTGGGCCAGCTTCCCCCTCTGGTTGTCCCCTGTCCCCTGTTACACCCCACACCAGTGATTTTAAGTTTAAGAGTCAGAGAGAGGAGCTGATGGGAGCACTTGAGCAACCATGCAGCACCACCTCACATACATTTTCCGGTGGGGCGCACGTCTCTCCTTTATAGTAAGAGCAGCGGGCAGCAAGCATGCGTTAGGGGCCTGCCCTGGGCTAGACCTTGAATCCCCTACAGCTGTTTTCTGGCTCAGTTCTTTTTTCTTTTTTCTTTTTTTTTTTTTTTGAGACTGAGTCTCACTGTGTCGCCCAGGCTGGAGTGCAGGGGCACGATCTTGGCTCACTGCAACCTCTGCCTCCCAGGCTCAAGTGATTCTCCTGCCTCAGCCTCCCAACTAGCTGGGATTACAGGTGTGCACCACCATGCCCGGCTCATTTTTGTATTTTTAGTAGAGATGGGGTTTCTCCATGTTGCCCGGGCTGTTCTCCAACTCCTAGCCTCAAGTGATCCGCCTGCCTCAGCCTCCCAAAGTGCTGGGATTACAGGCGTGAGCCACCACACCCGACCTATCTGGCTCAGTTTCAATTCTAGGGTCACCCTGTGAAACAGAGGTGTGTTATCATTCTCCCCTTCACCAGGGAGAAAACTCCGGGGCGGAATTCCCTGAGGCCAGGCAGCTATAAAATTGGTCCGAGCCCGATACTTCCAGACTCCTGTCTGCCCCAGCTGTTTTTTTTTTTTTTTTTTTTTTAAACGGAGTCTCGCTCTGTCGCCCAGGCTGGAGTGCAGTGGCCAGATCTCAGATCTCAGCTCACTGCAAACCCCGCCTCCTGGGTTTACGCCATTCTCCTGCCTCAGCCTCCCGAGTAGCTGGGACCACAGGCGCCCGCCACGTCACCCGGCTAGTTTTTTTTTTTGTATTTTTTAGTAGAGACGGGGTTTCACCGTGTTAGCCAGGATGGTCTCAATCTCCTGACCTTGTGATCCGCCCGTCTCAGCCTCCCAAAGTGCTGGGATTACAGGCTTGAGCCACCGCGCCCAGCCTGCCCCAGCTGTTAAACCTCTGGCTGCCTCACCTCCCTCACAGCTCTTAGCACTCCAGGACTCAATCTGGCTTCTCTTGAAAATGAACACACAGGCAGATATGGAGTGTGCAAGCCTCACCCTGCTGGGGTTGAGGGGAGCAGTGGCCCTGTCCCCTGCCCCACCTGCCAGCTCCCCACTCTTCACCCAGGGCTGTGACAAAGTGCTTGCCCTTGGAGAGTGTGACCCTCAGGCTCCCTCCTCTGCACACAGTCAATGTTCCCTGGCACCAGGGCTCCAATGTTCACTGACAATGGTGGTGACCCTTGAGCAGGGCCTTCTGTCCTACCTGCCAACCTCAGAGCCCTGAATGGCACGGGGCATGTAGGAAGCGTGCAAACTTGCCGAGTGCCTGAGATGTCTAGGGAACTAGCTTGAGTACGTTGCACGTATTGACCTATTCTGTTCTTACAACCATGTGACTGGAGGGAGGATACCATTCTTCACCCCAGTTTAATAGAAGGAAACAGAAGTTTGACTGGCATCCAGTCCCAATAGGGCTGAACAGACCTGGGCCAGAATCCCAGCTCTGTCCCCATCCTCCTGCATGAGCTCAGGCAAGTGACTTCAGTTTTGCAACCCTTAGCAAGGGTTCATAACAGTATCTTACCACAAAGATGGCTGTGAGAACTAAGAGAATTAGGCTGGGCACGGTGGCCCATGCCTGTAATCCCAGCACTTTGGGAGGCTGAGACAGTTGGATCACTTGAGGCCAGGAGTTCGAGACCAACCTGGCCAACTTGACAAAACCCCATCTCTACTAAAAATACAAAAATTAGCCAGGCGTGATGGCACAAACCTGTAGTCCCAGCTACTCAGGAGGCTGATGCAGGAGAATCGTTTGAGCCTGCGGGGGGTGGAGGTTGCAGTGAGCTGAGATAGAGCCAGTGTACTCCAGCCTGGATGACAGAGCAAGACTCTGTCCCACCCCTCCACTGCCCCCGAAAAAAAGAAGAACTAAGAGAACAATACTGAGTGTTCATAGTGCTACATACTCTGTGGATATTGGATGCCATCATCTTTCTCACTGATTTTTCCTTTGGACTCCAGGTTAAATACTTGTGTGTGTTCTGCTGCTGAGGTTTTGCTCATGGGACCCCTCAGCTGGAATGGTTCTGTCTATCTACCCAAGAGTACTTTGGTGGGATGTTAGTGTTTTTATTTTATTTTTTAAGCGTATTTATTATTACTATTATTTTTTAGAGACAGGGTCTTGCCCTGTTGCCCAGGCTGGAATGCAATGGTTTGTCCACTGCTCACTGCAGCCTCAACCTCCTGGGCTCAACTGTTTCTCACACTTCAGCCTCCTGAGTAGCTGGGACTATAGGCACGCATCACTATGCCCAGTTAATGTTTTAATTTTTTGTAGAGATGGGGTCTTGTTCTGTTGCCCAGGCTGGTCTCAAACTCCTGGGCTCAAGTGATCCTCCTGCCTTGGCCTCCCAGAGTGCTGGAGTGACAGGTGTGAGCCACCACGCCCGGATGGGATGTTAAGTGTTTACAACACACTTGTGCGCCTATCTTCGGAGTCTGGTAGCCCCTTGTGAGTTACTGACTGTAACCCCCTGGTTTGCATAGATGAGAACTCCATCCCGTAGGTCCAGGAGGCTGAGTGGCCTCATCCAGCCAGTAGATGGCAGAGCTGGGATTCAAGCCAAATCCATCCCATTGCAAACTCCTCATTCTTTGTACCTTTGTCTTTGAGGTTTGTCTAGAGTCCCATAACAGTTTCCGCAGCTTCACAGGTTGCCTGCAAAGGTACTAAGCACGTGCATCAGCAGGGTATCGGCGTTCCGCCAACATCCAGGTCGGACACTTTGTCACCAGAGCACCAGTGATGCTGTCTTGAGTGGAAGTGCTTTGAAAAAGTTTTAGGTCTGTCCGTTCAGGTTCGCTGTTATTAATGTACTCTATGGTGTGTTAGCTGGTTAACGCTATAGCAAGCATATTGCATCTCTGCCCGAAGAGGACTTTTTATTTAGTAGACTTAGAGACGTATGCACAGAGGTTCCCATCCCTACTGTAAATCCATGTGCCCGTGTGACTCTCACCACCGTTACCGGCACATTCTTTTTGCTGGAAATTGAAAATAGGTGGGGTAGGTGAGCCAAGGGTCTCTTGCCTGTGTGTAAGTGGGTTTTGGTAAGAACTCACTGAGAACCCGCGCTCCATCTAGAGCAAGCCAAGGAGGGTGCTAGACTCTCCGGCTGAGAAAGAGAACATAGTTTAAAAAGCAGCATTCAATGCTGGAATACAGTTTCGTATTTTGGTACAAAAATTAGCCGGGCATCACCACGCCCGTGCAGTCCCAGCTACTGAAGAGGCTGAGGCAGGACAATCACTTGAACCTGGAACACAGAGGTTGCCATGAGCTGAGATCGCGCCGCTGCACTCCAGCCTGGGCGACAGAGAGAGACTCCGTCTGAAAAAAATCATAGTAATAATAATAATAATAATTTCCTATTTTGGAAAATGAAAAAAATGGCTACCAGTACTATTTTTGTAATCCAGTGGCAGCAAAGCAAAGCTCAACCAAGTGACTTTGGGTGGAGGGTGGTGTTTGGTGCTAGTGGCAGAAGGGAATCCCATGGGTGAGGGAGGGCCAGGGTTCAAGGAGGCTTTAGGGGAGGAAGTGGGGGGGGGGCATCTGCAGCGGGGACTGAAAGGAAGGAGCAGAGGCTGGAAGCCAGAAAGGCAGGGATAGTCTGAACCTGTGTGAGTCCCAAAGGTCTGGGGAGGCCGGGGGCTGGGAGAGTTCCATAGTTCCTCCCTTCTACGTGTGAGGCCCAGAGTGGAGATGGAGCAAGCCCCTGTCTTGATGGAAACAGGGGGCCCTTTATATCAGTGTGTGATGCAGGGAGGGTGAGTGCTGGGGAGGAGAACTGAGTTAGGCAGGGAGTGAATGACGCATGGAGCGAGGTGTAGCTTCCCTGGGTGGTCAGAGAAGGAGATGCTGCGTGGGTAGAGGCTGACGTGGAGTGAGGGAGGGCGTTCCACAGGCAACTGATGGAAGCATTCCAGGTTGAGGGAGAAACACACAGATCCTGGAGTGGCAGAAAGCTCCACGATTTTGAGACACAGCAAGGAACCGGTGTGGCTGGAAGGGACTAAGCCAGGGGGAGAGAAGGAGAGAGCATGTGGTCAGGCAGGACCTGAGGGGCCTTGTAGATGAAAGACTTTGTATTTTGGGCTGGGCACAGTGGCTTGCACCTTATAATCCCAGCACTTTGGGAGGCCAAGGCAGGAAGATTGCTTGAGCTCAGGAGTTCAAGACCAGCATGGGGAATATAGCAAGACCCTGTCTCTACAAAAACAAACAAAAACCCTCCAGTAACTGTCATGAGTAAGATGGATTTACCGTCCCCTGCAGTTCTGAACATAAAGCTTTAAAATCAAAAGGCTTTTTGCAATTTTGGCAACACCCTGATTTGACAGCAAAATCTGGCTAAAGAACACAAGGCTGTTTGTAATCTGTACTGATTTCATTTAGGGTGAATATTCGTACTTTTTTGCTGTATATATTACATTGAACTATGTGAAATTTTTCTGCATGTCAAAAATGGTCAAATGTGGCTGGGTGCGGTGGCTCATGCCTGTAATCCCAGCACTTTGGGAGGCTGAGGCGGGAGGATCGCTAGAGGCCAGGAGTGCAAATGAGCTATAGTACTGCCGCTGCACTTCAGCCTAGGCGACAGGGCCAGACCCTGTCTCAAAACGATAAAAAATAAAGGATTTGTATTTTAGGTGAATCGCGGAGCAACAGAAGGAGGGTTTTGAGCAGAGTGCTGTGATCTGATTTATGTATTTCAAGGTGAATGAGGTTAGAGAGAGTGAAAGAACCAGGGCCCAGGAGAAACAGCCCATCCCTGTGACATAGAGCTCTGTCCGGGCCGAACCTGAGGCTAGAGTCGCCTCAAAAGCGGCACCAGAAGAATCGCCCCAAGAGAGCACCCCAAACCATCCCAAAATGAGGCCACTTGGGATTCCAAAGAGAGAGGCACTAAACACCAGGTGATCACCAGTCCAAAGCATTTGGGAGGGGAACTGGCACGGTGCTACAGTGAGAGAAAGGGAGGTTCTACCCAGATATGTCTGTGAGGGTCAGGGTATGGGTTTACATGAGGGTTTAAGGAATTTGGCCCAGGGCTGGGTCTGGTTTCTTTCATTCTTTCATTTTTGTTGTTGTTTGGGTTTTTTTGAGACAGCATCTCATTCTGTCACCCAGGCGGGAGTGCAGTGGTGAGATCTCAGCTCACTACAACCTCTGCCTCTCAGACCCAAATGATTCTCCTGCCTCAGCCTCCCGAGTAGCTGGGACTACAGGTGTGCACCACCACACTTGGCTAATTTTGTGTTTTTAGTAGAGACAGGGTTTCACTATCTTGGCCAGGATCTCGAACTCCTGACCTCAGGTGATCCATCCACTTTTCGGCCTCACAAAGTGCTAAGATTACAGCTGTGACCCACTGTGCCCGGCCTCTTTCAGTGTTTTGAGCAACAATCTAAACACCTTTATCAGTGCCTGGGAATGTTCAAGGCCCCTGGCATGGGTTAGTGAAGCTTGCAGTGAAAACAGGCAGCCGGCGGGGTCGTAGTGAGGTCAAGGCACTCTCAGTCAGGACAGAGAAAAAAGGAGGGGGAAATTGGAGGGCCCTACATGAAGCTACCGCCCCCATCCTTGGCCACGCTGGCCTTGCCTTGAGCCAAGGAGTCTCCCAGGCCGGGCCTCGTTGGTTTCTGGTCACCTTCAGTCCTGATTTTGCCTCTGCAGTCGCTCCTGTGCTCCTCCTGGAGTCCCACTGTGCGGCAGCCCGAGACACGGTGCAGTGCCTGTGCGTGGTGAAGTCCAACCCGGAGCCATCCGTGGCCTTTGAGCTGCCGTCGCGCAATGTGACCGTGAACGAGAGCGAGCGGGAGTTCGTGTACTCGGAGCGCAGTGGCCTGGTGCTCACCAGCATCCTCACGCTGCGGGGGCAGGCCCAGGCCCCGCCCCGCGTCATCTGCACCGCGAGGAACCTCTATGGCGCCAAGAGCCTGGAGCTGCCCTTCCAGGGAGCCCGTGAGTGGCATGGACTTGGGGTGGGAGCCACAGGAGGGAGCGGGCTCCTCACAGGAGGGAGCGGGCTCCTCTTGGATCCAAGCTCCCAAGGCTGACCAACAGCCACAGAGCATGGGCTATGCAGATTGAGAAAAAGGTCAAATTCTCCCTTTCTGGTTGAGAGGAGAAGCCGCCCTGAGTTTGCCCCGAGTTTGCTCGGACCTTTGAGGTATGAGCCCCTCCCCAGGGCCTCTCCAGCACAAAAGGGATTGCCCTGGCGCCAGGAGCCTCCGTGCCAGTCAGTGCAGGGATGCCCCGGCTGCGTGAATACATTGACTGTCACCCCAGCACGTCTCCAAAGTTCTCAAGTGTTGTCACCACCACCCATAGCCCTAAGGGCGCCTGGGTCTTCTCTGTCCTCAGATCGACTGATGTGGGCCAAGATCGGGCCTGTGGGCGCTGTGGTCGCCTTTGCCATCCTGATTGCCATCGTCTGCTACATTACCCAGACACGCAGGAAGTGAGTGCCAGCCGGGGCTGATCTGGGGATGATCCAAAAAGGGGACCTGGTGGGAGATGGAGGCCTGGAGTGGGCGGGGGAAGGCAGCACCATAAGTGTAGAGAAGGCAGATTCTGCTCTGGGAATGTTCAGCTGGACAGAGGAGAGAGGGTTCCTGTTAATTCCAGCTCCTGCTGGTCAGGAGCACACCAGGGCCAGGGCTGAGTCCTTTACACACATCATTTGAAACCTGTTTCCCCACATTCTATTTTGACGGCCTTCCTATCTCCAGGAACTCTCCCCTGCACACTCTAGTGTGGTGGGGAAAGCCCAGTTACTCCCTACAGCCACAGCAGCAGGTCCACTTGACGCCAGAAGCCCCAAAGATTACACACATCTGTGGCAAAAAATATATGCCTTGGCCAGGTGCATTGGCTCACACCTGTTATCCCGTACTTTAGGAGGCCAAGGCAGAAGGATTGCTTGAGGCCAGAAATCTGACACTAGCCTGGGCAACACAGCAACACCACATCTCTAAAAAATAATTTTTTTTTGATTAGCCAGGCATGGTGGCACACACCTGTAGTCCCAGCTACTTGGGAGGCCGAGGTGGAAGGATTGCTTGAGCTTGGGAATTAGAGGCCTGCCTGGGCAACATAGGGAGACCCCATCTACAAAAAAATGAAAAAATTAGCTAGGCATAGTGGCACCTGCCTGTGGTCCCAGCTACTCCGGAGGCTGAGGAGGGAAGATCGCTTGAGCCTGGTAGGTTGAGGCTGTAGTGAGCTATGATTTCACCATTGTACTCCAGTCTAGGTGACAAAGAGAGACCCTGTCTCTAAAAACAAACAAACAAGCAAGCAAGCAAGCAAACAAACAAACAGACAGAAAGCCTCTCCAGCCCCAACCACAGCTACCTGGCCCAGTTGAACTGCAGCCGTGTTTATTCCTTGTGGCACACACACATCAGCTGTCCTGAGAAATAAATTCACCTCTCTGCTCCACATCCTGGCGGCAAGAGGGGCAGACAGACCCAGAACCTATGAGGGGGAACCTGGAGAATCCAGACGGGGCTCCTGAAAAACAGCAGAGTCCAGTGGCCAGGTGGCTCATCCCCAGCTGGGCAGGGGCCGCAGAGGTGGGAAGGATGGGCTGTGTGGGCAGGAGAGGCTGGTTCTGAAAGGGCTGCTTGCCACATCTTAGAGATGGGTGGGAGAACTCTGAGGTCCCCCGAGCCAAACTCCTAAAACACATGGGGGTGCAGAAAGGGAGGGCAGAGGGAGGTCTGACGAGTCCTGCCCTACAGAAAGAACGTGACAGAGAGCCCCAGCTTCTCGGCAGGGGACAACCCTCCCGTCCTGTTCAGCAGCGACTTCCGCATCTCTGGGGCACCAGAGAAGTACGAGGTAAGGACCGGAGCCCTGCAGCACCAGGCTGGCCTGGGAACCTGGATACCAGGATCACCGAGGGCCTGGGAGGGGTCTGGGAGGCCAAGGGGCAGGGGAGTGGGGTGGCCTCTCAGAGGAGGAGAGGAAGGACATTCCAGGGCTGGGTTGGACCTGGAGGCTGGGGAGGCAGTGCCCAGGCTGAAGCTGTGTAGGGGGCGATGGGACGTGGGCCCCAAGGAACCCCTCCCTCTCCGGAGGCAGTGCCCAGGCTGAAGCTGTGTAGGGGGCGATGGGACGTGGGGCCCAAGGAACCCCTCCCTCTCCCTGCCTACGTCTGTGACTGCATTTCCTTCTCCAATAGTCCAAAGAGGTCTCTATCCTGGATTCTCACTGAGCGCCCCAGGAGGTAGGTTCCGGGGGCCTCAGTGTGCCCTCCTCTGGGCCCTCCTTGGGCCCTGGGGTTGGCGTGTATGTCCGTGTGTCCCTGTCAGGTGTCCAGGTGGTCTCTGGTGACGTTTGGGCCTGCCCGGCAGTGCTGGCCTTGTCTAGTCTGTCCTGTTGCAGCTCCCTTCTGTCTGTGGCCCCCGTCCTGTGTGTCCAAATTCCTGTGACTGGGGGGTGGGAAGCATGAGCGGAACCCACGTGTCACTTGCAGGACCTCCCAGATTGAGGGGGAACCCATGCCGGATCCAAACATGGGGGATACGTACCAAACCAGGTATTTCCAGGAATTTGGAAAGATGGGGTCCCGACTAGGTGGCTTCCCAGCACTTTGAGAAGCTGAGGCAGTTGGATCACTTGAGGTCAGGAGTTCGAGACCAGCCAGGCCAACATGGTGAAACCCCATCTCTACTAAAAATACAAAAAGTTAGCCAGGCGTGTTGGCGGGCGCTTGTAATCCCAGCTACTCGGGAGGCTGAGGCAGGAGAATCGCTTGAACCCCAGAGGTGGAGGTTGCAGTGAGCCGAGATCAAGCCATTGCAATCCAGCCTGGGTCTCAAAAAAAAAAAAAGAAGAAGAAGAAGAAGAAGAAGAAGAAGAAAGCTTCCTGGATAAACTGAATTTGTAGGCAGATTTCAAGCTCAGCAATGATTAACACTGGCAGAAGCTCCAGAGTGGGACCCGGTGACCACGGGGCCTGTTGGGCCTGCGGTCCTTGAGAAAGGAGGTTGACACAGGGATTTATTTGGTACGGAACTCAGGAGCTCTGAGGGTGCAAACACTCTGGCCTCTGCATGGGGAAAAGGCAGGGAGCAGGACCCTGCTAATGGGTGATTTCCCCTCCTAGAGCGAGAGGCGCCTGGGATCTGAGAGGAGGCTGCTGGGCCTTCGGGGAGAACCCCCAGAGCTGGACCTGAGCTATTCTCACTCGGACCTGGGGAAACGGCCCACCAAGGACAGCTACACGCTGACGGAGGAGCTAGCTGAGTATGCTGAAATCCGGGTCAAGTGAAGGAGCTGGGGGCAGCCCGTGTGGCTGACCCCCCTCAGGACCCTCGCTGGCCCCCACTGGCTGCGGGCTCCCTTCCTCCCAAAAGTAGCGGGAGCTGGGGCAGGAGGGGAATGAGGCAGGTGACAGTGAGGTCCTGGGGACCTGACCTCCCCCTCCTTCCCAGCTGCCCCTCCCTGCCAGCACCCCCACGCCCTCATTACGGCTCCTCTCTAACCACCTTTACCCTCATCTGTCCAGAGAGGAGTTCTGTCTGTCCGTGTTATTTATTGCTACTTCCTGCCTGGTCTCCTGCCCCGACACCTGGCCCCGGGGCCTGTACAAAAGGGACATGAAATAAATGCCCCGAAGCCAAAGCCAGTCTAGATCCTGATGCTTTCTGACCCGTCTTTGGGCAGCCTGCCATCCCACTGTCTACAGAACGATGACAGAATTTCTCCTTGCCCTCGGCTGGGCCTGGTGTGCAGGCAAGTGGCCAGGGATTTTAGCCTTGAACCCAGGGCCAGTGGCCATTAAGTTGCTCCCACTCTGAGCTGGTAGCTGCGGGCTGGGTCTGGTTTGACTTCTGGGTGATTTCACATAAAAATCCTCATGCTGGTTTCTGTTGTAGTCAGATCAGTTGACAGCGCCAGGCTTGCACTTGCACGTGGCCATGACTTGTTGAAAGGGAGGGTCCTGTGCATTGACCACAGTCCCCACCACTCCCTATTGTTCCACACCTGGCCGGCTTCTTACACTGAGATTACCTCCTGGTCCTTGCAGCTTGGAGTGCGAGCCGCAGATCTAGGTCTCATGAGCCCATGTTGGTTTCACCCCCGTCTCTCATATTCATGCTGCAGTTTGCAGTGTCAGCAAATTTTACACATCCCTACATTCAGTTCGAGAAACATTAATTAAGCACCAGCTTTATACCAAGCACTTTCCAGTGGCTCAGGCTATCCTGAGAAGGGTCTCCGAGGACAACTCTGTGACAATGAGAATGCTGAGACTTAGGGAAGTTAGGTAATTTTCCCAGGGTCCCAGAGCTCGGAAATGGTGTGGCCAGGCCCTGGGGTCAATTCTTCTGATTCAAATGCACCTTTTTCCCTCCGTCCCTTCCTTCCTTCCTTCCTTTCTTTTTCTTTCTTTCTTTCTTTCTTTCTTTTTCTTTCTCTCTTTTGTTCTTTCTCCTTTCTTTTTTTGATGGAGTCTCACTCTATCACCCAAGCTGGAGTGCAGTAGTGTGATCTCGGCTCACTACAACCTCCGCCTCCTGGGTTCAAGCGATTCTCCTGCCTCAGCCTCCTGAGTAGCTGAGATCACAGGCACCCGCCACCACGTCCAGCTAATTTTTGTATCAATTGCACTTTTTCTATAATACCTGTGAGGAAGTAAAAAAGGGCCAGAGTGTCTGGTGTAAATGGGAGTAGTAACTAACAGTTGTTGAACACTTTCTATGATTCTACCCAGTTTGCGTTAATTAATCTCTGTTAACCTCATTTACCTTCCCTAACAACTATGAAATGGTTCTCAAAGTGTGGTCCCCAGGCAGCAGCATCAGCAGCACCCGGGAGCTTGTTAAAAAGGTGAATTTTCAGCCCCCACCCCAGACTTCAGGATTCAAAAACCCTGGGGTGGGGCCCAGGAATCTGTGTTTTGAGAAGTCCTTGGTGGATTCTGATGCATGTGCATGTTTGAGAACAAGCGACTGAAGCCCAGAGAAGTTACATCAGTTCCGCGGTCCCCAACTGTTAGCAGTGGAGCCCAGATATGAGCCCCGATCACCGGCTCCAGAGGCCACACTCCGATGCTGTGCTACACGGCTATCTTGGTGAGAACCAACAGCTGCTCACGGAGCCCGGGTGCTGGAGGAGCAGTAAGGTTAAGCTGTGGGCTGCAGGCAGTGAGGGCAGGGATTCCTATATGGCAGCTCTCCCTGGTTTTTGTTTTGTTTTTTGTTTGTTTTGAGATGGAGTCTCACTCTGTCATCCAGTCTGGAGTTTAGTGGCATGATCTCAGCTCACTGCACCCTCTGCCACCCAGATTCAAGCGATTCTTCTGCCTCAGCCTCCTGAGTAGCTGGGACTACAGGCGCGTGCCACCACACTCAGATAATTTTTGTATTTTTAGTAGAGACGAGGTTTCACCATGTTGGCCAGGCTGGTCTCGAACCCCTGACCTCAAGTGATCCACCCAACTCAGCCTCCCAAAGTGCTGGGATTACAGGCATGAGCCACCATGCCCGGCCTCTCCCTGCATTTTGAAGAAAGCAGAGGACACAGCACAAAGACCAAAAGAAAGGCCTAGAGGCAGGAATAAACAAACCAGATCGGGAGGGGAGGTGACATGGGGCTGCTTGGCTGGGACGGGAAGTCCACATGCAGGAGGAAAGGAGACATGTGTGGGGGCCGGGCTGTGGGCAGTGGGAAGGGAGGCACTCTGTGGGGCCTGTCCAAGCTGGCAGAGCGCATGCCCTTTCCTCACGGGGCTCACAGTCTTGCAGGGAGAAGGACATGAAAGAATCTCATGCACATATCAAACCACAACTGTGACACCTGCTCCCAAGGGATAGCTCAGAGTTTTTACAGCAGGGGTCCCCAGTGCTGTACTGCACACACTGATATTTGGTCTGTGGCCTGTTAGTGACTGGGCTGCACAGCAGGAGGTGAGCAGCCAGCGAGCAAGCATGACCGCCTGAGCTCCGCCTCCTGTCAGATCAGCAGCAGCTTTAGATTCTCGTAGCAGCACCAACCCTATCGTGAACTGTGCATGCGAGGGATCTAGGTTTCGCACTCACAGATCATGCCTGATGAACTGTCACTGTCTCCCATCACCCCCGGATGGGACCGTCTAGTTGCAGGGAAACAAGCTCAGGGCTCCCACTGATTCTACAAGATAGTGAGTTGTATACTTACTTCATTGTGTATCACAATGTAATAATAATAGAAATAAAGTGCACAATAAATGTAATGTGCTTGAATCATCCCCAGCTCCCTCCCCACTCTCAGGTCCATGGAAAAATTGTCTTCCATGAAACGGATCTCTGGTGCCAAAAAGGTTGGGGACCGCTGTTTTACAGCATAGAATCTAAGTGTGACTTAAGGTCTGAGGGGGCAGGGGAGGCTTCCCTATGGAAGGAAACTCACATATGTGTGAAGGCCCCAAGTGGGAACATGTTTAGCAAAACTGCAAAATTCGAGGAGCTGAAGCAAGGCCGGAGAGGCCTGAGATGGGGCTGGGGATGCACTCTCAGCAGCCGGGAGGGAAGCCTCTTCCAGATCCCCTGCATACATGCTCACCAGCCCTGCCCTGACACACCTGTCCCCTGACAACAGACCCTGGCTCCAGCAGGTCTGGCCTGGGAGGACTTCGCCCAGAGGAGCAGAACATTGTCAATAACCAGGGATCGGGGAGTAACCCCGCTCTGCCCAAAGTGCAGCCTGAGGGCCCCGGGAGCCACTGTGACGCTACTGTGTATGCTTCATTTAGTATGCGCCAGAACAACAGGAAACCAGAATGGCAAACCGGCTTCACATGAGGCTAAGTCAAAATAAATAAATAAATAAGAAAAAATCAATCAACTGAATTGATTTTTAAAATGTATTAAATAGGCCAGGTGCGGTGGCTCAAGCCTGTAATCCCAGCACTTTGGGAGGCTGAGACGGGCGGATCACGAGGTCAGGAGATCGAGACCATCCTGGCTAACACGGTGAAACCCCGTCTCTACTAAAAAATACAAAAAACTAGCCGGGCGAGGCGGCGGGCGCCTGTGGTCCCAGCTACTTGGGAGGCTGAGGCAGGAAAATGGCATAAACCCGGGAGGCGGAGCTTGCAGTGAGCTGAGATCCAGCCACTGCACTCCAGCCTGGGCGACAGAGCGAGACTCCTTCTTAAAAAATAAATAAATAAATAAAATAAAAATAAAATGTATTAAATAAACATGTTACAGGTGACTCATAGACAGGACAAAAGTCCTGAAGGTTATAGGCAAACCTCTAAAGTTTGGGAAACAATGAAGGAATTTAACACAAAGACCATCCTTAGGAGGGACCAGCACTCAACCATGGCGAACGTGTAGGACCGAGCCGGGCATGGTGGCTCATGCCTGTAATCCCAGCACTTTGGGAGGCTGAGGCTGGTGGATGGCTTCAGCCCAGGAGTTTGAGATCAGTCTCAGCAACATATCAAGACCCTGTCTCTACAAAAAATACAAAAATTAGGCAGGTACGGTGGCATGCGCCTGTAGTCCCACCTACGCGGGAGGCTGAGGTGGGAGGATCATTTGAGCCCAGGCGATGGAGTTTGCAGTGAGCCGAGACTGAAACATTGCACTGCAGCCTGGGCAACAGAGTGAGACCCTGTCTCAAAAAACAAACAAACAAACAAACAAGTAGGACCTGAACTCGAGTTCACTCTCTCAGACTTCCCCACCGAGTTCCTGGACCCCATCAGAACACCAGAATTCAACACATGCTCACTGAGCACCTCTGTGTGCCAGGCCTATGCTGGGCCCCAGGGTCACAGCAGTGCCCCCCAAAAATCACTCTCTGGCCTCCCAGAGCTGACATTCTGCAGAAGAGACAGACAACAATCAGAAAGACAAGCAAACACATGACCTCTGACAGTGAAGGAACCACAGAGGGGTGCAATGTCAGGCTGTGCTGGGTCAGGCTGCCATTTCAGAAAGAGAAGTTGTTTGACTTCAGACCGGAAGGAAGTGAGGGAAGGAGATCTGTGGGTTCCTGGGGAATGTGGGTCCAGGGAAGGCCAAAATCAAGTGCAAAGTCCCCTGGAGAGAATGTACTTGTTACGTTCGTGGAAAAAGAAGGAAAGAAGCAGGCTTGAGTGGAGCGATGGAGGTGGAGTGGTTGCCCAAGGAAGCTTGATTACACAGGGTCTTGTAGGCCACAGGCAGGACTGGGGCTTGTTTGTTTGTTTGTTTTGAGACAGTCTCGCTCTGTTGCCCAGGCTGGAGTGCAGTGGCACAATCTCAGCTCACTTCAGCCTCTGCCTCCCGGGTTCAAGCGATTCTCCTGCCTCAGCCTCCTGAGTAGTTGGGATTACAACAAGCATGTACCACCATGCCAGTCTAATTTTTATATTTTTAGTAGAGACTGGGTTTCACCATGTTAGCCAGGCTGGTCTTGAACTCCTGACCTCAGGTGATCCACCCACCTCAGCCTCCCGAAGTGCTGGGAGTACAGATGTGAGCCACCCCACCCAGCAGTGGAATTTAATTCTAGTTTTGTTTTGTTTTTTAGATGGAGTCTTGCTCTGTCGCTGAGGCCAGAGTGCAGTGGCGTGATCTCAGCTCACTGCAACTTCTGCCTCCCGGGTTCAAGTGATTCACCTGCCTCAGCCTCCCAAGTAGCTGGGATTACAGGCACCCACCACCACGCCTGGCTAATTTTTGTATTTTAATAGACACAGGGTCTCATCATGTTGGCCAGACTGGTCTCGAACTCCTGACCTCAAGTTATCTGCCTGCCTCCGCCTGCCAAAGTGCTGGGATTACAACTGTGAACCACCGTGCCCAGCCGGGAACTTGGGCTTTCAAAGAGCGCGTTGAGAAGCCGCTGGAGAAGTGAGCTCGGAGGGTGTGATGGAGGGCTTGAGGCCTCAGAGGCCCACGGGCAGCTGCGTGGATAGTGAACACAGGCTGCCAGTGGAGGCAGGGACGGGGCTGGGAGGCCCTGGCCATTGTCCAAGAGAGAGGAAGTGGAGATGGGGAGAGGGGTGGGGTCGGGACCCATTTTGGAGGAGGAAGTGGCAGGACTCACTTGAAGAGTCAAAGGTGACTCCAGCTGCTTCCTTAAGAGGTCGAAGAAAGCGCGAGGGGCAGGTTCAGTGGAGAACGCAAGAGTGACCCACTCCGGCCGAGTTCACGCCCAGGGAGGCCCTCAGGGACAGGGAAGACAGATGGCACCCCTCCCTGTGAAATGCCAAGCTGAGGAAGAATCAGAACACATGACACAGTGACTCAGAGAGATGGGGGCAGATGCTGAGATGAGGGCTGGCCGGGCAGGAGGGGAGGTGAGAAGGTCTCATGGCCTCACGTGCCAGGAGGGCTGGGCCACCATGTACGGGAGGGAGGACACCCAGGCACCGGGCCATGGTCATGACACGGGTCTCTTTGTCCCTCCTGGTCTGCCGACCTCCTGAGTCACTCCTGACGGAGATGACCGATCCATCCCTGGCCCGCCTCCCACCCTGTCCCTGGGACGGTGCCTGGGGCAGGCAGCTCCATTATCTTCCTTGATGAAAGAGCTCCCAGCAGCACTGGCCACTCCAGAGCCTCCTCCGCAGGTGGGTGATCATGCAAGGCTGGGCTCTTGCGACTAGCCAGGGGTGGAGATGCACTGCACTGCTTTCTAGGAGTTCAAGACCAGCCTAAGCAACACAGCAGACATTATATGTAGGAAAAAAATGTTTAAAAATAAGCTGGGCACAGGGGCGCATGCCTGTAGTCCCAGCTACTCAGGAGGCTGAAGCAGGAGGACCATTTGAGCCCAGGAGTTTGAGTCTGCAGTGAGCTGTGATTGCACCACTGCACGCCAGCCTGGGCAACAGAGTAAGACTTGGTCACTAAAAAAGAAAACAAAAGGTCGACTGTGGTGCTCATGCCTGTAATTCCACCACTTTGGGAGGCCGAGGCAGGCAGATCATCTAAGGTCAGGAGTCCAAGACCAGCCTGGCCAACATGGTGAAACCCCATCTCTACTAAAAATGCAAAAATTAGCCAAGCGTGGTGGTGCGCACCTATAGTCCCAGCTACTCAGAAAGCTGAGGCAGGAGAATTGCTTGGACCCGGGAGGCGGAGGTTGCAGTGAGCCGAGATTGCACCATTGCACTGCAGCCTGGGCGACAGAGCGAGTCTTGGTCTCAAAAAAAAAAAAACGGGAGAAGTAGCCAAGCCTCTTTCTTTCCCCACTCTTCTCGCTCTCAACTCCAGGCTGCTCCTTAAACAGAAGGTGACAACCTCACCTCGCAAATTTAAAAAAAAATTTCTTTTAATTTTGAAATAATTATCAGAGGAAGTTGCAAAGATAGAACAGAGAAGTCTGGTAGCAGCTGAGCCAAAGACCCCTTCCCACCCTGGAGCTCGATCTGCCTGGGGAGCGGGAAGGAAATGACAGTTTAGTCCCAAAGGGCCTCTCTGTGAAGCTCAGGCTGGGGCTGAGTAGCCAGAGGTGCGTGAATTAATGTCTGCAGGGAGTGCTGGGTCAGCAGGGTACGTGACAATGTCTGGAATAATGACGGCTCACTTTTACAGAGAGCCCGTTCCATAGCAGCCACCGTGCAAAGTGCTGTAAGGACTGGGGACCTGTCACACCACAGCCCTGAAGTTGTAACGGCAATCTTATTATCACCCCGGGAGGGGAAACCGACGGATGTCACAGCAAACACATGGCAGACCTGGGACTGGAACCCAGGTCTGTTGACCACATGCTTGTCATGGGATGTTCGGGTTGCTGAGTGTGTCGTGTGTGTGCTGTCGCCAGCCCTGTGAGGAAGGCACTATCATTGTTCCCATCTTACCGTCCTGGCCAGAGGTGGGGGGCTGAGGGGGACACAGCCAGGCAGGGAGTGGCCACCCAGGGCTCACAGGGACCCTGTTCGTTGCCTGCTTTCACTGCTTCCCTGGTAAGGGGGTGACAGTCAAGTCACCAGAAAAGACCAACGACCTGTTTGGAGGAACGGCAGGGAGGAAGAGTGAAAGCGCCGAGGCTGCATTCTCAGGAGTTGTGCTCCTCCTCCCTTGCCTTCTCCACGCAGCCCTTGGCCTCCAGAAATCAAGACACGTCCGCAGACCCATTGTCCAGCCCCCTCCTGTTACAAGACTATGAGCCACACCTGGCGCCGTGGCCAGCAGCAACCTCAGCTACTCCTTCTAGGTGAGGAGCAGGAATTCAAGTCCCAAAGGGTCCCCTGCCTGAGACCTTTGGGACCTGGCGACCTGGCCACCTGGCCTGGAGTCCCCCATTGAGATTGCTGGAATTAAAAAAATAAAAATTTACGGCCAGGTACGGTGACTGGCACCTGTAATCCCAGCATCTTGGAAGGCCGAGGAAGTGGATTGCTTGAGGCCAAGAGATGGAGACCAGAATGGGCAATGTAGAGAGACCCCGACTCAACAAAAAATAAAAAATAAATTAACGGGGCATGGTGGCTGATGCCTGTAGTTCTAGTTACTCAGGTGGCTGAGGATTGCTTGAGCCCACCTCAAGTTCAAGGCTGCAATGAGCTATGATCGCACCACTGCACTCCTTCCTGGGTGACAGAGGGAGACTCTGTCTTAAATTTCTTTTTTTAAAAAAATAAGTATAGATTCACAGACGTTGCAAAGATAGAACAGAGAAGTCTGGTGTGTGCTTCACCCAGCATCTCCTGGTGGTTACTTCGACTAAATCATTCAGGACAGTATCAAAACCAGGAATTTGACATTGGTATAATGTGTGTGTACGGTTCTGTCATTTTATCACATCTGGATGTATATAATGACAACTGCAGTCCAGATACAGAATTATTCTGTTACTACAAAGACCTCCCTTGTGCTACGCCCTTCATAGTCAAACACTTTCCCCCACCATCCCTAACTCCTGGCAACTTTTCATCTTCTCCACCTCTGTCATTCTGTCATTTCAAGAATGTTACGCTTGGGCGTGGTGGCTCACATCTGTAATCCCAGTGCTTTGGGAGGCTAAGGCAGGTGGATCACTTGAGGTCAGGAATTTGAGACCAGCCTGGCCAACATGGTGAAACCCCATCTCTACTAAAATACAAAAATTAGCCAGGCATGGTGTCAGGCAGCTACTCGGGAGGTTGCGGCAGAAGAATCACTTAAACCCGAGAGGCAGAGGTTGCGGTGAGCTGAGATCGAGCCACTGCACTCCAACCTGGGGGACAAGGGTGAAACTCCATCTCAAAAAACAAACAAACAAAAAGAATGTTATAACACATGTGATCCTTGGAGACGCTTTTTTCACTCTCTGTACTGCTCTTCAGAATCGTCCAAGTTGTTTCCTGTATCCTCTTCATATCTCATTCATTTTTATTGCTGCGTAGTACTCCATGGCATGGATGTAGCATAATCTGTTAAGCCACTCACCTAGTGAAGGACGCATTGGTTGTTTCCAGTTTTTGGTTTTGTTTTGTTTTTTTTCTTGAGATGGAGTCTCGCTCTTGTTGCCCAGGCGCTATCTCTGCTTACTGCAACCTCCACCTCCCAGGTTCAAGCAATTCTCCTGCCTCAACCTCCTGAGTAGCTTGTGTTAGAAATGCTTGTTTTTTGGTCCTGTAAAGAAATAACACTTGAATATAAATTTCATTTCTTTAGCAAGGCTAATTTTACTTTCTGCAGAAAGGGTATACTCGCTGGCGGTTTTGCTCCAAAAGTACACCGAACAAAGGAGACAGGGTCATTTGTAATTTGACACATCTGCTTTACTGCTGTGTCTGGTTTCTATTGGCTGGAACGGGACCTCACATTCTGTATTTGTCCTGATTGGCTAGCAACTTAGAACTTTTTAAAAGAGGCAAAGGCAGAGGAGAACAAAAAGAAGGAGGAAGTAACTTGTGGAATGCTGAGAAAGGTAAAAACATTTCTACATAAGGAAGAGGAACAGGCTATGACTTAATGCTTTCTTGAACTAGTATAAGCATGCTAGGGCAAATATTTAGGCTAAATTGTGGGAGTTAAGAACATAAAGTACATTGATTTTTTTATTTTTATTTTTTAATTTAATTTAATTTTTTTTTTTGAGACAGAGTCTCGCTCTGTCACCCAGGCTGGAGTGCAGTGGCCAGATCTCAGCTCACTGCAAGCTCCGCCCCCCGGGTTTTTACGCCATTCTCCTGCCTCAGCCTCCCGAGTAGCTGGGACTACAGGCGCCCGCCACCTCGCCCTGCTAGTTTTTTGTATTTTTTAGTAGAGACGTGGTTTCACCGTATTAGCCAGGATGGTCTCGATCTCCTGACCTCGTGATCCGCCCATCTCGGCCTCCCAAAGTGCTGGGATTACAGGCTTGAGCCACCGCGCCCGGCTATTTATTCTTAATTAGATGGGGAGGAGAGTCTCTGAAGAGGAACTTCGACTTTACTTTTTACACTGGGATTACCGGCATGTACCACCACACCCAGCTTATTTTGTATTTTTAGCACAGACAGGATTTCACCATGTTGGCCAGGCTGGTCTCGAACTCCTGACCTCAGGGGATCGCCCTCCTTGGCCTCACAAAATGCTGGGATTACTCCCGACCTCAGGTGATCGCCCACTTTGGCCTCCCAAAGTGCTGAGATTACAGGTGTGAGCCACTGCGCCTGGCCTGCTTCCAGTTTTTGGCTATTACAAATAAAGCTGCTGTGAATAATTAATTGTGTGCAGGTTTTTGTGTGGACATACGTTTTCGTTTCTTGGGGATAAAATGCTCAGGAGTGCAATTCAGTTGCTGGGCCATCTGGTAGGTATATTTTGTTTAGTTTTTCAGGAAACTGACACACTGTTTTCCAGAGTAGCTGGACCATTTTGCATTCCCACCGGTCATGTGTGAATGATTCAAGTTCACGGCATCCTCACCAGTGTTTGGTGTTGTCATTATTGGTTTTTTAATTTTAGCTGTTCTAAAGCGGTATCTTGTCATGGGTTTCAATTTGCATTTCACTAATGGCTGGTGATGTGGGACATCTTTTCATGTACTTATTTGCCTTCTATATACCTTCTTCAGGGACATGTGTTATCATGTCTTTTGCCTATTTTCTAATTGGACTGGTTTTTATTTATTTATTTATTTAGAGACAGAGTCTCCCTCTGTCGCCCAGGCTGGAGTGCAGTGGCGGGATCTCGGCTCACTGCAACCTCTGCCTCCCGGGCTCAGGTGACTCTCCTGCCTCAGCTTCCTGAGTAGCTGGGATTACAGGTGCACACCACCATGCCCTGCTAATTTTTGTATTTTTAGTAGAGATGGGGTTTTGCCATGTTGGCCAGGCTGGT
>NW_012111697.1:3225831-3227856 GCF_000951035.1 Colobus angolensis palliatus
GCCACTGCACTCCAGCCTGGGCAACAAGAGTGAAACTCAGTCTCGGGGAAAAAAAAAAAAGTTCATCCATGTTGTAGGATCTATCAGTACTTCATTCCTTTTTATTATCAAATAATATTTTATTGTGTAGGCCTCCCATATTTTCTTTCTTCATTCATCTCTTCATGGACACGTGGGGTTTTTCTACTTTTTGGCTTTCATGAGTAATGCTGCTGTAAACATTTGTGTTCAAGTTTCTGGGTGAACATGTTCTTATTTCTCTTGGTTATATACGTAGGAGTGGAGATGCAGGAGTGTATGGTTATTCTATGCTTAATCTTTGGAGGAACTGTTTTGAGACTTTTTCCCGGAGTGGCTGGACAATTTTATATTCACACTAGCAATATATAAATGATTTTGTTTCTGTACATCCTCTCCAGTATTTGATACTATCTTTTATTTTAGCTCTTCTTATAGATGTGTAGTAGTGATATCTCATTGTGGTCTTAACCTGTCTAAAGGCTAGTGATGTTGAATATCTTTTTAGATAATTAGTTTCTATCCATATATCCCCTTGGCTGAAATTTCTCTTTATGTCTTTTGCCAGTCTTCTAATTGATTATCTGATTTTTTTATGTGGTGTTTCTACATTGAATTGAGAGTTCTTTATATATGTGTTCTAGATATGAGTCCTTTGTCAGATATGTGGTTTGCAAATATTTTCTCTTAGTCTGTAATTTGTCGTTTCATTCTCTTAACTAGGTCTTTTACAAAGCAAAAAAAAAATAATAATTTTGATGAAGTTGGATTGATTTTTTTAGGGATCATACCTTTGGTGTCATGTCTAAGAATGCTTCATCAAGCTCTAGGTCTCAGAGATTTTCTCCTATGTTATCTTCCAGAGGTTTTTTTTTTTTAAATTTATTTTATTTTACTTTTTAATTGAGACAGATTTTCACTCTGTTGCCCAGACTGGAGCGCAGTGGCATGATCTCAGCTCACTGCAACCTCCGCCTCCCGGATTCAAGTGATCCTCCTGCCTCAGCCTCCCGAGTAGCTGGGACTACAGGCACGCACCACCACAACTGGCTAATTTTTTTTTTGCATTTTTAAATAGAGACAGGGTCTCGCCATGTTGGCCAGGCTGGTCTCAAACTCCTGGCTTCAGGTGATCCATCCATCTTGGCCTCCCAAAGTGCTGGGGTTATGGGTGTGAGCCATGGTGCCCAGTGCTTCGGGAGGTTTTATAGCTTAATATTTTACATGAAAATCTATGCTCCACTCTGAACTACCTTTTATAGAAAGTATGAGGTTTAGGTTGAGGTTCATGTTTTTGTCTATGGATATCCAATTACTCTACCATCATTTGTTGAAAAGACCGTTTTCCTCCATTGAATTGTTTTTGTTCCTTTGTTAAAAATGTTGGCCATATTTGTGTGGGTCTATTTGTGGGTTCTCTAGTTTGTTCAGTGGATTGATGCGTCTATATCTTCACCAGGGCCACACAGTTTTGATTACTGTATATTACTTTATAATAAACCTTGATATCAAGTATAGTGGTTCTTCCCCCTTTATTCTTCTTTTTCAGAAATGGTTTCCATTCTAACTCTTTTTATTACTATTTTTTGCTTTTCCCATAGGTAAGAAAACAATATTCTTACTGTTCTTTTTTAAAAATTTTTATTTAAAATTTAAAAAAAAATTTTAAGTTCTCTTTTTAAAAATTTTATTGTTTAAAAATTTTGTTTTGTAGAGATGGGGTCTCATTATACTGCCCTGGCTGGTCTCAAACTCCTGGCCTCAAGTGATCTGCCCACCTTGGTTTCCCAAACTGCTGGGATTACAAGCATGAGCCACCATACCTGGCCTATTCTAGTTCCTTCTATGTAAACTTTAGAATAATCTTGCCTATATCTATAAAAAAATCTTGCTGGGATTATGGTAGTAATTGCATTAAATCTGTATGTGTATCAAATTTTGGGAGAATTGATATCTTTACTGTGTTTAGTCTCCCAATCCATGAATATGGTATGTCTCTCTATTTAG
>NW_012111697.1:3227906-3231474 GCF_000951035.1 Colobus angolensis palliatus
CCTCCCGAGTAGCTGGGACTACAGGCACGCACCACCACAACTGGCTAATTTTTTTTTTGCATTTTTAAATAGAGACAGGGTCTCGCCATGTTGGCCAGGCTGGTCTCAAACTCCTGGCTTCAGGTGATCCATCCATCTTGGCCTCCCAAAGTGCTGGGGTTATGGGTGTGAGCCATGGTGCCCAGTGCTTCGGGAGGTTTTATAGCTTAATATTTTACATGAAAATCTATGCTCCACTCTGAACTACCTTTTATAGAAAGTATGAGGTTTAGGTTGAGGTTCATGTTTTTGTCTATGGATATCCAATTACTCTACCATCATTTGTTGAAAAGACCGTTTTCCTCCATTGAATTGTTTTTGTTCCTTTGTTAAAAATGTTGGCCATATTTGTGTGGGTCTATTTGTGGGTTCTCTAGTTTGTTCAGTGGATTGATGCGTCTATATCTTCACCAGGGCCACACAGTTTTGATTACTGTATATTACTTTATAATAAACCTTGATATCAAGTATAGTGGTTCTTCCCCCTTTATTCTTCTTTTTCAGAAATGGTTTCCATTCTAACTCTTTTTATTACTATTTTTTGCTTTTCCCATAGGTAAGAAAACAATATTCTTACTGTTCTTTTTTAAAAATTTTTATTTAAAATTTAAAAAAAAATTTTAAGTTCTCTTTTTAAAAATTTTATTGTTTAAAAATTTTGTTTTGTAGAGATGGGGTCTCATTATACTGCCCTGGCTGATCTCAAACTCCTGGCCTCAAGTGATCTGCCCACCTTGGTTTCCCAAACTGCTGGGATTACAGGCATGAGCCACCATACCTGGCCTATTCTAGTTCCTTCTATGTAAACTTTAGAATAATCTTGCCTATATCTATAAAAAAATCTTGCTGGGATTATGGTAGTAATTGCATTAAATCTGTATGTGTATCAAATTTTGGGAGAATTGATATCTTTACTGTGTTTAGTCTCCCAATCCATGAATATGGTATGTCTCTCTATTTAGATATTCTTTGACTTTTTTCAGCAGTGTTTTGTAGTTTTCAGTATTTAAGTCATGTGTGTTTTGTTGAATTTACATCTAAGTATTTTTTTAGCTATTGTAAATGGAATTGCATTTTAAATTTTGGTTTCCACATGTTGATTGTTAATATAAAGAAATGTGACTAATCTTTGTGTTAATCTTGTGAAATTCTGTAAATGTGTGAGACTCACTTATTATTTTTAGGTGGTTTTTTTTTTGGTTCTTTGGAATTTTCTACTTAGACCATCATGTCGTCTGCAAATACAGACAGTTTTCTTTCTTCCTTTCAGATCTATGTCCTTCTAATTGCCTTTCTTTATCTTACTGCACTGTCTACAACTTCCAGTATTATGTTGATGGGAGTGATGACAGTAAACATCCTTGTCTTGTTTATGATCTTAGGGGAGAAGTATTCAGGACTGCAGTGTTAGTTAAGTATGCTAGCTGTAGTTTTTATAGGTTAGTTGTAGGTTATCAAGTCAAGAAATTTCCCCTCTATTCCTAGTTTTCAAAGAGTTTTAAAATCTTTTCATTTTAATGGGTGTTTCATTTTATCAAATGCTTTTTCCACAGCAATGGATATGATCATGTGATTTTTCTTCTTTATCCTATCAATATGGAAGATTACACTGATTGATTTTCAATTGTTAGACCAGCCTTGCATCCCTGCAATGAATAAATCCCACTTGGTCATGCTGTATAATTATTTTTATATATTGTTGATATTTTTTTCCTTTTCTGAGAGAAGGCCTTGCTCTGTCACCCATGCTGGAGTGCTGTGGTGCAATCATGACTCACAGCAAACTCAAACTCCTGGGTGTAAGCAATCCTTTTCCCTCCCAGCCTCCCAGGTAGCTAGGACTACAGGCACGTGCCACCATGCCCAGCTAATTAAAAACATTTCTTTTTGTAGAGATAGGGGTTTCACTATTTTGCCCAGGCTGGTCTCAAACTCCTGGCCTCAAGTGATCCTCCCGCCTCAGCCTGCCAAAGTGCTGGGATTACAGGCGTGAGCTATTGCGCCTGGACTACTACTGAATTCTATTTGCTTATATTTTGTTAAGGATTTGGCATCTATATTCATGAGGAATATTGGCCTGTAATTTTCTTTTCTGTACTTTCCTTTCTTGGTTTAATGTTAATACTAATTTCATAGAAAGGGTTAGGAAGCATTCCCTCTAATATTTTCTAAAAGAGATTATATGGAATGGTGTAAATTCTTCTTTAAACATTGAGCAGAATTCTCTAGTGAAACCATATAGGTCTGAAGATTTCTTTTTCTCATTTTAAATTACCTAACAGTTATAGTGCTGTTCAAATTATCTAACTCACATTGGGTGAGTTGTGGTAGTTTGTACTTTTTGAAGAATTGATCAATTTCATCTAAGTTGTCAAATTTATGTATGTAAAGTTGTTCATAGTATTCCCTTATTATCTTTTTGGTATCTGCAGGGTCTGTAGTGCTATCCCCTATTTCATTCTTGATATTAGCAATCTGTTTTTGTTTTATTTTTTGTCAGTCTTGCTAGAGGTTGCCAACTTTGTTGATCTGAAAAGATATTTTCTTTTCTCTATTATTTTTCTGTTTCCAGTTTCATTGCTTTCTTCCTTTTTCTTTATCATATCCTTCCTTATGCTTGCTTTGGGTTTAACGTACTCTTATTTTTCTAGTTTCTTGAGATCGAATCTTACATTATAGATTTGACATTTCCTGTTTTCTTTTTTTTTGAGACAGAGTCTCACACTGTCGCCCAGGCTGGAGTGCAGTGGCGCGATCTTGGCTCAGTGCAAGCTCCACCTCCCGGATTCATGCCATTCTCCTGCCTCAGCCTCCCAAGTAGCTGGGACTACAGGCACCCGCAACCACACCTGGTTAATTTTTTGTATTTTTAGTAAAGACAGGGTTTCACTGTGTTAGCTAGGATAGTCTCGATCTCCTGATCTTATGATCCACCTGCCTCGGCTTCCCAAAGTGCTGGGATTACACGCGTGAGCTGCTTCACTCGGCCAGACACTAAATCACTAAGCATTTAGTGATATAAATTTCCCTCTTGTGCTTTAGTTGGTTCCTAAAATTTGGTAAGTTCTATTTTCATTTTCATTCCATTTAATGTATTTTTTAAATTTTACTTTGCGATTTCTTCTTTGACCCTTGGATTATTTAGAAGTGCTTTGTTTAGTTTCCAAGTGTTTGAAGATTTTTCTTTTAACTTTCTGTTATGGTATCTAATTTGAGTCCATTGTGGTAATAGAACATACTCTTCGTAATTTCAGTTATTTCAAATGTCTGACGTTTGTTTCATGACCTTGCATATGATTTATCTTGGTATATATTCCATAGATGCTTGAAAAGAAGGTGTATTATGCTATTGTTGGGTAGATAATTCCATGAATGTCAATTAGATGCTGTTGGTTGATGGTGTGTCATTGCGTTCTTATATATTCTTGTTGATTTTCTGCTTGATTGTTCTATTGTTGAGAGAGAATACTGAAGTTCCCAATTATGTTTGTGAATTTGCCTGTTCCTTTTTTTTTTTTTTTTTTTTTTT
>NW_012111697.1:3232020-3283233 GCF_000951035.1 Colobus angolensis palliatus
GCCTCCCAAAGTGCTGGGATTACAGGCTTGAGCCCCCGTGCCTGGCCTTCTCTTTTTATTTCTACTGGGTTTTACTTCATATATTTTTCAGCTCTGTTGTTTGGTGCATACATATTTAGGATGGTTATGTCTTCTTGGTGGATTGACTTTTCCCACATTATATAATGTCCATCTCTGGCCTTGGTAATTTTCTTTGCTCTGAAGTCTACTTTATCTGTTATTAATATAGCCACTCCTACTTTCTTTTGACTACTTTTTGTGTGGTATATCTATTTCCATTATTTTATGCTTAACTCTCCTATATCATTATATTTGAAGTTGTTGTTGTTATTATTATTATTATTATTATTATTTTTGAGACAGGGTCTTGCTGTGTCATCCAGGCTGGAGTGCAATGGTATGATCTTGGTTCCCTGCAACCTCTGCCTTCCAGGTTCAAACAATCCTCTCACCTCAGTCTCCCGAGTAGCTGGGATTACAGGCATGCACCACCATGCCTGGCAAATTTTTTTTGTACTTTTAGTAGAGACAGGGTTTTGCCATGTTTGCCAGGCTGGTCTTGAACTCGTGGCCTCAAGTGATCCATCCACTTTGGCCTCCCAAAGTGCTGAGACTATAGGTGTGGGCCATTGCACCTAGCCTTCAAGCTATTTTCTTGTAAACAGCATTTATTCAGGCCATTTACATTTAATGTAATCACTTATATGCTAAGGCTGATGTGTGTCATTTTATTTCTTATTTTCTTTGATTCTTTTTTCTTTTCTCCAGCTTCTAGTGAGTTCCTTGAACAGTTTTTTAGAATTCCATTTTGATTTATCTGTAGTGTTTTTGGGTATATTACTTTGTATAGCTTTTTTATAGGTTGCTCTAGGTATTACAACATACATAATTTATCAGAGTCTACTGGTTTCAACACTCTACCAGTTACTTCCCTTTACAACCCTTTCTCTTCTCCCATTTATAGGATAATTGCTTAAATATTTTATCTACATACACTGAGAACAGAATTAGTGTTACAGTTTTTGCTTTGACTGTCAAACGTAATTTAGAAAACTCTAGAGGAAAAGAAGAGTCTATTGTATTTACCCATAGGTTTGCTCTTCCAGAGGCAGGGGGTGGCAATGGAGGGTAAGCCTCTGTCACCAGAGACTTTACTGTACTTTCCCTTTTACTTTCAGATGCTACCAGGGCCCCTGAAGAGGGAAGATGTGAGGAAACAGGTAAAAACCATTTTGTTCTTTTTTTGCATTCAACAAGTGTTCTTTCTTCCATGCTGGTATTCCAAGATTCCTTTTTTAAAAAAATTAATTCCTCTCTGTTCAGGGAATTGCCTTTAGCCATAATTTTAGGGTAGGTCTGTGTTGAACAAAAATTCTCTTTGTTTTCCTTCGTTTGAGAATGTCTTGATGTCCCCTTCATTCCTGAAGGGTATTTCCATTAGATACAGGACTGATTCCAGATTGACAGTTCTCTGAGCACCTGAAAAATATTGTGTCACTTTCTTATGGACTCCATAGTCTTTGATGAGAAACCCACTGTTATTTGAACAGTCTTCCTGGTATAGGTAATGTGTCATTTTTATGTGGTTGCTTTCAAGAATTTTCTCTGCCTCTTGTTTTTAGAAGTTTGACTATGATGTGTCTTGGCATGAATTTCTTTGGATTTATCCTGTTTGTGATGCACTCAGCTTCTTGAATCGGTAGACATATGTTGTGTATGTATGTTGTCAAATGAAGACAATTTGCAGCCAATACTTCTTGGAATTTTTTTTTAAGGCCCACCCTCCTTTACCTCCCCTTCTGGGACTTCAATGACAAAATGTTAGATCTTCTTTTATTATAGTTACACATGTCCTTGAGGCTTTGTTCCATTTTTTTTTTTTTTTTTTTTTGAGACAGAGTCTTGGTCCGTCACCGGGGCTGGAGTGCAGTGGCCGGATCTCAGCTCACTGCAAGCTCTGCCTCCCGGGTTCCCGCCATTCTCCTGCCTCAGCCTCCGGCTACAGGCGCCCGCCACCTCGCCCGGCTAGATTTTTGTATTTTTTAGTAGAGACGGGGTTTCACCGTGTTAGCCAGGATGGTCTCAATCTCCTGACCTCGTGATCCACCCGTCTCGGCCTCCCAAAGTGCTGGGATTACAGGCTTGAGCCACCGCGCCCGGCTGTTCCATTTCCTTTCATCTATTTTCTTTCCATTGTTCAGAATGGGTAATTTCTATTGTTATATGTTTTGTTTCACTGCTTCTTTCTTCTACACTCTCCATTCTGCTATTGAGCCAATCCATTATGGTTTTTATTTCAGCTCTTGTATTTTTTAGTTCTAAAGTTTCCATTTGGTTCTCCTTTATATTTTCTATTTCTTTGCTGATACTTTTTATTACCTTATTTGTTTCAAGCACATTTATAATTTCCCAGTGAAACATTTTTATGATGGCTGCTCCAAAATCTTTGTCAGATTATTCTAACATCTGTGTTGTCTTGATGCTTGTGTCTGTTAATTATCTTTTGTTACTCAGTCTGAGAATGCCTGATTCTTAGTATGACAAGTGATTTGCCATTGAAGTCAGGATATTCTGGGCACTATGTTATAAGACTTTGGATCTTATTTAAATCTTTTGTTTTAGCGGGCTTCCCTTTATACTGCTCCAGCGAAATAAAGTGGGGCACTGCCTCATTGCTTCTAGACAGGGATAAAAGTCCAGGTTCTCCATTCAGCCTTTCTTGAACCTGGGGGATTGGGAGAGATGAGGCCTCCATGTTATTGTTAGGTAAGGGTGGAAGTTCAGGTTCCCCACTAGGAATCCACGACAACGCCCAGGCTGGGAGTGGGAGGGTTGCTTCATTACTGCTCCTTATGTGGCTTTCTGACTCTGTGTGTGTCAGAGACAGAGAGTGGCGCTTGTTACCACTGAGTGGTGGTGAAAGTCCCAACTCTCCACTAGGCCCCCTCTGACACTACTCCAGTGGGGATGGGGGAAAGGCCTCATTTCTGCATTGGGGTGGCAGAGGATATCCACGCTGCCCACACGGTCTCCACCAACACCACACTGGGAGAGGGTGATCCCAGTAGGGGTGAAGGTCCCAGCTCCAACTCTGGCATCACTCCGACTGAGTATGGGAGTGTCCTAGGGTTCTTTGTTACAGCCTGGTGAGGGTGAAAGTCCAGGTTTCCCACCCAGCCTTTGCTGACAGGGGTGAGGATGGAACTTGGCAGGAGCAGAGCAGGTATTGACTAAAAGAGCTCTGTCTTTCTAGGATGCCCCTTTCCTTGTTCTTTGGCTAGAAAATCATAGTTTTGCTAGAACTTGTTTTGTTGGGACTTGTTTTGTTTGTGCCCCTTGGCATTTTCAGTTGTTGGCTTCGTCAATATTCACCCTGAGATATATGAGTCAAAGACAAATCCCAGGGAATTCATCACTGTTCCTTAAGTCTCGAGGTCCCTAACCAGTCTGCTTCTCTCCATCTTTCAGTCTTCTTATGCTTATCTTGTCATGTTCAAGGTTTTCAGTTATACTTGGCAGAATAAATAAATACATCTACTCCATCTTTCCAGAACATCACAGCTTTTTGTTCATTTTATTTATTTATTATTCATTGAGACAAGGTCTTACTTTGTTGCCTGGGCTGGAGTGCAGTGGTGCTATCATGGCTTACTGCAGCCTTAAACTCCCAGGCTCAAGTGATCCTCCTGCTTCAGCCTCCCAAGTAGCTTGGACCACAGGCACATGCCACCATGCCCAGCTACTTTTCATTTTTTGTTTTTGTTGGGTAGCTGCACAGAGTCTTGCTGTGTTGCTCAGGTTGGTCTCAAACTTCTGGCCTTAAGCGATCCTCTTGCCTCGCTCTCCCCAAGTGTATTACAGGCTTGAGCCACCACACCCAGCCCCATCGGTGCTTTTGGAAGAAGGTGTTCTTCCCTCTCTCTGTTTCCCTCCCTATGGCCAGCTGCCTGTGGAGGGCAGTGGTGCTGGAGTGAAGACCTCTCAGCACATCCCTCATCATCTGTAGGATGTGCATGGCTTCCACTGCTATCTGTTCTGCTCCTGAGACACTCGCTGGCTACAAGATTATAAACGTGATGAGGTTTCAGCCTCAAGATTCTCCATTCAGTAACACTTCCTACAAGATACCTTTTTTAGTTTGTTTTGTTTTGTTTTGAGATAGGGTCTGGCTCTGTCACCCAGGCTGGAGTGCAACGGCACGATCTGCTTACTGCAACCTCAGCCTCTCAGGCTTAAGTGATTCTCCTGCCTTAGCCTCCTGAGTAGCTGAGACCACAGGCACCTGCCACCATGCCCAGCCAATTTTTGGATTTTTTTTTTTAGTAGCGATGGGGTTTCACCAGGTTGCCCAAGCTGGTCTTGATTTCCTGAGCTCAGGCGATCTGCCCACCTTGGCCACCCAAACTGCTGGGATTACAAGCGTGAGCCACCATGCCCAGCCCTACAAGATATCTTTTATTTTCCTTTCTTTCTTTCTTTCTTTTTTTTTTTTTGAGACAGAGTCTCACTCTGTTGCCCAGGCTGGAGTGCAGTGATGCGATCTCTTCTCACTGCAACCTCCGCCTCCTGGGCTCAAGTGATTCTCCTTCTCAACCTCCTGAGTAGCTGGGACTACAGGCGCCTGCCAACACGCTCAGCTAATTTTTTGTATTTTTAGTAGGTACGGCATTTCACCATGTTGGCCAGGCTGGTCTCAAACTCCTGACCTCAAGTGATCCATCACCTCAGCCTCCCAAAGTGTTGGGATTCCAGGCATGAGCCACCGCTCCCGGCCGAGATATCTTTTTCCTCCTCAATATCTATGTGCTCCTCCCTCAATCTTTGGGGGCTTCAGTGTAGGTGGTCAGATTCCCCACCACTTACGCCTCTGATGAAAAGAGTGTAAATGGTAATAACTGGATGGTGTCACTAAACTACAAATACTTTCAGGTGGGCCTGTGCCATTTTCAGTGGGCTCCAGTTCTCCTGCTTGACTTGAGTCATTCACATTTCCTGAGAGCTGGGTAGAGGGGGAGTTGTGGAGGAGCCCATTCTGAAACTGATCTGATATTGCAAACCCACACACTGAAAGGAAGAACTGCCCATACATACTCGAGTCTTCCGGATCTGACTCCGAGACCGCATCCCCCTCATTCGTCTCTTTTCCCCACTCCCCGGATCGTGATGCTACTTGGTCCCCCTCAGAGCCATAGAGAAGCAGGGGGTGTGGCCATGGAGGGGAAACCTCTGTCACCAGAGACTTTACTGTACTTCTCCTTTTGCTCTCAGATGCTGCCAGGGTCCCTGAAGAGGGAAGACACGCGGAAAGAGGTAAAAACCATTTTGCTTTTATTTTGCATTCAACAAGCAAATTATTATGGAACAGCAGTTATAGGCCAGGCATACCTCCCAGAGCTGGGAATACAGCGGGGACCTCCCTGGCTCTCTCTTACCTGTGTTACAACAGGTTGTAGACAGACCCCTGTCTTGAGCATCCTCCTTGCCAGGCCTGTTGAGTCTTCTGAGAGTAGGGTAGGTTACTGGATGCCTAGGAGGGAAGAAGGAGCCAGGGAGGCCGGCCCCAAGGTTCTGCAAGGCCCTCAACAGGCCTGGACTGAGGAGGTCTAGACAGCATGGCCCTGTCCTAAGCCTCTGTGCATAATAACTGCTGTCCCTAACCTCCACCCCACCCTCAGCCTTCCAATTCCCGGGCCTGGGGCCCTACTCCTGTGCTCCAGAGACTCCTGGAGCTCCTTGAGGCAGCACACAGCCCTGCTCTGGAGACACTCACCTCCCACTCATGCTGGGATGCTCCAGCCCGGCCCAGGGCAGGGTGTGGCTGGAGGGTGCCAGCAGAGGAGGGAAGATGGCCTGGCTCCTGGAGGCAAGTGTCGGCTGCAGGAAACAGAGTCTATTCCTTGCCACAGCCCTTGTTACCCGTTAGGTAACCTTAAGGGGATTTCAAAGAACACTGGTCCTGCAACCCTGCAAAGTTTTTTATGGAACATGTAAAATAGATCCCATGGTCAAAGAAGTATGGACAATGTATTATACTATACTCTAATCCCCATATCTAGAGATTAATGGTGTAGATAGAGGTTCCTAAAAGGTTTTTAAAGCTCTGCAATAAAGAATCTTACTTAAGCCAGGTGCAGTGGCTCACGCCTGTAATCTCAACACTTTGGGAGGTCAAGTTGGGGGGATCACCTGAGGTCAGGAGCTTGAAACCAGCCTGGCCAACATGGTGAAACTCCATCTCTACTAAAACAAACAAACAAATAAATCAGACAGGTGTGGTGGTACATGCCTGTAGTCCCAGCTACTCAGGAGGCTGAGGCAGGAGAATCACTTGAACCCTGGAGGCAGAGGATGCAGTGAACTGAGATCACACCACAGCAATCCAGCCTGGATGACAGAAGAATGAGATTCTGTCTCAAATAATAATAATAATAATTTTACTTAACTCTTTAACCCTGCCTTTCTCAAGTGTATGTGACCTTGAAGATGTTTTTTGCATGTGACATTATGAGCACTTGCAGGGCTCATGTCAACTCTGCCTGCGGAATCTGCCTCAGCTTCAGACCCTGCACCCCAAATTCATGCTCAGGTCAAGCCAGACCCCCTTCCTGCTGTCCACAAGCAGCTTAGCTTTCCCCACACCCATGAACTGATACCCGGCAGCCCTCGGCATGAGCCATGTGGCCCGAGGAGATAAACACAGAGAGAGAGAGGAACACTGATGCGTGGGAAATGTTGGCAGGTGAGTGGGAGGGACTTGGGTTGGTGCTGAGACCGGAGACACACTCTGCTGTCACATCCTTCGGGGTCCCCGGGGACCAGCACAGAGGGCCACGATCATGTAAATTGGGACTTAAATTTAACTCTATGTAAATATAACTCTATGCAGAGGTCAGGGATGGTGGAGGATAAGCTCATTGCAGAGAAAGAGAGAAAGATGGGCAGCAATTGCAGAACCTAACCCACAGATAGGTTTTGTTTGACCAGCTCTGCATATTTTTAGTTTATGTATTTTTTATTTTTTCAAGACAGGGTCTTGCCCTATTGCCCAGGCTGGAGTGCAGTGGGGAGATCACCGTTCACTGCAGGCTTGACCTCCTGGGCTCAACTGATCCTCCCACCTCAGCCTCCTAATTAGCTGAGACCACAGGTGTGCGCCACCATGCCTGGCTAATTTTTAAACTTTTTTTGTAGAGACGTGGTCTTATTATGTTGCCCAGGCTGGTCTCAAACTCCTGACCTCAAGTAATCCTCCTACATTGGCCACTTCTCCTTGGTCTATTTTTCTTTTTAAGTAGGTCATTCCACATAGAAGTTTAGCTTCTTACTTCTCTTAAAACAGTGGAAGATCAGACAGTGCTGAGCTCAGGTTCCGTCTGGCAATAACTGACTGGAACTGAGAGAGCTACCAACTTTAGAGGAGGTACAACCTTTGTCCCCACTTGATTGATTTACGTTTCCTACCTGGCCTGTGGGGCATTCTCCAGAGACCTTCCAGACCCCTCAAAATGCTCTCCTGGTGTCACACTTTATTTTTTGTTTTGTTTTTGTTTTGAGACAGGATCTGGGTCTGTCACCCAGGCTGGAGTACAGTAGCACGATCTTGGCTCACTGCAACCTCCACTTCCCAGGTTCAAGCAATTCTCCTGCCTCAGCCTCCCGAGTAGCTGGGATTACAGGTGTGTGCCACCACGCCCGGCTAATTTTTTGCATTTTTTAGTAAAGATGGGGTTTTGCCATGTTGGCCAGGCTGGTCTTGAACTCCTGACCTCAAGTGATCTGCCTGCCTTGGCATCCCAAAGTATTGGGATTACAGGTGTGAGTCACTGCCCCTGGCTCACCCATACTTTGTTACTGGTTTTAGAATTCCTTTTTACCTGGTCTTTCAAACCAAGTTTTGACCATGTCTGTCCCTGAGTATAATCCTTGATGAGTAGCACCAGAGAGAGCTCCATGTTATCCGGGGCCTGGCATTCAAGGCACTCAGTGGTCTGGTGCCACTCAAAGCCTGCGAGCCAGGCAGGAAGTTTGTCAAATTAGAGATGGATGAATGGATGGATGGAAAAAAGGAAGCAAGGAAGGAAGGAAGGAAGAAAGGAAGGAGTTCTGGGAAGAGAGAGAGGCTGCCCTCACAGGGCTCTCAGTTTGAAGGAGAGGCACAGCATACCCAGAAAAAACTCCCAGCCAGAAGTGGTGGCTCACGCCTGTAGTCCCAGCACTTTGGGAGGCCGAGGCTGGCAGATCACCTGAGGTCAGGAGTTCAAGACCAGCCTGGCCAACATGGTGAAGCCCCATCTCTACTGAAAATACAAAAATCAGCCAGGCGTGATGACACCTGCCTTTACCCAGCTACTTGGTGGGCTGAGGTCAGAGAAGTGCTTGAGCCTGGGAAGCAGAGGTTGCAGTGAGCGGAGGTTGCATCACTGCACTCTAGCCTGGGAGACAGAGCAAGACTCTGTCTCTAAAAAAGGAAAGAACTCCGTGAGCATCTCAAATGCCACATCCCCGCAATGCAACCAGACCCAGTCCTCCCAGATCCAGGGGAAGGGTCGGAGTTCAGTGGGTGAGCAAGAAAAGCCATGTGGAAGAAGTAAGTGGCCAGATGGCTCAAAGACAAACTCTCCCCTGCTCAGGCTTCCACCCAGACACGACACCATGCATCTCCTCGGCCCCTGGCTCCTGCTCCTGGGTAAGGACTGTGGCCTGGGCCAGTACTGGGGTTCTGGGATGTCAGTGGGCACTGGAGGAGGAGGAAAGACCCAGGCAGAGAGGCGTCAACATAGGGTAGGGTGGGGGTGGCAGTGTGTAGAGATAAATGTACATACAAATATATATGTTTCCCATATATACATACTCTTCTCTCATTGCATCCTGCTGTCTTTGTGTATCTCTGTATTTCTCCCACTATCTTCAGAGAGAATTCTTTAGTTTTTGGAAAGCTCTCAACTGGGTGCAGTGGCTCATGCCTGAAATGTCAGCACTTTGTGAGGCTGAGGTGGGAGGATCACTTGAGGTCAGGAGTTTGAAGCCAGCTTGGGCAACTTAGCAAGACCCCTATCTCTAAAAAGAATTAAAAATTAAACAAATTTTAAAATAAAGAATAATTTGTAAAAGAAGGCTCTCATGCCCCCTCAGTAATGCTTTCTGATCATTGTGGTGAGTTCTAGAATACTTGGCTTTCTCTGACTCAAGTAAATGGAATATTGATCACCCTGAAACCCTCTACGCCTGGGAGGGGGCCTGCGTCTGGGTCCCCTGCACCTACAGAGTCCTAGATGGTGCCCTGGAAAGCTTCATCCTGTTCCACAATCCTGAGTATAACAAGAACATCTCGAAGTTCGAAGGGACCAGACTCTATGAAAGCACAAAGGATGGGAAGGTTCCTTCAGGGCAGAAAAGGGTGCAATTCCTGGGGGACAAGAATAACAACAACTGCACACTGAGTATCCACCCGGTGCACGTCAATGACAGTGGTCAGCTGGGGCTGAGGATGGAGTCCAAGACTGAGAAATGGATGGAACCAATACACCTCAATGTCTCTGGTAAGGCCTTCGGAGAGCGAGTCTTCTGCTCTGGGCGGGGGTGAGTGGGAGGCAGGAAATACCTGACTGCTGGCAGAGAGCTCACAAGCCGAGCTTCCTGCAGAGCTCAGGCAGGGGACGCCAGCGGGCGACGATGGCGACGCATCAGCACTAGTCTGAGCTGCAGGACCTCGAATGTCCCAACTGACCCTCAGTTCTTGCCCCTCTGAGACCTGGATTCCAAGGTTGTCGGATCTCCTGATCTTTCTCTCTTTCTTTCTCACCATGTATTTTTCAGCTTTTGTGACAAACTCGTGTTTGGCCTTAGTACAGTAACCATCCAAGCACCGCATCCCTTTAGTGGGGTGGTTCTGCATGTAGCCAGCCTCAGCTCTCTCCCAGACTGGACTGCCCCCTTCAGACAGCGGGGTCTGAAGCTGCATCGCTCACCCTAAACTTAGGGCTGCTCAGAGCTCCCTATAGAGGAAACTGTGTGTGGAACGGAGCAACCACACTCGCTGGGGCAGAGGCCCCAGACTTGTGTTTGATGAGTCAAATCCACCCCTACATGTGCAGTGCCATAACTGAACCTGTGTTATAAAAATCATAAAATAATTTTTAACTTTTTTTCTCTTCTTTTCCCCTTCCCCTTCCTTTCCCTTTTTATGAGACAGGGTCTTGCATTGTCATCACCCAGGCTGGAGTGCAGTGGTGCGATCTCAGCTCACTGCAGCCTTGATCACCCGGGCTCAAGCTATCCTCCCACCTCCAAAGTAGCTAGGATCACAGGTGCATGCCACCATCCATGCCCGGCTAACTTTTTAATTTGTTGTAGAAATGGATCTTCCTGTGTGGCCCAGACTGGTCTTGAACTCCGGCCTCAAGCAATCCTCCTGCTTCAACCTCTCAAAGCATTGGGATTACAGGCGTGAGCCACCGTACCTGGCCTGATCTTCTGGTTTTTCAAGAGACGATGGAAATCTAGATTTTCCAGTGAAATCTCTCAGTGTGTTAATGTTCATGGCAAGTTCTCATGAGCTCTTCAAGGTTAGATGACACTGTTGTCGAACCCCACAGGCCAGGTTTGAGCTCCCGATGCGTAGTCAGCCAAACGCTGACACATCAGTGCCTAGAAGCTGAGAAAGGATTATTTAATTTAGCCAAAGCGAGGGGGCAGAAGAGAGAAACTCTCAAATCTGACCCGACTTTGAGCGTTACTGGGGGCTTTTATGAGTAAAGTAGGTGTGTAGGAGATGACCTCCCGATCATTAAAGCTGTTGTGCCTCTTGGCT
This sequence comes from Colobus angolensis palliatus, assembly GCF_000951035.1. Taxonomy (NCBI): domain Eukaryota; kingdom Metazoa; phylum Chordata; class Mammalia; order Primates; family Cercopithecidae; genus Colobus; species Colobus angolensis. Next base: position 3,242,831 of record NW_012111697.1, read on the forward strand.
CATCAAATTTCTGGATGTCATCAAGGAGGTCTGTGTGACCTAAGGATCATTGTTCTTTGAAAGAGAGACAAGTTCATTTATCTTGCAGGCAGCTGCCAGGGGTTCAGGATGTAAGTTAAACAATTATTAGTGAATTAATGGTTACCTGCTACTGAAATGACCAAATGTAACTAATCGTGCATGGAGGAAGAAAAGGACAAAGAGAAAAGAAAAGAAGCAAAACGAACATCTTACAATTTGTATAACATAAAATTGTTATAAGCTCAGTATAACTGAGTTATAAGCTCAGTTATAGCACTGCACATGTAGGCGTGGCTTTGACCCATAAAACACAGGTGTGAGGGGCCCCTGCCGTAGAGAGTGTGGGCACTCCGTTCCACACCGTTTCCTGGATGGGCAGTTCTAAGCAGTCTTAAGTTTGGGGTGAGCAATGCAGCTTCAGACCCCGCTGTCTGAAGGAGGTGGTCCAGCCTTGGGGAGAGCTGAGGCTGGGTGCACACAGACCCACCCCACTAAAGGAATGCGGTGTTTGGGTGGCTGTAGTACTGAAGGAAGCCATGAAACCAACACAAGTTTGTCAAAGCTGAAAAGCCTGTGAACTAAACTGATAAAATTCACTTAGAGGTGGTGGGAATAGAACTTTGCAATCATTCAGAAAGCAGACATCTGGCAATGAGCATGAAAAAAGAGTGGATTACCGTTCCCAAGGAGGTTTAGTGTGGTCAAGGCCTTTCAGAGAGGATTTCAAGTGAGCAAAAGTGATTCAAAGTGGAGAAAAGCAGGACTGGGCTGGGTGCAGTGGTTCCCACCTCTAATCCCAGCGTTTTGGGAGGCTGAGGTTGGAGGATCGTTTGAGCCCAGGAGCTTGAGACCAGACTGGGTAACATGGCAAGACCCTGTCTCTACAAAATGTTTAAAAAACTAGCTAGGTGTGGTGGCACATGCCTGTAGTCCCAGTTACTCAGGGGGCTGAGGTGAGAGGATTGCTTGAGCCTAGGAGGTCAAGGCTACAGTGAGCTAGGATTGCGCCACTGCACTCCAGCCTGGGTGACAGAGCAAGACCCTGTCTCTAAAAAAAATGAGGCCGGGTGTGGTGGCTCACACCTGTAATCCCAGCACTTTGGGAGGCCGAGGCGGGAGGATCACTTGAGGTCAGGAGTTCAAGACCAGCCTGGCCAACATGGTGAAACCCTGTGTCTACTAGAAATACAAAAAGTTAGCTGGGCGTGGTGGTGGGCACCTGTAATCCCAGCTACTTGGGAGGCTGAGGCAGGAGGATCACTTGAACTGGGGAGGTAGAGGTTACAGCGAGCCAAGATCGCGCCACTGCACCCCAGCCTGGGTGACAGAGGGAAATTTCATCTCAAAAAAACAAAACAAAAACAAACAACAACAACAACAAAAAAGCAGGACTGGAGAGAGGTGGAATGAAGTGGCAAGGGGTTCCTGAGGGGTGATTTGGGACAGGACAGCTAAAGCCAAGTGTACGCTCACGTCTTCAGTCCCCCAGGCTCCAGCATGGACTCTGTTCTTTTGCAGAAAGACCTTTTCCACCTCATATCCAGCTCCCTCCAAAACTTCAAGAATCCCAGGAAGTCAGTCTGACCTGCTCGCTGAATTTCTCCTGCTATGGGTATCAGATCCAATTGCAGTGGTTACTAGAGGGGGTTCCAATGAGGCAGGCTGCTGTCACCTTGACCTCCTTGAGCACCAAGTCTGTCTTCACCTGGAGTGAGCTCAAGTTCTCGCCACAGTGGAGTCACCACGGGAAGACCGTGACCTGCGAGCTTCACGATGTGGACGGGAAGGTCCTCTCCGAAGACACGGTGCAGCTGAATGTGAAGCGTGAGTCTCCCCGACGTGCCTATGGGAAGGGCAAGGTCTGTGTCACCTTCTCCCCAGCCCTGCAGGGGGCACACACCCAGGGCACCCAGAAGCCTGCACAGACGGTGCCGTCCTCCAACCCCGGTCACACCGCCTAGTCAGCCCTGGTGTTTTGGGAAACAGATTTGCTTTAGCCTAACAGAATAAAACGGTCCATCCTCAAGCCATGACATGATTTGGGGATTATCTGGTTAGGTCTTTTTGTTCCCCTCTTTATGGGAATTTTTTTCGCATCATTATCTTGTGCCTCATTCATTCAATAAATATATATCATGAACCTACTAGGCACCAGGCCTTATTACGGCTGCCAGTGGGGGGCACAGAGTGGGGGGCAGGGTACAGCAGTGAGCAAAGCTCTTGCCCCACACAGAGCCGGCGCTGCAGTGAAAGAGACAGACAACAAATGGATTAACAAAGAAATACAGAGCATGAGCCAAGACATTAGAATATGGAACAAAGCAATGTTAACAAAGAAATATACAACACTATTATAGGTAGTGATATGTGTGTTAGGGAAAAAATAAGGCCGGGAGAGGGGAGTGATGGAGAGAGACCTCTCTAAGAAGGTGAGCACTTATGCTGACTGGAACGGAGGAAGGGGCTGAGGCCAGCAAATATTTGTGACAGGAGGATTTCAGGGAAAGAGAAGAGCAGGTTCAAAGCTTTGAGGCAGGAGCTGGGAGTGGGAGGACCTCAGAGGCTGAAGTTCACGGCCTCTGAGGGCCACATGGTAGGACAGGAGGCAGGAGATGGAGCAGGACAGGAGGCAGGAGATGGAGCAGGACTCTGGATCCTGAGGGCTGAGGTGAGGGTTTGGGATTCTATGCAAAGCACGGAAACCACTCATGGTTTCCAGCAGGATTGGTGAGGTCTGGTGGATGGTGTTAGGAACCCTGCATGCTGCTGGTGGAGACTAGCAGGAGGAGGAAGTGGGAGGGGGAAGCTGAGAGCCGAGTTAGGAGGCCGTGACCATCACCTGGGTGAAGGGACTGGCAGGTCACCACTTTGTCAGAATAAAAGCACTTTCCACACCCTCTGCCCTCTGAGAAGTCCCCGCCCCCTCCCTGACTGCCCCTCTGCTCCTTCAGACACCCCAAAGTTGGAGATCGAGGTCATTCCCAGTGAAGCCATAGTGAGGGAGGGGGACTCTGTGACCGTGACCTGCAAGGTTAACAGCAGCAACCCGGAGTACACAACGGTATCCTGGCTCAAGGATGACACCCCGCTGAAGGAGCAGAATACGCTCACGCTAACCCTGCACAAAGTGACCAAGTCCCAGAGTGGGAGGTACTGCTGTAGGGTCTCCAATGACGTGGGCCCGGGAACGTCGGAAAAAGTGTTCCTGCAAGTGCAATGTGAGCCCCTCGGAGCTGGGATGGGCCAGGCAGGGAGGTAGCAGGGGTGGACCCGGAGAGGGGAGCTACGGGGGCTCTCGGGACCGTGTGCTCAGGTTGGGGGTGCTCTCCTCACCCCTCCACTCACCTCTGCCCCCTCTTCCAGATGCCCCGGAACCTTCCAGGGTTCAGATCGTCCAGTCACCGGCTGTGGAGGGAAATGAAGTCAAGTTTATTTGCACGTCACCGGCCAATCCTCTTCCAACAAATTACACGTGGTACCACAATGGGAAAGAAGTGCAGGGAAGGACAGAGAAGGAATTCCAGATCCCAAAGATCCTCCCCTGGCACGCTGGGACTTATTCCTGTGTGGCAGAAAACATTCTTGGTACTGGACAGAGGGGCCCTGGAGCTGAGCTGGATGTCCAGTGTGAGTAGCCACAGAGTCTCTGGTTCTAGGGAGAGAAGATGGATGGGGAAGGGGGAAGGCAGATGGGGTGCAGGGCATTCTGGGGTCCCAGAGTCAAGAGCAAGGAGCAGCCAGAGTCTCCTGACCTGTAAGCTTCTCAGGGCAGGGGCTCTGTTGCTTGTTGCTGTTCACAGCTGGGTGCCTAGCTCACAGAGGGTGCTCGGTAGATGCTTGGGTCTTTTTTTTTTTGGTTTGTTTGTTTGTTTGTTTGAGACGGAGTCTCGCTGTGTTGCCCAGGCTGGAGTGCAGTGGCATGATCTCGGCTCACTGCAAGCTCCGCCTTCCCGGGTTCACGCTATTCTCCTGCCTCAGCCTCCTGAGTAACTGGGACTATAGGCGCCCGCCACCACGCCCGGCTCATTTTTTATATTTTTAGTACAGACGGGCTTTCACTGTGTTAGCCAGATCTCAACCTCCTGACCTTGTGATCCACCCGCCTTGGCCTCCCAAAGTGCTGGGATTACAGGCATGAGCCACCGCACCCAGCCTGTAGATGCTTGTTGAATGAATGAGGCCAGGTGCAGTGGCTCACACCTGCAATCCCAGCTCTTTGGGAGGCTGAGGCAGGAGGGTCTCTTGAACCCAGGAGTTTGAAACCAGCCTGGGCCACACATCAAGATACCATCTCTACAAAAAAAATACAAAAATTAGCTGAGCATGGTGGTGCGTGCTGGTGGTCCCAGCTACTGGGGAGGCTGAGGTGGGAGAATTGCTCGAGCCCAGGAGGTCGAGGCTGCACAGTGATCTGTGTTCCTGCTACTGCACTCCAGCCTGGGTGACAGAGCAAGACCTGGGTCTCAAAAAGAAAAAGAAAAAGAAAATGCTGGGACTGGGATTATAGGTGTGAGCTGGGCATGGTGACTCACACTTGTAATCCCAGCACTTTGGGAGGCCGAGGTGGACAGATCACTTGAGGCCAGGAGTTCGAGTCCAGCCTAGGCAACATGGTAAAATCCCATCTCTACAAGAAATTAGCCTGGCATGGTCATGCACGCCTGTAGTCTCAGCTACCCAGGAGGCTGAGGTGGGAGGATCACCTGAGCCTGGAGGTCGAGGCTGCAGTGAGCTGGTGATTGCGCCACTGCGCTCCAGCCTGGATGACTCAGTGAGACCTTGTCTCAAAAAAAAAAAAAAAAAAAAAAGAAAGGGAAAAAAAAAAGGATTGGCCAGGCATGTGGCTTACGCCTGTAATCCTAGAACTTTGAGAGGCCGAAGTGGGCGGATCACCTGAGGTCAGGAGTTCGAGACCAGCCTGATCAACATGGCGAAACCCTGTCTCTACTAAAAATACAACAAATTAGCTGGGTGTGGTGGCAGGCACCTGTAATCCCAGCTACTCAGGAGACTGAAGCAGGAGAATCGCTTGAACCCAGGAGGCAGAGGTTGCAGTGAGCCAAGATCAGGCCACTGTACTCTAGCCTAGGGGATAGAGTGAGACTCTGTCTCCAAAAAAAAAAGAATAATTAACTGCAAGAAACCAGGACTCCATGAGGGACACAGACAGAGACTTAGCCAACCTAGGCAGTGGCTGAGTCTTAAAAGAGGTCTTGAAATTTTTGATAAGAACTGGGGCAAACTGTCTCATTACCTCTCCATTGTGAGACCCTCTTTAACACAGTGAATCTTGTCACCGAGTAGAGCATAGGACAAAAATAACTCATAGGCTTCATCCTTGGACCCTGAGATGTCATATGTGCTAACGGGACAGGGTGCCCAAATCCTGAGCATCTCAGACAGCTGGATGCGTGACTGCAACAGCCACAGCGATGTTTGTGGAGTGTTTGCCACACGCCACACTCTGCTCTAAGGGCATCATCTCATTTCCTTCTTGAAACAATTCCCAGGAGGTTAGGAACTCTCGGGACTCACCCCCCACCTTCCCTCCGTGGCCTTTTGTTTTTGAGATGGAGTCTCCCTCTGTTGCCGAGGCTGGAGTGCAGTGGCTTGATCTCTGCTCACTGCAACCTCCACCTCCCAGGTTCAAGCGATTCTCTTGCCTCAGCCTCCTAACTGAGGCTATAGACATGCACCACCATGCATAACTAATTTTTAAACTTTTTAGTAGAGACGGGGTTTTGCTGTGTTGGCCAGGCTGGTCTAGAACTCCTGACCTCAGGTGATCCGCCCGCTTCGGCCTCCCAAAGTGCTGAGATTACAAGTGTGAGCCACCGTGCCTGGCCTCAGGACCCCATTTGACAGATGCGTAAACTGAGACCCGCAGCCCATGCCTGTGCACCTCTCGGCAGCCGTCTTTCTTCAGTGCTGTGCCCCGAACCCCTGCACCAAACCACAGCCAGGCCAGAGAGCCAGGGCAAGGTCTCTGTTCTCACACAGATGCAGGCAGGAAGCACAAGCCCTCCTTAGATTAATTTAGGACCTGTGCAGATGCCCGGGACAGGTAACGGGAGAAGAGGGAGCAGGAGGGAAGAGGTACTATGGACAGCTGGCTTTTCTTTACTCACCTCTCCGGCTTTCTTCCAGATCCTCCCAAGAAGGTGACCATGGTGATTGAAAACCCCACGCCGATTCGAGAAGGAGACACAGTGACCCTTTCCTGTAACTACAATTCCAGTAACCCCATTGTTAACCACTATGAATGGAAACCCCGTGGTGCCTGGGAGGAGCCATCGCTTGGGGTGCTGAAGATCCAGAACGTTGGCTGGAACAACACAGCCATCGCCTGCGCAGCTTGTAACAACTGGTGCTCGTGGGCCTCCCCTGTCACCCTAAATGTCCTGTGTGAGTCCCTGGGCTAGGCAGGGGGATCTGGGAGGTGGCCCGGCTGGGATGAGGGGAAGAAGGGGACGAAGCCAGAGCCTGGGCCAGTGTCTTCAAGAGAATTGAGGGACAGGAGGCCAGCCTCAGGGCCAAGGGGAGGGGAGGCCTGGGGACAGCCAAAGGGACAGGGAGCGGAGAGGTCAGCTTGGGACCCTTGCCCTCCAGATGCCCCCCGAGGTGTGAGGGTCCGGAAAATCAAGCCCCTTTCTGAGATTCACTCTGGGAACTCGGTCAGCCTCCAATGTGACTTCTCAAGCAGCCACCCCAAAGAAGTCCAGTTCTTCTGGGAGAAAAATGGCAGCCTTCTGGGGAAAGAAAGACAGCTGAATTTTGACTCCATCTCCCCAGAAGATGCTGGGAGTTACAGCTGCTGGGTAAACAACTCCATGGGACAGACGGCGTCCAAGGCCTGGACACTTGAAGTGCTATGTGAGTTGGGGCCAGAGGCTGAGAGTGGAGCAGAGCAGGGACCAGTGGCCTGCCTGGTGGTGACTTTGCACCCCCTCCCCCTGCCTGCCATGCAGATGCACCCAGGAGGCTGCGTGTGTCCATGAGCCAGGGGAACCAAGTGATGGAGGGGAAGACGGCAATCCTGACCTGTGAGAGTGACGCCAACCCTCCCGTCTCCAGCTACACCTGGTTTGACTGGAATAACCAAAGCCTTCCCTCCTCTGGCCGGATGCTGAGATTGGAGCCAGTGAAGGTCCAGCACTCCGGTGCTTACTGGTGCCAGGGGACCAACAGAGTGGGCAAGGGCCACTCGCCTCTCTTCACCCTCACCGTCTACTGTAAGGCCTTTTCCTGCTCTTGTTCTTGGTGGTGGTGACCTTCTTTCCTTCTTTCTTTTTCTTTCTTTCTCTCTTTCTTTCTTTTTCTTTCTTTCTTCTTCCTTCCTTCCTTCCCTCCCTCCCTCCCTTCCTTCCTTCCTCCCTCCCTCTCTCTCTTCCTTCCTTTCTTTTCTTTCTTTCTTTCTTTCTCTTTCTTTCTTTCTTTCTTTCTTTCTTTTTCTTTCTTTCTTTCTTTCTTTCTTTCTTTCTTTCTTTCTTTCTTTCTTTCTTTCTTTCTCTTTCTTTCTTTCTTTCTTTCTTTCTTTTTCTTTCTTTCTTTCTCTTTCTTTCTTTTTCTTTCTTTCTCCTTCCTTCCTTCCTTTCTTTCTTCTTTCCTTCTTGCCTTTCTTTCCTTTCTTTTCTCTCTTCTTCTCCTTCTTCTTCTTTTGACTCCCCCTCTTCCTCCTCCTCCTTATTCCTCTTCTTCTGCTTTCTCCTCCTCCTCTTTCTTCTTCTTCTCTTTCCTTCTCCTTCTTCTTATAGAGACAAGGTCTTACTCTGTCACCCAGGCTGGAGTGCAGTGGCATAATGACACCTCACTGCAGCCTCCAATTCCTGGGTTCAAGCAATCCTTTCGCCACAGCCTCCTGAGTAGCTAGGACTATAGACATATACCACCCAGCTAATTTTTACATTTTTGTAGAGATGGGGTCTTACTATGTTTCCCAGGCTGGTTTCAAACTCCTGACCTCAAGTGACACTTCTGCCTCAGCTTCCCAAAGCCCTTGGATTAGAGGCATGAGCCACTGTGCCCTTAGTTCCTCCCTGTTTCCTCTCAGGTTCCTCTCCGGCCCTGTCTGCTCCTGTGACTTCCCAAAAAGCCTTCTAGACCAGCTGGCCCCTTCTTCCCCAAATCACTGTCCCCTTTCCCATTCACACCCCTTGCTCCAGGCCACTTGCCACTGTGCTGGAGAAGTCATCCTGTCCTGCGTCATCAGTCTCTCTCTTTTTCTACCTCCCCTGCAGTCTCTCCTGCCTCCATCTAGGGTCCCCTCTCAGGCTGCTCCACCTTCCAGAAGTCCTGAGCTCCTACTGAGTCCCCGTCTCTCTCTCTCTCTCTCTCTCTCTGACTACTCTGTCTCTGTCAGCCCTGACAGGCTCCTTGTTTTCATCTTTTAAGATGTAAATGATTTTTTTTTTTTTTTTGAGACAGAGTCTCACTCTGTTGCACAGGCTGGAGTGTAGTGGCACAATCTCAGCTCCTGCAGCCTCGACCCCCTGGGCTCAAGTGATACTCCTGCCTTGGCCTCCAGAGTAGTTGACTTGAGTGATTTTTAAACAGATCATACAAGCACACGGTAAAAAAATAAAATGTAAGCATGAAAGGGTAAATAGTGGAAAGACAGATGTGGCTCACTCTTGATCCCCAAGAACTCTTATCCCCACCAAAGGTCCTCACTGCACACAGTCATCCCATCTCCCCCAGGGGTATTTTTCACACGCGCAATTCACATACAGAGGTCTGTGCCCATACACGCTTCCTCGTGACACAGACGAGGCAGAGCTCACACTTTGCCCAGGAATTTTCTCTGCTTTTTTCCATGTAATAATACTGCTTGGACATTGTTCTGTATCTATGCATACACAGAGTGTCTAAAGTCTGGAGCCTGGGCGTGGTGGTTCATGCCTGTAATCCCAACACTTTGAGGGGCCGAGGTGGGAGGATCACTTGAGCCCAGGAGTTCGAGACCAGCCTGGGCAACATAGCCTATACCTCATAGCAAGACCTCATCTCTACAAAAAATACCAAAAATTTTTTTAAAAATAAACAAACAAAACAATAACAACAACAAAAAAGAATCTGGAAGCATAGGGAACATATTTAATTAATTTATTGTACTTTTTCAGATTAATAATTGGAAACATGGCCTTAAATTGAGGGAACCTGGCCAGGCACAGTGGCTCATGCCTGTAATCCCAGTACTTTGGGAGGCCGAGGTGGGTGGGTCACTTGAAGCCAGGAGTTCGAGACCAGCCTGGCCAATGGTGAAACCCCATCTCTACTGAAAATACAAAAACTAGCTGGGTGTGGTGGTGCACACCTGTAGTCCCAGCTACTCAGGAGGCTGAGGCAGGAGAATTGCTTGAACCCGGGAGGTGGAGGTTGCAGTGAGCCAAGATCTCACCACTGCACTCCAGCCTGGGCAAAAGAGCGAGACTCTGTCTCAATCAATCAATCAGTCAATCTAGGGAACCATCACCAGCACAACTGAAGGCCAAAGGAAAGTATCTGGAACATGTTATCAGAAATCTAACAGACACATCCCATCGTATAAAACCATTGTTCCCTGGGCGTCCTCTCTGCAGACAGCCTGAGAGCCTCCTCTTTTTCCCAGGGCCATGGAGTCCTCGCATATGAAGGTTGCATACGTCCTCCTCCCAGTGCCCTCTTCAGGGCCTAGGTCTGCAGTCTCTTGTTTTGGGCATGCTTGCAAGGACAGTTGCAAGATGCATTCCCATGTGGAATTGCTGGGTGGAAGACAGGTGCATTTTCAGAACTGATCACACAGCCATACTGCTGTGAAGAGCTCCACCCATTCATGCGAGTGCGGGTCACAGGCTCTGGGCATGCCGTGTCTCTGGGAAAAGCAGCTCCTCAGGAGAATTAGTGTCTTCCTCCTAAAGGGAGGCCCAGAGCAAGCAGGGGCCACTGTCACCCTCTTCCTCTGCACCTGTCCCATGCATGCAGGGGAGAAGAACAAGTCTGGCTGCGGAGAGAAGTCCAGGATGCCTTCCAGGCAAAGGCTGCCAGGCAGAGCTGGCCTCTCAGCTGATTAAGAGCTCTCCTTTCTCCACCCAGATAGCCCGGAGACCATTGGCAGGCGAGTGGCTGTGGGACTCGGGTCCTGCCTGGCCATCCTCATCCTGGCAATGTGTGGATTCAAGGTCCAGCGACGGTGAGCTCCTGCTGCCCGCCACCACCTCCTCTTTCCCTTGGCAGAGACCTGTGTCCATCTCGAAGCCTCCAGCCTGTGGAGTCCCTGACCCTCACACCTGTGCCTTTATTTCTCAGTTGGACGAGGACACAGAGCCAGCAGGGGCTTCAGGAGAATTCCAGTGGCCAGAGCTTCTTTGTGAGGAATAAAAAGGTAGGATGGAGCTGGGCACGGTGGCTCGTGCCTATAATCCCAGCACTTTGGGAGGCTGAGGCAGGCAGATCACCTGAGGTCAGGAGTTCGAGTCCAGCGTGGCCAACATGGTGAAACCCTGTCTCTACCAAAAATATTTTAAAAATTAGCCAGGCGTGGTGGTGCATGCCTGTAATTCCAGCTACTCAGGAGGCTGAGGCAGGAGAATCGCTTGAACCCGGGAGGCGGAGGTTGCAGTGAGCCAAGATCGTGCCGTTGCCCTCCAGCCTGGGTGACAGACTGAGACTCTGCACCCCCACCAAAAAAAAGGATAGGCACGAGGCAGATCGTGAAGCTGAGTGGGAAAACAAGGTGAAGGAAGGAGATAAAATGTCCTCTGGGGAGACCTGGGCTGCCAGAGGCCAGGGAAGGGGCCAAGGGTTGGGGAACAGGTGGTTAGCACTTCATCCTCGTCTCCCTCCCAGGTTAGAAGGACACCCCTCTCTGAAGGTCCCCACTCCCTGGGATGCTACAATCCGATGATAGAAGATGGCATTAGCTATGCTACCCTGCGCTTTCCCGAGACGAACACACCACGAACTGGGTACTGAGGGTACCAGGAGCGTGACCCTGCACCCTGGGAGGGAGGCGGGAGGAAAAGCTCTCACACCCCCCACACACATGCTCACTGCGGAGAACCTCGCCTGCCCTCTGTGCCAGGCCCATGCCAGGCACCCTGATACATGCACTGCCTCATTCCTGCTCCGTAACAAGCCTCTGGGTAAGGGCCAGTCTCCGGAAGTGGACCTGCTTCTTCAAGTCAGCAGCGCACATGCCCAGTCTGTTCTTATTACAAAGGTCAAGACCTCGTGATACACACCCACGCCTACTCCCTCCACACACATTTGCACGAGCTCCTGCTGTGAGCTTTGGGCACTGGGGAGGCCTCAGGTTTTACATAAGGGGCTGAGGTTGGGGTGCTGTTGGGGGCTCTGGGTGTTGAGAGGGAGGAGAGTTCATGGGAGATGCTTCATACGTGGTCATCTGTCTGCCCTTTCTTCAGAGATGCAGAGACCTCAGAGATGCAGAGACCTCCCCCAGACTGCGATGACACAGTCACTTATTCAGTGTTGCAGAAGCGTCAGGTGGTAAGGAGGGTGGGGCTGTGGAAGGCTGGGGACGGGCGCCTGGCTTCTGCGGTGGGTCCCACATAGGAAGGACTTGGGTAGGCATCCGTCGTGGCAGAGGTTGGGTGTTGGAGACGGTTGCTCTGGCAGAGCTGGTCAGAGCCAGGCAGGTACCTCCGGGTCCTGGATACTGGCCACAGCCAGTTTCCTGACACGAGGATGCCCACCTGGGCTTTTGGACCCCCGGGTGGAATGAAGGAGAGAATGCAGAGAAAAGCAGCGGTGGAGGCTGGTGACAGCGGGGCCAGGCTGACCACCACGCGGTTTTCTCAGGGCGACTATGAGAACGTCATTCCAGATTTTTCAGAAGATGAGGGGATTCATTACTCAGAGCTGATTCAGTTTGGGTTCGGGGAGCGGCCTCAGGCGCAAGAAAATGTGGACTATGTGATCCTCAAGCACTGACGCCGGATGGGCTGCGGCGGAGGCGCTGGAGGCAGCAGGGGCCAGGGAAGTCCCAGAGCTTCCCCAGACACCACCACACGGCTTCCTCCTCCGCGCATGCGTGTACACACACACACACACACACACACACCCCACACACATGCTCACTGCGGAGAACCTTGTGCCTGGCTCAGAGCCAGTCTTTTCGGTGAGGGTAACCCCAACGCTCCAAAACTCCTGTCCTTGTTCTTTTCCACTCTCCTTGCTACCCAGAAACCCATCTAAACACCTGCCCTGACATGCACACCTCCCCCTGCCCCCACCACGGCCACTGGCCACCCCCACCCCCAGCTGCTTGTGTCCCTCCTGGGATCTGCTTGTCATCATTTTTCCTTCCCTTCTACATCTCTCTGGCCCCCTACTCCTGATCTGACATCCCCAGTCACAAATATTACGCCCAGTTTCTGCCTCTGGGGGAGAGCCCAGAAAAGGACAGAAATGAAGTAGGAAAGGGCCCAGTCCTGGCCTGGCTTCTCCTCTGGAAGTGAGGCATTGCACAGGGAGGCGTACATAACAGCGGCCCCTTGACTCCAGGGACTCCAGGTTTGAGATGGATGCACTGTTGTGGATTAACATGCCATGGAGACAGAGCTCACAATAAAAATGGCTCAGATGCCACTTCAAAGAACCAGTGAACGCTTTTCAGTCTGTGGGTTCAGAGTGGGGATGAGGAGAGGGGAAAGCCTTCACGGGGCCTGGGGGGAAGGAAATGGAGTCACAGTGGTTTAGTGATCAAACCAGCAGATTAGAGAGTCTGGTGTCTTGTTAGGAAAAGCATACTGGCTCTGCAGGCAGACAAGCATGAGAGCTTGAATCTTGATTCTTTGGCTTAACTAGCCGGGTGATCTTGGCAGCATTCACCAGCTTGCCTGAGCCTCGTTTTCTCCATCTGTAAAGTGGAGAGGGAGAGACCACTGCCTACCACGCAGGTGGCCCACGATAGGAAGTGAGGCATCGTCTTATATATGCTGGAGCCACACTGAGACCCAGCACAGAAGCTAAAAGTCCCCCAGAAAACAAACCCCCGTCCTTTATTTGCATTTCTCGAAGAATGTGAAAAGGGGAAGCCAGTTCAAAACGGCTCTTCCCAAAAGTGACGCTACCCAGTTCTTGCACAACCCATTGCTGCCAGAGAAAGTCCTGAAGATCAGCCACCCTGAGAAACCTCACAGCTTTTCTGTCGTTCAAGGTCCTCTGCACCTGTTCCCTAATTCTCTTCACTGATTCAGACTTTCCAGTTAGGTGCCCCAGCTCCCCTCTCGCTTCTCAGGTTTGATCTTTCTCCACCCATTCACCTGCTTCTGCAAAGGGACCCATTCTCTTTAGAGGGCAGGGGTGTGATTATCTGACCATCAAGGAGATCGGCTCCTGGCATGTGGCAGGTTTCCCCAAACTGCCACCTTCCTTTCCCATCCTCCTTTCCCTCCCATCTCTGCTCAGCACCTGGATGGTAACTCTAGGAATTATGGTGCAGGGAGGCCTTGATCTCCCCATCAATCCACTTTGTCCCTGGTTTGATTTCTCATGAGCACCATTAACTTTTCTGGAGGCAGGTGAGACTTTAAGAACTGTTTAAAGGCCAGGCGTGGTGGATCACGCCTGTAATCCCAGCACTCTGGGAGGCTGGGGTAGGCGGATCACCTGAGATCAGGAGCTCAAGACCAGCTTAGCCAACATGGTAAAATCTTATCTCTACCAAAAATACAAAAATTAGCTGGGCATGGTGGTTCACACCTGTAATCTCAGCTACTTGGGAGGCTGAGGCAGGAGAATCACTTGAACCCAGGAGGCGGCGGTTGCGATGAGCTGAGATCACACCACTGCACTCCCGCCTGGGTGACAGAGCAAGAATCCATCTCAAAACAACAACAACAACAAAAACCTGTTTAAATGAGACAGGGAGGGCGTTGGGGTGTCTGTGCCCAAAATGAGGTCTGGTGTCATTCAACCCTTTCTTCATTCACTCGGCACACAGATACTGAGCACCTGGAAATGCACCCAGTACAGAGCCAGTTGTTAGGGCACCAAAAAGATAAGGCATAGGACCAGCCTTGGGGATCTCTAGTTTAGGGCTGCGAAGGGTTTTTAAGGCAAGATCCCCTGGAGCAGCTGAGGCAGTCCTAAGCCTGAAGGGCCTGGCTCAGGCTCCCTGGCAACCATCGAGCGTCTTCCCCTTCCCACCCTGTCCCTCAGCACAGCTGCTGACATAAACCTACTACATGGCTGATTGACCATGAGATGTGGCCATCAATAGACATTGCTGAAGCATGAAGAGCAGGTGCCCAGGAAGCTGGGGGGCCGGGACTCCAGACGCAAGCCGCCCTCCACAACCCCAGCTCTCACCGTCCTCCCAGGGTCCAGATAATGGATCGTGCATTTAGGTTCCCAAACACCTGCTGTGCAACATACAGTAGACAAAGCAGACCAAAGCCTTTGCCCTCAGGAGGCCGGCATTCTAGCTCAGGAGCCAGCCAGGACAATGTCGCACTGAAGAAAGACAACAAAAGTGAGATTCACGGGAGGGATCAGTGTGGCTGAGGCACCCGGGAAGGCCCTTGGAGGAGGTGACTTTGGGCAAAGATCCAGACGCCAGATGGGTGGGGCCAAAGCAGAGAAGATCTGGAAAACCCAACAGCTCCCCGGGGCTTCACTTTTGCTATAGGAGGGGAAATGGCACTGCTTTGGATTCTTCCTCGGTTTTGTCCATTTCTCGGTTCCCAACAACAGACTGAACAGTAGGAGGCCGGTTCTCTGCTCACAGCGGGTGCTGCACCCCATGCGCAGCTCTCGAGAAAAAGGAGAGCATGGACCAATTTAGTGACTCCAAGGTATGAAAAGCAGTGAGATGGTGTCTTTGAGGGAGTTAGTGATAGGCTGAGACCTCCTTGCTGTTTCCCCTGAAGCCTGGTGACTGGAGCTGCCAGGAGGCCACACAGAGAGAGGTTTATGACGGGAGACCTGGAATTCGGAAGGGGCAGAGTGGTCAGGTGACCCACACACGCCTGAGAAAACTGATGTGGAGAGGCTGTGTTGTCATTCTGAGGCAAGAAATAGACAGACAGACACTGGCACAGTGAGAGACAGAGACAGAATCACAGAGCAGAGCTGGCTTCTCACCAGCAGGCGTGGGCACACCTGAGGAAGCATCCAGCTAGGTTAGAAATCTTCCTTAGGTCCTCCTGGGAGACTCAGGTGACCCAAATGGGAAACATGAAAGGCTGGGAGGATTCCCAGGGCTGAGAGAAGGAAGCTACGCAGCTGGCCAGTGCCTCATTCCTTGTGCCTCAGGGAGTACCCTGCCCCCCAATGTCCCCAGCCATGCACCCTGGGGGGAGTCAGCTTGGACATCTGCGCCACCCCTTGACAGGCAAAGTGGGGGCCACAACCTGGGTCCTCCAGTGCCAGCCAGCAGAGGCTGCCCCCATCCCTTGCCTTCCTCCTCCTGCTCCTTCCTGCAGCACTGGAAAGGTCAGAAGCCACCACCATGGAACTAGAGGGGAAGGAGAGGGAGAACAGAGGGACCCCTCCTTGCAAAAACTAAAACAAGCCCACAACCTGTGCAGAGCCGCACCTGGGTGCGATCACTCCTTTCCCCACACACCCACTGCCACGTGGAGATGGCTTCATGGCTGCGGTCACGGGGCACCCTGTGTTGTCAGAGGTGAGCCAGTGAGACCCGGGGCCTGCCCAGGGGTGCATCGAGGGTGGAGAAGACCTGGCCCCAGCGCAGGCATAAACAAGCAGGAGGGCTGGGGAGGGACTAGCACTGGGTTGTGGCCGAGCCCCCGAGCCCTGCTATTGCAAGGCACTGGCTACACACCCGGCCCCTACCCAGACAGGACCCCAATTCCTCCCTGGCCCCTCTGTGTTCCAGCATCTTCCCAGCCCCTCACCTCCTCTGGCGTGGCCTCACCTCCAGCCGGGATGCCCCATTAGTTGCTCACCCAAGCTGCTAGAACCTCAGGCTAATGGCCCTGCCACCTGCCCTCCTCCCCTTCCGGCTCACTGCTCATCCCGGGCATCCTCCATCAGCCCGCTGAGGGGACTGCTGAGCCTCAGAGACATCTGGCAGCGCCAGGAGGTGGGTCCCTCTCTCTGTGGTTCCTCTCTTCACCTAACTGTTCCCCAGACCTCCAGACCCCTGCCCAGGGGGCCCCTGAGAACTGCTAAGCTCAACTGTGACATGGAAGGGGCCCAGCTGACCCTTGGGCTCTCCCTGGGGGACCCCCTTTTCCTGCCCCTGGCCACACCCTCACCTCATCCACACCCTTCTCCTCCCTGCTGCCCCGCTGGCTTTCCACTGTCGGGGAGCAGCTCTTGCTTTGCCAGGGAACCGGGCAGGGCAGTGGGCTCAGGAGTCAAACTCCCATTCCCAGGGAAGGCTCAGGCTGTGGGGCCCAGCCCTGTTCTGAATTCTCTCCACCCCTTCTCCCCACAGAGTCTCAGAAATCGAGAAGCCTTCTTCCTCTGCACCACCCAGCCATGCACCCTGGGGGAGTCGGCTTGGACATCTGTGCCACATCCTATCTCCTGTGACACTGCAGGAGCTTCCCTGGTTTTGAGAAGTGATATGGTGGAGAGAAAGCACAGGACTAGGGGCCACAGGTCCTGGCTTCTCATCCAGGCTCCGGGGCTCCCTGGCTGCTGCCTTCCTCTGTGGGCCTCCGTTTCCTCGGTGATCCCATCAGGTGAATTCTAATCCTCCAGGCAGGGCTGGAACCCGCGAGTGATCCCAGGAGCCCCTTCTCTCAGGGGCCCCAAGATCTGAGACCAGGGAGCCAGCTGCACACAGGAGTCCTGCAGGCCAGGACAGTGGCCCCATGGGCCTGACCCCGCAGCTCTCCTTTGCCCTCTATGTGGCGGCCTTTGTGCTGGGCTTCCCGCTCAACGTCCTGGCCATCCGAGGCGCGAGGGCCCACGCCCGGCTCCGTCTCACCCCCAGCCTGGTCTACACCCTGAACCTGGGCTGCTCCGACCTGCTGCTGACAGTCTCCCTGCCCCTGAAGGCGGTGGAGGCGCTGGCCTCCGGGGCCTGGCCTCTGCCGGCCTCGCTGTGCCCCGTCTTCGGCGTGGCCCACTTTGCTCCACTGTATGCCGGCGGGGGCTTCCTGGCCGCCCTGAGTGCAGGCCGCTACCTGGGAGCGGCCTTCCCCTTGGGCTACCAAGCCTTCCGGAGGCCGTGCTATTCCTGGGGGGTGTGCGCGGCCATCTGGGCCCTCGTCCTGTGTCACCTGGGTCTGGTCTTTGGGTTGGAGGCTCCGGGAGGCTGGCTGGACCACAGCAACACCTCCCTGGGCATCAACACACCGGTCAACGGCTCTCCTGTCTGCCTGGAGGCCTGGGACCCGGCCTCTGCCGGCCCGGCCCGCTTCAGCCTCTCTCTCCTGCTTTTTTTCCTGCCCTTGGCCATCACAGCCTTCTGCTACGTGGGCTGCCTCCGGGCACTGGCCCACTCCGGCCTGACGCACAGGCGGAAACTGAGGGCCGCCTGGGTAGCCGGCGGGGCCCTCCTCACGCTGCTGCTCTGCCTAGGACCCTACAACGCCTCCAACGTGGCCAGCTTCCTGCAACCCAATCTGGGAGGCTCCTGGCGGAAGATGGGGCTCATCACCGGTGCCTGGAGTGTGGTGCTCAACCCGCTGGTGACCGGTTACTTGGGAAGGGGTCCTGGCCTGAAGACAGTGTGTGCGGCAAGAACGCAAGGGAGCACGTCCCAGAAGTAACGCCACCGCTAGGGGGAAGGAGCATGAGGCAGGAGGGCCTGGCTGCTTCTCCAGGCCCCTGCGGAGGGCTGCTTCGGAGGAACTGCAGGGCAGCCTGGCTCGGAGGCCTCCCTGGAGCCACTCAAGCGGAGAGCGGCGCCTGCTGAGGGCAGCACCCCAGTCAAGAGAGGAGCACGGAGTCAAAGCAAGGCGGCAGGGGGAGGTAAGCTTGCCCCTGCACACGTCGGCCCCTTTCCTCGTCTGTCTGTCTCTCCCCTCTGCACGTCCTCACCTGCCTGTCTTCAGTGGGCCGCGAGCAGAGGCCTTGTACTTACGGGAAGGAGGAGGCAATCTGTTTCTGACCCACAGGAGTGGTCACTCCGGTGATGCACTTGAGGACACGCTACTCTGAAATCAGTTCCCAGGTGAGAACATTTGATTTCGGAGTAGGAGAGGAGGCAGGAGGCAGGATAATGACACTGTTATACCATGTGAAACTCGCAAGGGGGCAGCCTTGGAGCTGGGAACGGAGGCTGGCGGGAAAAGATGTTTCAGCCGGGGAGGGAAAAGGCAAGGTCCCGCAGTGATGGGCAGAGGCCAGGCAGTTGACTCTTGAACAACGTGGGGATGGGGTGCCGAACCCCCACGCAGTGGAAAATCTGTGCATAACTTTGACTCCCCCCAAAGTTCAACTACTAATAGCCTATTGTTGACCAAAAGCTTTACTCAGTATATAAACAATTGAGTAAGACAATTTGAAGCCAGACACAGTGGCTTATGCCTGTAATCCCAGCACTTTAGGAGGCTGAGGCGGGAAGACTGCTTGAAGCCAGGAGTTCAAGACCAGCCTGGGCAACATAGTGAGACCCCCACCTCTACAAATAATAAAAATAAAAATAATTAGCTGGGCGTGGTTGTGCGTGCCTGTAGTCCCAGCTACTCAGGAGGCTGAGGTGGGAGGATCGCTTGAGCCCAGGATCGAGGCTGCAATAAGCCATGATCGCACCACTGCACTCCAGCCTGAGTGACAGAGCAAGACCCTGTCTCTGGAAAAAAAAGAAAAAAGACATATTTTGTATGTTATATGTATTATGTGCTGTATTCTTACAAGAAAGTAAGCTAGAGAAAAGTACATGTTACTGAAAACATTATTAGAAAGAGAAAATACCTTCACAGCACTGTGCTGTATTTATCCATACCGTAAGTTTATGCTGTCTGTTTATAAGAGAAAGTGTCTGTCTGAAGCAGCAGTAACCACAGCTGCAGATCTCAATCTATGGTAGATATCAAGCAGTTCAACCCTTTTTTGTAATGCTGTAACTTTTCTTTGCTTCTTGGAAGCAGTCTGGCATCACTAGCAGCCCCGCATATGAGGCCCAGGGGGTTATTCAGAGTTTACGGTATTGCACTAAACGTGGTGAAAAATACGCAGTAACTATGAGACATCACTTTTTACTTCTATACACAATGTGCTGGCGACAACTGCTCACCAGGAGACGATTAGCTTCACGTGGTGTTTTAAGCAGATACTCAACAGCTGAGCTCACGGAGACAGCACAGGAGGTGGCTACGAAATTATTACAGGAGTATAGTATATCTACAGTAAATATGTACTTATGACTTAATACTGCACATCTTTATGTTTGCTTGCATTTCTCTTGACTTCAAATGGCACCAAGTAGAGTTTGTGTTTGTGTGCGTATATTTTTGATAAATTTTAACTTTCTTCTTTTTTTTTTTTTAGACAGAGTCTTGCTCTGTCTTCCAGGCTGGAGTACAATAGTGTGATCTCGGCTCACTGCAACCTCTGCCTCCCGGCTTCAAGCAATTCTCCTGCCTCAGTCTCCCAAGTAGCTGGTATTACAGGCACCCATCACCACACCTGGCTAATTTTTTGTATTTTAAGTAAAGATGGGGTTTTGCCATGTTGGCCAGTCTTGTCTCGAACTCCTGACCTCAGTTGACCTACCCACTTCGGCCTCCCAAAGTGCTGGGATTACAGGCGTGAGCCACGGGACCTGGCCAATTTTAACTTTCTATAAGAGATTTGCCCAACCTGGGCAACATGGCGAAACCCTGTCTTTACCAAAAATACAAAAAAAGTAGCTGGGCATGGTGGTGTATGCCTACCTGGGAGGCTGAGGTGGGAGGATGGTTTGAACCTGGGAAGCGGAGGTTGCAGTGAGCCGAGATCATGCCATTGTAGTGAGTCGAGATTATGCCATTGCACTCTAGCCTGGGCAATAGAGCCAGATCCTGTCTCAAAAACAAAAACAAACAAACAAAAGCTTTGCATCCATTTTGTGGCAGTAAATGATAAGATAGACTAGTACCTACATATATTTTTTGCATTCGTGACATACTTAACTTTTGCTTAATTTGTAAAATATATGTCTAGGCTTGTGGTTCCTCTGTAAGTTTTTTTCAAATTGTTGCAAATCTCTGAAAATGTTTCCAATATATTTATTGAAAAAAAATCCACAAGTAAGTGGACCTGCACATGCAAACCTGTGCTATTCAAATGTCAACTATATAGTCTGTAATATGTGATGGGTGCTATGCTGAGTGTCTGCAATGAGTGTTGTCTCACTTCAGCTTCACACAATCTTGTGGTTTAGACATGCGACTTCTGTGCAGATGGGTGGGTGTTCACTACATGAGGGTACTGGACAGAGGGGCAAACACTGACTAAATTCTAGCCTGTGCTTTGTTCAGCAAGCCACATGCCTGTCTTGCTTGCATCAAGGGAAGGAGTATTGTGTTCTAATTTGAAGAAATGCACCAGCCACTCCTTAGGCAGCACTTGGTGTGGGGTGGGCTCCTCTGGAAAGGGAGCACCCAATTTGCACAAAGGTGCTGCACCAGGTAGCTGCGATCCTGGAACAGGATGAAGAAAGTTGCCTGAGGCCCTACAGCAAGGACAGGGTAAAAGCAGGATGTGATCCTTCCAAGCGGGACCCCCAAGGGCCAGGGGACTTTTGGGAAACCTGGGTGTGTGGAAGTTAACCCTGTATTTGTGGTCCATTTTGCAAAGGATGGCATCCCAAATCCATGAGAGGGAGGGCAGAGGGGAGTGGCTGTGGCTGTGAAGGAGACAGACACCTGGGCACCTGCTCTAAATGACAGCAATGCCGTGCACATGATAATGTATTGGAGCACAACAAATGGCAGCCACCAGCTGGTGTGCACACACCAATTTCTACAAATGAGCTCTGTTCGGGCTGAAATGTCTACGTATCCAAGGATTGTTCTTGTAACTGATGATATACCCCCAACACCCAGAAGAGAGACTGGCACACAGTAGGTGCTCAGTAAATGTCTACTCAATGAATGAATGAATGCCTCTACTGGCCTTCCAAAGAAAGTTCTACATCTGTTTTATCAATATGGAAACAGGCCAGAGAAATTAAGTAACTTCTTTTGGAAGCCAGAAACAAGCCCGGCCCCTGTGCAGTGACGACACCAGGGAATTTCAGTAAAACCCAAACTCCACCCCAGGGAGCCCCAGTGCCTCCTCCCGCACCACGGGGCGCCAGGGCCCACTCACTTTGGCTCCTGCTCCACAGCCCCTGCTGGGTACTGGGCTGCTTCTCCCAGTTCCTCCTGCCTCCTCCCACTTAGGGCAAATCCAGTGCCTCCCTGGGACCCAGGAGACTCAGTGAGATCCACCTCAGGCGCCTCTCACTCCTGTGAGACCCAAACCTCCTATCACCAAACCCAGCAGGCCAAGCCTGTGTACCCATGACTCCCCCACCCCAGTGTTCCCTCCAGTGGCTCTTTGCCTTTTCAGTATCCATGTCTTCATGATCCTTCCTCTACATCCCCCAAGCCCTCACCACCAAATGTAATGGAAACAGCATGACAGCAAAAACTTTTCGTTCACGACTACGGGTTTTTTTTTTTTAGACAGGGTCTCACTCTTGCTCAGGCTGGAGTGCAGTGACACAGTCATGGCTCACTGCAGCCTTGAATTCCTGGGCTCCAACGATTCTTCCACTTCAGCTTCCCAAGTAGCTGGGACCACAGGCACATGCCGCTACACCCAGCTAATTTCTTTTTTCTTTCTTTCTTATTTTTTTCTTTTGTTTTTTTTTTTTTCCTATGGACACAGGGTCTCCCTATGTTTCCCAGGCTGGCCTCAAACAACCTGTTGTCAAGCAATCCTCCCACCTCAGCCTGCCAAAGTGCTAAAATTACAGACCTGAGCTGCCGTACCCAGCCTATTGCTGCCCTTGTAACAGCTTAATTGAGATATTATGTACATATCATCAAATTCACCAATGTTAAGTGTACAATTCAATGATTTTTAGTAAATTTACTGAGGTGTGGGTCCATTACCATCAGCTAGTTTTAGAACATTTTCATGACCCTAGTAAAATCCTTCATGTTCATTTAAATTTAATCTTGGGCCAGGCAGGGTGGCTCACGCCTATAATCTCAGCACTTTGGGAGGCTGGGGCGGGTGGATCACCTGAGGTCAGGAGTTCGAGACCAGCCTGGCCAACATGGTGAAACCTCATCTCTACTAAAAATATAAAAATTACCTAGACATGGTGGTGGACACCTGTAATCCTAGCTCCCTGGGAGGCTGAGGCATGAGAATCTCTTGAACCTGGGAGGCAGAGGTTGCAGTGAGCCAAGATCGCACCATCGCATTCCAGCCTGGGTGACAGAACAAGACCCTGTATCAAAAAAAAAAAAAAAGGAAAAAACCAACTTAATTTTCATTTCTACCTCCATCCCCCAGACAACCACGAATCTACTTTCTGACTCTATAACTTTGCCTATTCTGGACATGTCATATAAATGAAATCTGACAATATATGGTCTTCTATGTCTGGCTTGTTTCACTCAGCATAAGGCTGTGGTATATATGGGTAGCTCATTCCTTTTTATTGCCAAATAGAATTCCAGTATATGGATGTGCCACTTTTTTAAATTCACTCACCAGCTGATGGGCTGCCAGGTGACATTTCCACTGTTGGCGACTATGACCAACACTGCTGGGAACATTTAGGACTGAGTCTTTAATTGGACCTGAGTTTCCACTTCTCTTAAGTAAATACCTATAGTGGAATTGTTGGATCACATGGTGAATTTATGTTTAACTTTTTAAGCAACTGCCACCTGCTTTCCAAAGCGGGGGCACCACCTCCCATTATTCTCACAAGCAGCGAATGAGGCCCCTGTTTCTCCACATTCTCGCCAACCATAGGCATTGTCTAACTTTTTGCTTGTGGCCATTCTAGTGGATGTGAAATCATATCCCATCGTGCCCTGTGATTGTTTAAATGAACTAAGAGATCACCCGTGAAACTGGACAGCACTTGGGTTTGAACCCTGGTGGTGACATTTCACAAGCTGTATCACCTGGAACAAGTGACTTCACCATGGTGAGGGACAAGGATATGACACAAAAGCGTTGCTCTAGAAGCAAAGTGTCCGCTACGGATTATGTGCCCACAAAAAGGCAGCTGCTGTCATCATTGCCACCACTGTTATTATTATTATTATTATTATTATTATTATTATTGTCACCCCAGAGATAATCCTGAACCAGTGACAGAGAAAATAGCAGCTGGCATCAGCTGCCCACTCACCACCACATGCCAGGCTTCCGTCAAAGCACTCAACATGTATTAGTAATCTTTTAATCTACCTACATATTGTTTTAATTTGCATGTGTTAATGTGTTGATCTATGAGATGACTACTATGACGAGCTCTGTTCTGTAGGGGAGAAAGCAGAGACATGGAGAATTTAAGTCATTTCCCCCAAATCGCAAAGTCGGAAAGGAACAGACCTCACGGAGCTCGCTCTCTGTCATTGCATCACACTTCCTGCCCTTACAAGGCAAATTGGATAAGTGCCATTCTAGAGAAGCAGACAAAATTCAAGTGGAGAAGAGGGGAGGGGAAGACGTTGACTGGGGCCTGTTTAGAGCATCCCAGCTGAGGCTGCATGAGAAGGGAGGCACGCAGTTGTGGAATTTGCTCCCCTTTTTGCATACCGACCAGCCCTGGCAACGGAGCTCAAGGCATCTTTGTGCCACTGCTCAACAGTGAGTGACGTCATGGGCACGGCCAGGTCTTTATCAGTTCTGCCAGATAAATAGCCAACTGCACTAGGTCTGGAGAGACAGCAAGGTGCTGTGCGGCGGAGCATTTGGGGTCTCAAAGAAGCAGGTGAGCCTGGGTCCGAGGGGCTGGGTGGAGGAGCATCTTGGTGCTTCTCTGCTGGGGAAGAGACGGGGACAGGGCACGCTTAGGAAGACTGGCAGGCTGACCCCGCCTGGAAAGCACCTGGAGACAAGAGGGGTGGGCATGGTGACCACGTGCCCTTTTGGGTGAGATGGTGCTGGCCAGAGGCAGGAAGGCCCCCCACTATCAACTCCATGTCTCTCTCACCAGTGGCCACCACCATGGGTGCAGGCCCCGACCAGTCCTATTTCTCTGGCAATCACTGGTTCGTCTTCTCGGTGTACCTCCTCACTTTCCTGGTGGGGCTCCCCCTCAACCTGCTGGCCCTGGTGGTCTTCGTGGGCAAGCTGCGGCGCTGCCCGGTGGCTGTGGACGTGCTCCTGCTCAACCTGACTGCCTCCGACCTGCTCCTGCTGCTGTTCCTGCCCTTCCGCATGGTGGAGGCGGCCAGTGGCATGCGCTGGCCCCTGCCCTTCATCCTCTGCCCTCTCTCCGGATTCATCTTCTTCACCACCTTCTATCTCACCGCCCTCTTCCTGGCAGCTGTGAGTGTTGAGCGCTTCCTGAGCGTGGCCCACCCACTATGGTACAAGACCCGGCCGAGGCTGGGACAGGCAGGTCTGGTGAGTGTGGCCTGCTGGCTGTTGGCCTCTGCTCACTGCAGCGTGGTCTACATCGTGGAATTCTCGGGGGACACCTCCCACAGCCAGGGCACCAATGGGACCTGCTACCTGGAGTTCCGGAAGGACCAGCTAGCCTTCCTCCTGCCCGTACGGCTAGAGATGGCCGTGGTCCTCTTTGTGGTCCCCCTGATCATCACCAGCTACTGCTACAGCCGCCTGGTGTGGATCCTCGGCAGAGGGGGCAGCCACCGCCGGCAGAGGAGGGTGGCCGGGCTGGTGGCAGCCACACTGCTCAACTTCCTTGTCTGCTTTGGGCCCTACAACGTGTCCCACGTTGTGGGCTATATCTGCGGTGTAAGCCCGGCATGGAGGACCTACGTGATGCTTCTCAGCACCCTGAACTCCTGTGTCGACCCCTTTGTCTACTACTTCTCCTCCTCCAGATTCCAAGCCGACTTTCATGAGCTGCTGAGGAGGCTGTGTGGGCTCTGGGGCCAGTGGCAGCAGGAGGGCAGCGTGGAGCTGAATGAGCAGAAGGGAGGGGAGGAGCAGAGAGAGGACTGTCCAGCTGAAAGAAAGAGCAGTGAACACTCACCGGGCTCTAGAACTGGTGGCCAGGTGGCCTGTGCTAAAAGCTAGGTCCTCTGCGGCAGGAGGGTGTAGCTGGCATGTCATCCTCAGGGCACTTTCTCGCTCACGCCAGGGACTTGGAGTGGCGAGCTGGGGCCCGATGGGGCTTGAGGGCAAAATAGACATCTAGCCTTCCTAAGGGTGTGCACACTAAAGCCCAGCTCTCTATCTCACCTCCATCCCCATCCACCCACACACCATGGGAAGGGGTCAGGGTGAGAGGCTGCTCTGGAGAACAATGAGGTTCTCGTAGCAGCAGGGAGCTTTTGTGCTTTTTTGAGGGTGGCAGAGGAGCTAAGAGCAGTGCCCAGTGTCTGAGGGGGCTGCCCAGTGAGTGACAGGGGCAGGAGAGGGGAGAACCCTATCCTCAGGGCTGCTCCCAACCAGCGAGTCAGGAGTGGGGGAGACAGGGCGCCAGGAATGAGGCCGCATTCTGCTCCCACAGTGCCTTTTTCAGAAAGTTCCCATTGCTCAATAAATCTGGATCATCAGAGTCATTTATGAACAATGACAGAAGAAAAATTACCCAAATAAATGTGGAAGCAAGCAAAAGAGAATAGTGTTTCCTTCTTCTCCGGTTTTGTTCTGGTGGTGTGCTTGGGCCGGGTGGGACCGGTGGATGGAAGGAGAAAACACCAGACTCCAGGGGAAAAGGGCCAAACACCGGATGCCTGGATGCTGGGAGAGGATCTGGCTTGCAGGGATGAAAATAACAGCTGCCCTGTCTAAAGGACTTAGCCTGACACATCATCTCCTTCTATCTCTCAATAGCCCTGTGGTAGGTACCAACATTATCCCCAGTTTCAGATGAGGGAGTGACCCAGAGAAATGACATCTCCTACCTGAGATCCCATAGCCGGTGGGTGATTGAAGTGGGACCAGAAGCTGATGTCAGTGGGCTCTGACACCCATGCCCCTAAGCCACTCTGCTGGTCTCCAGCTTTGTGTCACCTGTGGTCACCTAACCCAGCCAAATGTCCCCAGTCAGATGAGGCCATCTGAGCGGGACAAATGTAAACAGGCCATGATAAGAAACAGAACTAAATGCAAAGCATATTAGCTATTTGTGTGGGTTCAACCTTTTCCCAGTAAAAAAGTCCTCTTGGAAAAAATTTAAAAGATAATTAGTCAGCACAAAGAACTTCAGGTTTCTGCAAAGTCAGAAAGATGTTCCTCAGAGCTGTATTCATCAAAGTGTGGCCGTTCAGGAAGTTTTCATGTTCCCCGAGTGGTGGCCCGTGAGAAATAGCCGGTCAGGACCTCCTCCCCAACTTGAGACTCGCCAGCCCCTGTTTGCATGCTGTCGGCAGTATTTCAGAAGCATTTGTTGAACACCTATTGCATGCAGAGAGCTGGGCTCAGAACGCTGGGGAGTTCGACACCACGGTCTTTAAATATCTGCTTCCTCCCTGGGGTTAAGCGTGCTGGAAGAATGAGGACGGGCTGTGTGGAGAACTGGATTGCAGGTGGGAGGAGAGGGACTCTGTGGAGAGTTGAAGCCATGAGCTGTCTTTCTGTCCCATGGCTCACCTGTCCATCCCCGGGGCACTCAGCCCTGGTGGCTGCAAAGAAGTTGATGCAAGTAGGGGTCTTCATGGCTCAGAAAGGGGACAAAGCTGCTGTGGAATCCTGCAACTTCAGAATGGGCACTGCCACCCCAAGGCAGAGAACAGAAAAGCTGAAAACTCCACAGTTGAAAGAGAGCCATGAAGAGCTGGAGTCTCACTCCTCTCCCAGGGTTTATAAGAGGGAATCAGAGGCAGCTTCATGGGCTTTGCTGTCCCCAGCCATTGCCCAGCTCAGACCAGTCTGTATAAGCAAAAGCCCAGGGGAGGTGAAGATGAAAAGCCATCAGGGTGTGAGCGATCGTGGGAGTGGGGGTGAGCATTTTCCACACATCTCAGAAGCCAAGGGAAAGGGACTGTCAGAGAACGGGAGAGGGAGGGAGATGGCATCTTTGGAGGGAGGTGGTGATAGCCTGAGACCCTCTTGCTGTCCCCGCTGAAGCCTGGTAACTGGAGCTGCCAGGCCACACAGAGAGAGGCTGATGATGGGGGACCTGGAACTCGGAAGGGGCAGAGTGGTCAGGTGACCCACACATGCCTGAGAAAACAGATGTGGAGAGGTTGTGTTGTCATTCTGAGGGAGGAAACAGAGACGGACAGACAGAGACATGGGCACAGTGGGAGACACAGACAGAATCATAAAGCAGAGCTGGCTTCTCACCGGCAGGTGTGGGCACACCTGAGAGAGCGTCCAGAGAGATTAGAAATCTTCCTTAGGTCCTCCTGGGAGGCCCAAGTGACCCCACCGGGGAGCTGAACAGCCTACAGGATTCCCGGGGTTGAGGAAAGGATGCTGTGTAGCCAGCTGGGGCTGAATCCCCTGTGCCTCAGGGAGGGACACCTAATATTTCCAGCCACGCACACCAGGAAGAGTCCTTGGAGTTGAGGCCACTGCCTGGGTCCTCCAGTGCCGGCCAGCGGAGGTTGCTCCCGTCCCTTGCCTTCCTCCTCCCCATCCTTCTGCCAGTCCTGGAATGACTTATTGGCATTCCTGACAGAGAAGAAGAAAAAATAAGCAACTTGGAAAATGCATCTTAAGGTATAATTCAGGAAAATGTCCCCAATCTTGCTAAAGAGGTCAACAAGCAGACATAAGAAATTCAGGGAATGCCTGAGAGGGACTATACAAAACGACCATCCCCAAGGTACATAGTCACGAGACCACATGGAAGAAAAATATCTTTGAGGAATCTAGGAAAAGAGCCAAATTACCTATAAAGGGAGTCCACTGAGAATAACAGTGGGCTTCTCAGCAGAAGTCTTACAATTCAGAAGAGATTGGGTGCCATTTTTAGGCTTCATTTTTTTGATGGAGTCTTGCTCTGTCACCCAGGCTGGAGTGCAGCGGCGTGATCTCGGCTCACTGCAACCTCTGCCTCTGGGTTCAAGCAATTCTCCTGCCTCAGCCTCCAAAGCAGATGGGATTACAGGCACGCACCACCATGTCCAGCTAATTTTTTTTTTTGTATTTTTAGTAGAGACAGGATTTCACCATATTGACCAGGCTGGTCTCAAACTCCTGACCTTGTGATCCACCTGCCTCAGCCTCCCAAAGTGCTGGGATTACAGGCATAAGCCACTGCTCCCAGCCTTCTAGGCTTCTTAAAGAAAAAATGCCAGCCAAGAATTTCATATCCTACCAAACTAAGCATCACAAAGGAGAAATAAACTCTTTCCCTGACAATCAAATGCTAAGAGAATTCATCACTACCAGACTGGTCCTATAAGAAATGCTCAAAGCAGCTCTAAACGTGAAAACAAAAGAATGATACTCGCTACCACAAAAGCAAACGTAAGTACAAAGCCCACAGACCCTATAAAGCAACTACACAATCAAGACTACAAAGTAACTAACAACACTATGATAAATCACAACCAGAACAAAACCTCACATATTAACCTTGAATGTAAATGGCCTAAACACTCCACTTAAGAGACATAGCATGGACAACTGGATAAAAAAAATGAGACCCTACCTTCTGCTGCCTTAAAGAGACCCATCTCACATATAACAACACCCAAACCCTCAAAAGGATGGAGAAAGGTCTTTCATGCAAATGGAAAACAAAGGGTTGCTATTGTTGTATGAGATAAAACAGACTTTAAACCAACAATAGTAAAAAAGCACAAATAAGGGCACTTCCTAATGATAAAGGGTTCAATTAAACAAGAAGATTTAACATCCTCTATATATAAGCACCCAACACTGGAGTACCTAGATTTATAAAACAATTACTACTATACCTAAGAAAAGAGATGGACAGCCACACTTCAGCAGCCATTGACAGCATTAGACAGATCATTGAGGCAAAAAACTAACAAGGAAATTGTGGACTTAAATTGGACGCGTGATCAAATGGACCTAATAGACATCTACAGAATACTCCACCCAACGACCACAAAATATACGTTCTTCTCATCTGCACACAGAACATACTCTAAGAGTGACCCAATGCTTAGTCACAAAGCACATCTCCATAAATTTAAAGAAATGAAAATCATACCAATCATCTTCTCAGACCACAGTGGAATAAAAATAGAAATCAATACCAAAAGGAATTCTCAAAATCACACAAATACATGGAAACTAAACAACTATTTCCTGAAGGACTTTGGGGTAAGTCATTAAGGAAGAAGTCAAATAATTAAGGCAGAAGTCAAAAAATGCTTTGAAACAACTGAAAATAGAGGCACAACATACCAAAACCTCTGGGATACAGCAAAAGCAGTTTTAAGAGGAAAGTTTATATCACTAAATGCCTACATCAAGAAGTTAGAAAGCTCTCAAATTAATAACCTAACATTACACCCAAAGGAACTAGAAAAACAAGACCAAACTAAATCCAAAGCTAGTAGAAGAAAAGAAATAACTAAAATCAGAGTAGAGCTAAATGAAATTGTGACCAATAAGCCATTCAAAGGATCATTGAAATGACAAATTGGTTATTTGAAAGAGTAAACAAGATTTATAGGCTGCAAGCTAGATTAACAAAGGAAAAAAAACCTCCAAAAAAGCAAATCAGAAATAACACAGGCAACATTACAACTAATTCCACAGAAACACAAAAGATCCTTAGAGACTGCGATGAACATCTATATTCACAGGAACCAGAAAATCTAGAGGAAACAAATAAATTCCTGGAAACACACAACCAAGATTGAACCAGAAAGAAATTGAAACCCTGAACAGACCAATATTGAGTTACAAAATTGAATGAGTAATAAAATATCTACCAACTTTAAAAAGCCCTTGACCAGATGGATTCACAGCCAAACTCTACCAGACCTGCAAAGAAGAGATGGTACAAATCCTACTGAAACTATACCAGAAAATTGAGGAGGACAGATTCCTCCCTAACTCATTCTACAAAAACAGTCTCATTCTGATATCGGAATCTGGCAGGACACAGTGAAAAAAGAAAACTATAGGCCAATGAACATAGATCCAAAAATCCTCAACAACATACTAGCAAATCAAATCCAGCAGCATGACAAAATCATAATTCAGCATGATCAAGTGGGTTTTATTCCTGGGATGTAAAGAATGGTTCAATATATGCAAATCAATAAATGTGACTCACCACATAAAATTAAAAACAAAATTTATATGATCATCTCAATAGATGAAGAAAAAAAGTATAATAAAATCCAACATCCCTCATGATAAAAACCCTCAAAAAACTAGGCATTGAGGGAACATACCTCAAAATAATAAGAGCCATCCAGGACAAACTCACAGCCAACATCATACTGAATGTGCAAACGTTGGAAGCATTCTCCCTAAGAAATGGAACAAGACAAGAATGTCTACTCTCACTACTCCTATTCAACATAGTAGTGGAAGTCCTAGCCAGAGCAATCAGGCAAAAGAAAGGAATAAAAGGTATCCAAATAGGAAAAGAAAGTCAAATTATCTCTGTTCACTGATGACATGATTCTATACCTAGAAAACCCTACAGATTCCTCCAAAATACTCCTAGACCTGATAAATGAGACTGGCAGTTTCAGCATACAAAATCAGAGTATAAAAATCAGTAGCATTACCATATGCCAACAATTGTCAAGCTGAAAGCCAAATAAAGAACACAATCCCAATTACAATAGCCACACACAAAAAATAAAATACCTAGGAATACCTCTAACCAAGGAAGTGAAAGTGAAAGATCTCTACAAGGAGAGCTAAAAAACACAAACAAACGAAAAACATTCCATGTTCATGGATCAGAAAAATCAATATCATTAAAATGTCCATACTGCTCAAAGCAATCTGCAGATTCCACCCAATTCCTACCAAATTATCAATATCATTTTTCGCAAAATGAAATCATCCTACCAAAAAGACACCTGCGTGCATATGTTTGTCACAGCACTATTCACAATAGCAAAGTGATGGAATCAACCTAGGTGTCCATCAATGGTAGACTGGATAAAGAAAAAATGGTATGTATACAGCATGAAATACTATGCAGCTATGAAAAAGAATGAAATCATGTCCTTTGCTGCAACATAAATGCAGCTAGAGGCCTAAGTGAATGATCCTAAGTGAATTAACACAGAAACAGAAAATCAAACACTTGGTTCTCACTTTTAAGTGGGAGGTAAACAATGGATACACACAAACATTAAAGATGGAAACCACAGACAATGGGGACCCCAAAGCGGGGGAGGGAGGGTGGAGGACAAGGGTGGGAAAACTACCTGTTGGGTACCAAGTTCACAATTTTGATAATGGGTTCAATAGAAGCCCAAACCTCAGTGTTATGCAATAAGCCCATATAACAAACCTGCACATGTGCTCCCGAATCTAAAATAAATATTTCCAAAAAGCAATTGGCCTATATTATTAACATTTTAATCTACCTGTATATATGTTTTAATCTGCATGTGTTCATGCTTTGAAATATGATACGGGTACTATGACGATCCCTGCTCTGTAGGGGAGAAAGCAAAGACACATCACTTCCCCCAAATCACAAAGTCAGGAAGGAACAGACCTCACGGAGTCCAGTCTGTCACTGCCTCATGCTTTGTGCCCTTACAAGGCAAACTAGATAAGTGCCATTCTAGAGAAGCAGACAGAATTCAAGTGGAGGAAAGGGGAGGGGAAGAAGACGTCAGCTGAGGCCTGTTTAGAGCATCCCAGCTGAGGCTGCATGAGGAGGGAGGCACGCAGTCATGGAATTTGTTCCCCTTTTTGCATACTGACCAGCCCTAGCAATGGAGCTCAAGGCATCTTTGTGCCACTGCTCAACAGTGAGTGACGTCATGGGCACTGCCAGGTCTTTATCAGTTCTGCCGGATAAATAGCCAACCGCTGTAGGTCTGGAGAGACAGCAAGGTGCTGTGCGGCGGAGCATTTGGGTCTCAAAGAAGCAGGTGAGCCTGGGTCCGAGGGGCTGGGTGGAGGAGCATCTTGGTGCTTCTCTGCTGGGGAAGAGACAGGGGACAGGGAATGTTCAGGAAGACAGGCAGGCTGACCCCACCTCAAGACACTCAGAGACGGGAAGGGTGGGTGTAGTGACCACGTGCCCTTTTGGGTGAGATGCTGCTGGCCAGGGGCAGGAAGGCCCCCCGCTACCAACTCCATGTCACTCTCTGTCACCGGTGGCCACCACCATGGGTGCAGGCCCCGACAAGTCCTACTTATCCGGCAATCACTGGCTCGCCTTTTCTGTGTACCGTCTCACCTTCCTGGTGGGGATCCCCCTCAACCTGCTGGCCCTGCTGGTCTTCGTGGGTGCCCACTTCATGGGCAAGTGCCGCCCGGTGGCTGTGGACGTGCTCCTGCTCAACCTGACCGCCTCCAACCTGCTCCTGCTGCTGTTCCTCCCTTTCGCATAGTGGAGGCGGCCAGTGGCATGCGCTGGCCCCTGCCTTTCATCCTCTGCCCACTCTCCGGATTCATCTTCTTCACTGCCGTCTATTTCCCTGCCCTCTTCCTGACAGCCGTGAGCATTGAGCGCTTCCTGAGCGTGGCCCACCCGCTATGGTACAAGACCCGGCCGAGGCTGGGACAGGCGGGTCTGGTGAGTGTGGCCTGCTGGCTGCTGTCTTCTGCTCACTGCAGCGTGGTCTACATCATGGAATTCTCAAGGAACTCCTCCCATAGGCAGAATACCATTGAGACCTGCTACATGGAGTTCCAGGAGGACCAGCTGGTCATCCTCCTGCCTGTGTGGCTGGAGATGGTCGTGGCCCTCTTTGTGGTCCCCTTGATCATCACCAACTGCTGCTACAGCCGCCTGGTGTGGATTCTCGGCGGGTGGGGCAGCCACCGCTGGCAGAGAAGGGTGGCGGGGTAGGTGGCAGCCACACTGCTCAACTTTCTTGTCTGCTTTGGGCCTTTGCACATGTCCCATGTCATGGGCTTTGTCCAGGGTGAAAGCACAGTGTGGAGACCTACGCGAGGCTTCTCAGCAGCCTGAACTCCTATGTCCACCCCCTTGTCTCCTCCTCCGCACCCTGAACTCCTATGTCCACCCCCTTGTCTCCTCCTCCGGGCTCCAAGCCAACTTTCACGGGCTGCTGAGGAGGCTGTGTGGGCTCTGGGGCCAGTGGCAGCAGGAGGGCAGCGTGGAGCTGAAGGAGCAGAAGGGAGGGGAGGGGCACGAGGAGGACCTCACAGAAGAAAGGAAGAGTAGTGGACTATAGCAGGGCTGTGGAACTGGTGGCCAGGTGGCCTATGCTGAAAGCTACGTCCTCCGGGGCAGGAGGGTATAACTGGCGTGTCATCCTCAGGGCACTTCCTTGCTCATGCCAGGAGGGATTTGGAGTGGCGAGCTGGGGCCTGATGGGGCTTGGTGGCAGAGTAGACATCTAGCCTTCCTAAGGGTGTGCTCACTAAAGCCCAGCTCTCTATCTCACCTCCATCCCCATCCACCCACATACCATGGATTGGGCTCTGGGAAGGGGTCAGGGTGAGAGGCTGCTCTGGAGAACAATGAGGTTCTCGTAGCAGCAGGCAGCTCTTGTGCTTTTTTGAGGGTGGCAGAGGAGCTAAGAGCAGTGCCCAGGGTCTGAGGGGGCTGCCCAGTGAGTGGCAGGGGCAGGAGAGGGGAGAATCCTATCCTCAGGGCTGCTCCCAACCAGCGAGTCAGGAGTAGGGAAGACAGGGCTCCAAGAATGAGGCCACATTCTGCTCCCACAGTGCCTTTTCCAGAAAGTTCCCATTGCTCAGTAAATTCGGATCATGAGAGACATTTATGAACAATGACAGAAGAAAAATTACCCAAATAAATGTGGAGGCAAGCAAAAGAGAACAGTGTTTCCTTTTCTCCGGTTTTGTTCTGGTGGTGTGCTTGGGCCGGGTGGGACTGGTGGATGGAAGGAGAAAACACCAGACTCCAGGGGAAAAGGGCCAAACACCGGATGCCTGGATGCTGGGAGAGGATCTGGCTTGCAGGGATGAAAATAACAGCTGCCCTGTCTAAAGGACTTAGCCTGACACATCATCTCCTTCTATCTCTCAACAGCCTCGTGGTAGGTACCAGCATTATCCCCAGTTTCAGAAGAGGGAGTGGGCGAGAGAGGCGACATCTCCTATCTGAGATCCTGTAGCTGGTGGGCGATTAAGGTGGGATGGGAAGCTGTAGTCAGTTGACTCTGACACCCATGCCCTAAGCCACCCTGCTGTTCTCCAGCTTTGTGTCACCTGTGGTCACCTGGCCCAGTCAGATAAGGCTGTCTGAGCAGGACAAATGTAAACAGGCCATGATAAGAAACAGAACTAAATGCAAAGCACAGTGACTATCTGTGTGGGTGCATCCTCTCCCCAGTAAAGAAGCCTTCTTGAAAAATATAGATTATGATAATTGGAGTCAATGATCGGGCAGGTGACTCACATGGGCACCCGATGCTCCTCAATCTTAGCTAATGCAGGATCTCTTCAACTTTTTACATCCTTGTCCCCTTCAGAAGCCTTTTTGGACATACATCTTTCCTACACAGCACATTCCTCCGCCTGCTTAGGCAATTTCAGTGCAACCAACACACTGTCTGTTTACATGTTGTGGCCCTTTAGAAAGACAGAAACCAGCTGGGCACAGTGGCTCACGCCTTTAATCCCAGCACTTTGGGATGCTGAGGCAGGCAAATCACTTGAGGTCAGGAGTTCGAGACCAGCCTGGCCAACGTGGTGAAACTTTGTCTCTACCAAAAATGCAAAAACTAGCCGCAGTGGCAGTGCACACCTGTAATGCCAGCTACTCAGGAGGTTGAGGCAGGACAATGACTTGAGGCCAGGAGCAGAGGTTGCAGTGAGCTGAAATCACAACATTGCACTCCAGCCTGGGTGATAGAGTGAGACTCCATCTCAAAAAAAAAAAAAGAAAAGAAAAGAGAAAAGACAAGACAAGACACAAATCATTGTGAGATTTTTTGTTGCTGTTGTTCCCCAAGAACTAGTTTTCACCTATTTGGGATCAACATCGTTGCTGCTGAGAATGTCTGAGCCACGGAAATGGTCCCATCTAATATACTGATAGAGCCTGTCTCACAGAACTGTAGCCCAACAAAATTAGGCTGAAGATCTTGCTGCAGGAAGGGAGAAGTGTGGGGCTTCGTGCCAGAGAGGAGAGCCAGTTATCATCAAATTTGAGCTAAGGGTAGCGTGAATTTAGATGACGAGGTGTGTGATGGGCTCAATACAAAGCAGGGATGTGTGGAAACAGGCCAGTGTCAGGTGGAGATCAGGAAGACTACTCAAGATCCTGTTTCTCTGGAAAATACGAAGCAAAGATAAAGGTAGAACTCGGTATTGAAAAACTCCTTATCTGAAGCTCTGGTGGGTTGAAAATCAAGGTTGCATCTCTGTGTCAGAGACTCTGATCCTCTAAGCAGAAGTACATATTCCTTTCTTACTCATGATCTCATGCATCCGACTATCTTTGACTTTTGAGAACTAGGTTTTTTAGCAATATCCTTTTGTTAATTAGCAAAACAAGTTTTTAAAGGTTTACAAGAGGAACTTTTTGAGAAGGAGAGATCATCCTTTACTGAAACCAAGGGCAGGTCAACCCAGAAGGACAAGAGGGAGGGAAGACTCAACTCATCTCCGCTACAGCTTCCCGGGGCCTCAGGTCAAGTCTCGGCTTACAGGGGAGTGAGAGGAAACTAGAAATTTTCAATTACCCAGTGTTGGCTGGATGCGCTGACTCACGCCTGTAATCCCAGTGCCTTGAGAGGCTGAAGTGGGAGCATTGCTTGAAGCAAGACCCCTTCCTCTAAGAAAAATAAAGTTAGCTGGGCATAGTGGCACGTGCCCATAGTCTCAGCTGCTCATGAGGCTGAGGCGGGAAGATCGCTTGAGCCCAGGAGATCGAGGCTGCAGTGAGCCGTGATTGTACCACTGCACTCCAGCCTGGGTAACAGAGCAAGACCCTAAAACAAAACCACAAAGGAAAGAGAAGGAAGGAAGGAAGGAAGGAAGGAAGGAAGGAAGGAAGAAAGGAAGGAAGGAAGGAAGGAAGGAAGGAAGGGAGGGAAAGAAAGGAGAGAGAGAAAGAAAGGAGAGAGAGAAAGAAAGGGAAAGAAAAAGAAAAGAAAAGAAAAGAAAAAATCACCAAGAGTGACCAGAAACCTTTTGAAGCCACCTAAGAAACTGACAAAGATGGTTCAGTCCATCCCATGGAAGGCAGTAAGACCACTGCAGGCTTGAGCCCATTAAGCTCAGACTACTCAGTAAACCAGTGGCAGTGGCAGACAGGAGGCAGAGCAGGAACTCCCCACTGGGAGACAGGATACCAGTGCTTTTTCCTGAGTTAAACATGTATCCACTGGAGAGTGCAGTAAGTGGCCTTTCAGGCTGTGAATGTGCCTGATGGGGCATGGGAAGCTGTGCTACAAAACAGGATCTATCAGTCGGCTTCAACTGGGTTCAGTGGGAGGGGGCAGACATAGACCTGGTCAGGGCCGGGGGAGGTGGAAGGGAGGTAGGAGGCTGGACTTGACTTTGGAGGTGGGGCTCAGACACTGGACCAAATTGAGGACTAGCTAAGACAGGGAAACAGGGACGGGGCTTAAGCAGCTTTCTATAGGGCATGTCCACCAGTGTCCCCTGACAGTTTACCATTGTCGTGGTAACACCTGGTAATTACCACCCTTTTTCTAAAACTTTGGGCATTAACCACCCCTTAATCTGCATGTAATTAAAAATAGATCTAAATATGAATGCAAAACTGCCCTAAGTTGTTACTCTTAGCATATCGCTATGGGGTAGCCTTGCTCTGCAAGGGCAATCATGGAGCTGTCGCACTGCCGAAACTATAACACCACCGCTTCAATAAAGCCATTTTCTTCTACCACTGGGTAGCCTTTAAATTCTTTCCTGGGTGAGCTGGGTGCAGTGGCTCACACCTGTAATCCCAGCAC
This sequence comes from Colobus angolensis palliatus, assembly GCF_000951035.1. NCBI lineage: Eukaryota > Metazoa > Chordata > Mammalia > Primates > Cercopithecidae > Colobus > Colobus angolensis. The sequence goes on from NW_012111697.1 coordinate 3,279,910, forward strand.
TTTAGGAGGCTGAGGCAGGCAGAGCATTTGTGATTAGGAGTTCGAGACCAGCCTGGGCAACATGGTGAAACCCAGTACCTACCAAAAAATACAAAATTTAGCCAGGTGTGGTGGCCCATACCTGTAATCCCAGCTACTCAGGAGGCTGAAGCAGGAGAATTGCTTGAACCCAGGAGGCAGAGGTTGTAGTGAGCCAAAATTACACCACTGCACTCCAGTCTGGGTGACAGAGTGACACACCATCTCAAAAAAATAAAATAAAAATTTAAAAAATAAATAAATAAATAAATAATTTCCTGGGCAAAGCCAAGAAACTTCCCAGGCTAAGCCCCAATTTAGGGCTCATCTGCCCTACATCAGAAGGGAGGCAAAGACCAGTCAGGGAGAGCAAGAAGCCTGGGAGTCTACAAAATTAGTTGCAGGACTCTTCCAAAAAAAGGAAGCAGAGCATCAGTAAAAGCTGAAAGACACCTGGAAGAAAAGTGAGGCCACTGTTCCTGCGAATTGCAAGTGGGAGATAGAGGTTTTTATTGTGGGGTTACAGTGTGAGAAGGTGTTCAACTTTTGACCTTCCTCTCTGAGGACATGACTTTTCTGGTTTAGAAAACAACAGTAAAAAGTCCCCAAGAGATACTGATGGTTGCGGTTCCCAAAACTTCATTAACATCTGTGGGAAGCCTTCTGACTTTCCTCTGAGGCCAGTTCTGAAAAGCCATTCATATGGAGGCAAGTCAAACTATCAAAGCAGCAGCCTGTGTTCTGGGAAAAGGATGCTGGGATCACATTCCAAAGAAAAGATGGGATAGAAGGAATGAAAGCTGATCAACATGACTGGATGTGGTGGCTCACGCCTGTAATCCCAGCACTTTGGAAGGCTGAGGCGGGCAGATCACCTGAGGTCAGGAGTTCGAGACCAGCCTGGCTAACATGGTGAAATTCCGTCTCTACTAAAAATACAAAAATTAGCCGGGCATGGTGGCATGTGCCTGTAATCCCAGCTACTCAGGAGGCTGAGGCAGGAGAATCGCTTGAACCTGGGAAGCTGAGGTTGTGAGGTTGCAAGGTTACAGTGAGCTGAGATTGCAGCACTGCACTCCAGCCTGGGCAACAAGAGAGAAACTCCGTCTCCATAAAAAGAAGAAAGCTGATCAACACTGGTAGAAGTGGGAAAGTGCAAAGCTCACTTCCCATGGGAGCCAGGGTGGAACTAGCAGAGAGAAAATGTTGCAAAAGAGGAAATAGGATACAGAAATATTTTTTAAGGAGAGGGTGCTTTCAGTGGATTTAGAAGAATATAGTGGCTGGATGTGGCGGCTCACGCCTGTAATGTCAGCATTTTGGGAGTCTGAGGCAGGTAGACAACTTGAGCCCAGGAGTTCCAGACCAGCTTGGGCAACATGGCTAAACCCTGTCTCTACTAAAAATACAAAAATTAGCTGGGTGTGGTGGCACATACCTGTAGTCTCAGCTGAGGTAGGAGGATCACCTGAACCTTGGGAGGTTGAGGCTGCAGTGAGCCATGATCAGGTCACTGCACTCCAGCCTGAGTGATAAAGTGAGACCCTTTCTCAAAAAAAATTAAAATTAAAAGAAGAGTACAGTGAGATAACCCAGTCAATCATCCCCTGCTGCAGATCCCCCAGTCTCAGGGGTCAAATCACGATTGTCACTAATCATGACGCTCTCGACCCCCTTTACTGGTGATTGGTCTCAAGATGGAAGTGTGACCCGGTTCCAGCCAACACAAAGAAAGAAGTCTGCTGGGGGCCTCTGGGAAAGATTTTCCTCTATGTCATTAAAAAAAAAAGATGTGGGCTGGGCGCGGTGGCTCACGCCTGTAATCCCAGCACTTTGGGAGGCCGAGGCGGGTGGATCACGAGGTCAGGAGATCGAGACCATCCTGGCCAACATGATGAAACCCTGTCTCTACTAAAAATACAAAAATTAGCTGGGCGTGGTGGTGGGCACCTGTAATCCCAGCTACTCAGGAGGCTGAGGCAGAAGAGTGGCGTAAACCCGGGAGGCGGAGCTTGCAGTGAGCTGAGATCATGCCACTGCACTCCAGCCTGGGCAACAGAGCCAGACTCTGTCTCAAAGAAAAAAAAATAGATGCGTAAGGAGCTGCTCTCCCACTTCTGATCTGGAACTTTCTATGGAAGAATGTGATACTTGGAGCTACAGCAGCCATATTGGAGCCATGAGGTTACAAACTTGAGGAAGAAGACAAACAAGCTAAGGACAGCAGAGCAGCAGGATGTAAAGGGCCTGCGTCCTTGACCCTGTTGAGGTGGGACCACCAACCTCCAAAGTCACTGCAGTAAATGTTGACTCACTATTGGCCAGATACCCTCTAACTTACAGCTGAACACAGTAGATCAGCCTATATCCTACTAGAACATACCCAATGACATCTTCTCTCACGTTAAAATATTTTAACGTCCTGGGGTTTCTGAACTCTGCCTATTTGCCTTATAGAAGCTATGTGATGTTAGCATTTGCCTTATCTGTTAAGGCTGAACTCAGGAGATGTCTTATTGTTCTAGACACTAGCTCTAGCACCAAGATGTCTGGACTTTCCTCATTCAGAAGGAGGCTTTTGAGAGATGACTGGCTGGGGCTGCACGAACATAGCTTTCCAAGACAAAAAAAAAAAAAAAATGCTAGATGGGATCTTTTTAAGATAAAATGTTCATCTGACTGACAATCTCAATTGCAAGCCTGCACTTTTATTAATAAAAATTCCCATACTTGAGCAGATCACTTGAGGTCAGGAGATCAAGACCAGCCTGGCCAACATGGCAAAACCCTGTCTCTACTAAAAATACAAAAATGAGCTGGGTGTAGGGGCACACGCCTGTAATCCCAGCTACTCGGGAGGCTGAGGCAGGAGAATTGCCTGAACCCAGGAGATGGAGGTTGCAGTGAGCCGAGATCATGCCACTGCCTTCCAGCCTGGGCAACAGAGCGAGACTCTGTTTCAAAAAATCAAAAACAGAAACAAAAAAAAAATCTCATACTTATTATGGGCTCTTGGATGTCATGGAAACAAGAGGAGGGCTGAAGGAGTAGGATGTGGACCATGAACAATGTTATCCTGTGGAAAAGTACTTGTCTCTGTTCAGTGTTCTTGGGCACAGGAGAGCTACCCAGTCCTTGTGCCTGTGGAGTCACTCGAACACACACAATGCCCACGTGAAGATGGGGATATGTGGTCCTGGATGCCTAATTTACTACTTACAATGAATGCACACAATTAGATGATTCCCTTTTCCCTCCCCTCCCCTTCTTTTTTCTTTCTTTCTTTTCTTTTCTTTTTTTTTTTTT
>NW_012111697.1:3283843-3296079 GCF_000951035.1 Colobus angolensis palliatus
AACTCCTTGTTTGTGAGTCCTTTGGTGAACAATCCAATGACTTGCAGGAACACTGCCAGGCATCCCCAGCCAGTGCAGGCCAGCAGACTGCTTCCCTAGCCCATGTTTGCTGGTCTGCTTGTTCACTCTGTAGTGAACCCTTCTGCTTACAGCTTTTCCAGCTAACCTTCTTTTGATTCACAGTGTGGCCTCTGACAAAAAGCAGACCGGTAGTTGCCAGGGGCTACGGATGGGAGAGTGGAGGGTGTTGCCTGGGAAGATATCAGAGGGACATTTTCAGGTGATAGAAATGTTAGATTACTTGATTGCAGTGGGGGTCACACAAGAAGTCAAAACTTATTGAACTCTCTCCTTACAATGGGTGCATTTTATGGTGTGTCAATGAAGCCTCAATAATGTTTTTAAAAGCTGGTGTCACCTCACCTCCTGGCTTGTAGTGTTTATGTACCTAATATAAATCTTGCTAAGTTTCCTTCAGCCAAGCAGGTCTCTGCTTCTGCTGGGCTGCTCTGCAGAGGCTGTGACTGCTGGATGATAACCCAGGTTACATAAAAGTGTAGAAACCATGTGCAAACAAATGATACATGGCAACCAGCTTTTATCTTGGTGCTGGAGATCTGCAGGGCGTGGTGGAAAGGGTGGCAACTGGACAGTGCAATGGTTCATTTCACCTTCTGTCACCGCGTGGGGCTGCAGGGGCAGCTCTGTCATACTTCCCAATTTTCCAAACTGAAAATCCCGTTGTTATTGCTGTTTTTGAAATCTTACATTCTTTTAAAAACTGATAACAAATTGAAAACGTTTAAGTACTTGTGTGGGGAAAGTGAATCAGGCCTGAGGGTTGCGGACTGCCTTCTAGGTTTCTGGCCTGTGACCTCTGCAGCAGCGGAGGTGGAAGAGGGCTCAGAGGTCGGGAGGGAAGGGGAAGGAGCATGAGGAAGTGTGATTCTGCAGTAAGCACAGCCCATACTTTTACTCAGAACCCAAGACAGGCAGTTGACGAGACCTGCTGACTTTCTGAAGACGTTCTTCCTCGTCCCTCGTTCTTATTTTGCGGTCCCTCCCTGCCCCTACAGCTGTTCTCTGAAAGCTGTCTCCCTCATCCACGAAAAGATCTTGGAGGCCACAGACCAGACAGGGAAGGAAGCTCTGAGGACTGATGCTGGCTCTCCCTCCTTCCCCTCCCAACTCCCCCTCCCAACTGGCACTGAAGGCAGGTGTTCCTCAGGCTCGGACCCCACCCACCTTTGCTCGTTTTCTCTCTCCTCTCTGCAGGCATTCTAATCCATCACAATGGCTGTAAACATCCGTGACTCCCACATTTCCATTGCCAGCACCAGACTCTTGTGTATCCACCTGTATACAGAGACATCTCAGCTTCTAGACTTTCAAGACCAAACCTAACTCCTTACTTCCTCTCCCTAATCTGGCCCCACCACCCAACCTACTCCACCTCTATAAATGGCAACACCACCCACAGTCTGCCCACACCAGAAACCCAGATGTCATTCATTCATTCTTTCTTTCTTCTTTTCTTTTCTTTTTTTTTTTTTTTTTTGAGACAGAGTCACTCTGTTGCCCAGTCTGGAGTGCAGTGGCGCGATCGTGGCTCACTAAAACCTCCACCTCCTGTGTTCAAGTGATTAAGTGATTTTCCTGCCTCAGCCTCCTGAGTAGCTGTGATTACAAGCATGCACCACCATGCCTGGCTAACTTTTGTATTTATAGTAGAGATGGGATTTCACCATGTTGTCCAGGCTGGTCTGGAACTCTTGGGCTAAAGCAATCTGCCTGCCTCAGCCTCCCAAAGTGCTGGGATTACAGGTGTGAGCCACCATGCCCAGCCCTTTCTTTCTTTTTTTAGAGATTTGATTTTTTTTTTAATTTTTAAAATGATCACACAATAAAATGAACATTTTCAGGAAAAGATGTACAGTTCTGTGAATCAAACAGACAGATTCCCGTAACCAACAACAAAATCAAGATAAAGATCAATGATAGTCACATCTTCCTTTCACCCCTAGCCACTATGAAACACAGATGTGCTATCACTAGGGTTTTATCTTCTAAAGAATGTCACATAGCTTTTCACAACAGGTTTGCCACCAGAACACAGGTGTCATGAAAACTGCCCCTAAAAGCCAAAATGGGAAAGGAGAAGACTCATATCAACATTGTCGTCAGTGGATAAGTAGATTTGAGCAAGTTCACCCCTACTGGCCATCTGATCTACAAATGTGGTGGCATCAACAAAAGAAGCATTAAAAAATTTGAGAAGGAGGCTGTTGAGATGGGAAAGGGCTCCTTCAAGTATGCCTGGGTCTTGGATAAACTGAAAGCTGAGCATGAATGTGGTATCACCATTGACATCTCCTTGTGGAAATTTGAGGCCAGCAAGTACTGCACGACTATCATTGACGCCCCAGGACACAGAGGCTTCATCAAAAACATGATTACAGGGACATCTCAGGCTGACTCTGCTGTCTTGGTTGTTGCTGCTGGTGTTGGTGAATTTGAAGCTGGTGTCTCCAAGAATTGGCAGACCCGAGAGCATGCCCTTCTGGCTTACACACTGGCTGTGAAACAACTAATTATTAGTGTTAACAAAATGGATTTCACTGAGCCATCCCACAGCCAGAAGAGATATGAGGAAATTGTTAAGGAAGTCAGCAGTACATTAAGAAAATTGGCTACAATCCCGACACAGTAGCATTTGTGCCAATTTCTGGTTGGAATGGTGACAACATGCTGGAGCCAACTGCTAACATGCCTTGGTTCAAGGGATGGAAAGTCACCCGTAAGGATGGCAATGCCAGTGGAACCATGCTGCTTGAGGCTCTGGACTGCATCCTACCACCAACTCGTCCAACTGACAAGCCCTGCTTCTCCAGGATGTCTACAAAATTGGTGGTATTGGTACTGTTCCTGTTGGCCGAGTGGAGACTGTTGTTCTCAAACCTGGTATGGTGGTCACCTTTGCTCCAGTCAACTCTACAACTGAAGTAAAATCTGTTGAAATGCACCATGAAGCTTTGAGTGAAGCTTTTTCTGGGGACAATGTGGGCTTCCATGTCAAGAACGTGTCTGTCAAGGATGTTCGTCATGGTAACAATGCTGGTGACAGCAAAAACGACCCGCCAATGGAAGCAGCTGGATTCACTGCTCAGGTGATCTATCCTGAACCATCCAGGCCAAGTCAGTGCTGGCTATGCCCCTGTACTGGATTGCCACACGGCTCACATTGCATGCAAGTTTGCTGAGCTGAAGGGAAAGATTGATTGCTATTCTGGTAAAAAGCTGGAAGACGGCCCTAAATTCTTGAAATCTGGTGATATTGCCATCATTGATATGGTGCCTGGTAAGCCCATGTGTATTGAGAGCTTCTCAGACTATCCACCTCTGGGTTGCTTTGCTGTTCGTGATATGAGACAGACAGTTGCTGTGGGTGTCATCAAAGCAGTGGACAAGAAGGCAGCTGGAGCTGGCAAGGTCACCAAGTCTCCCCAGAAAGCTCAGAAGGCTAAATGAATATATCCCTAATACCTGCCAACCTGGTATTAATCAGTGGTGGAAGAATGGTCTTAGAACTGTTTGTTTCAGTTGGCCATTTAAGTTTAGTAGTAAAAGACTGGTTAATGATAACAATGCATCGTAAAACTTTCAGTTCAAGGAAAGGATAATGTTATGTGGACCACTTTGGTTTTCTTTTTTGCGTGTGGCAGTTTTAATTTATTAGTGTTTAAAATCAGTGCTTTTTAATGGAAACAACTTGACCAAAAATTTGTCACAGAATTTTGAGACCCATTAAAAAGGTTTAATGAGAGAGAAAAAAAAGAATGTCACATAAACAGAATCCTACAGTGTGTAACCTTTTAAGCTGGCTTTTATTTATTTATTTATTTATTTTGAGACAGATCTCACTGCGATGCCCAGGCTGGAGTGCAATGGTGTAATCTCAGCTCACTGCAACCTCTGCCTCCTGGGATCAAGAAATTCTCCTGCCTCAGCCTCCCAAGTAACTGGGATTATAGGCATGTGCCATCATGCCAGGCTAATTTTTGTATTATTAGTAGAGACAGGGTTTCACTATGTTGGCCAGGCTGGTCTCAAACTCCTGACCTCAGGTGATATGCTCACCTTGGCCTCCCAAAGTGCTGGGATTACAGGCATGAGCCACTGCACCTGGCTAGCTGACTTTTTTCCTTCAGCACAATGTCACTGAACTTCATCCATGCCACCACACCTGGCTAATTTTTAAACTTTTTGTAGAGACAGGATGTCACTATGTTGCACAGGCTGATCTCAAACTCTTAGGTTCAACTGATCCTCCCATCTCAGCCTCCCAAAGTACTGTAATTACAAGCATGAGCCACCACACTCAACCTCCTATTTACTTCACCTTGAAAGCTACAGTGTTACCCAGAGCCTATAAACAAACAAACAAAAACACCATGGATATTTTGCTCCTGGTACACAAATTAATGTCTTTAAATCCTCCAACACCAATATACATTCTGTGCAATTAAAAATTCACTTGAGGCCGGGTGTGGTGGCTCATATCTGTAATCCCAGCACTTTGGGAGGCTGAGGAGGGCAGATCACTTGAGGCCAGGAGTTCGAGACCAGGCTGGCCAACATGGCAAAACCCCGTCTCTACTAAAAAATGTAAAAATTAGCCAGGCATGGTGGTGTGCACCCATAATCCCAGCTACTCCAGAGGCTGAGGCAGGAGAATCCCTTGAACCCGGGAGGCAGAGGTAGCAGTGAGCCAAGATCATGCCACTGCACTCCAGCCTGGGTGACAGAGTGAAACTGTGTCTCTAAAAAACAAAAAGAAAAAGAAATTCACCTGAAGCACGTGACCAGTAAGTCCCTTAGTGCTAGTACTATCTATGCAAAATAGCAAATACAGAGTGAAACAAATCAGTGCAAGTATTTATGTGAAATTGGGCTCCATGCTAAATCTGGCTTCATGCTTAACTACATTAAAAACAATTGCCAAACTGCTAATGTATTTCTTCACAATATTTCTTATTTTAACTTCATCACAACTAAGAGCTTTAACTATGAACAATGTTAACTAGTCAAATTTCTGTAATTTTCCACCAAGTTTTAAATGATATTTTTATTTTATTTTATTTTATTTTATTTTATTTTTTTGAGACAGAGTCTTTATCATCCAGGCTGGAGTACAACAGCATGATCTTGGCTCACTACAACCTCTGCCTCCCAGGTTCCAGTGATTCTCCTGCCTCAGCCTCCCAAGTAGCTGGGACTACAGGCACCCACCATCACACCCCGCTAATTTTTGTATTTTTCATAGACATGGGTTTTTACCATGTTGGCCAGGCTGGTTTTGATCTCCTGACCTCAGGTGATCCACTTGCCTCAGCCTCCCAAATTGCTGGGATAACAGGCATGAGCCACTGCACCCAGTCAAAAATATCTTGTTAACTAAACTTTTTCAACTTCCTATTTTTTCTCTATGTTCATGAACACAGACACTCAGAGAAACAGAAAAAAATGAAAAACTATGTATGACTTACATAGACCATCTATGACATGTTTGGACTTCCTGTTATGTCCTAATTTTATATATTTATTTGTTTGTTTGTTTATTTGTTTGTTTATTTTTGAGACAGTGTCTTGCTCTGTTGCCCAGGCTGGAATGCAGTGGCATGATCTTGGCTCACTGCAATCTCTGCCTCCCAGATTCAAGCAATTATCCTCCCTCAGCCTCCTGAGGAGCTGACATTACAGGTGTGTGCCACTTTGCCCAACTAATTTTTGTATTTTTAGTAGAGACGGGGTTTCACCATGTTGGCTAGGCTGGTCTCAAACTCCTGACCTCAGGTGATCTGCCTGCTTTGGCCTCCCAAAGTGCTGGGATTACAGGCATGAGCCACTGTGCCCAACCTGTCCTAAATTTTTTATTTTGTAAATAACCCCTCATTTTACTTTAGGACAGAAATTTACCATGCAAGATCCTTTCTCCTACAAAAGTATTTTCTTTATAACCTTCCTTACCAAAAACATATCTTCATATCCATAACTGTCTTTATATCTCTCTTCCCTTTGCTTTCTACCTTGTTTCATAAATAACCTTTCCAAGCCCATAATGTGAATCAACCTCTAGATAACTTCTGAATTAGACAAAATTATTCTTATTCTCAATAAGAACGCATCTTCTTTGCCACATTTTACATACAGAATTATGTATTAACTAGAATTCTTATTCTTAGTAATCTTAAATTTTAGTGAAAACTTAGGAAGCAAGAAATCCTTACCTGCCTAACAGATGTTAGCATTGTATAGGCGAGACAATTCCTTAATTTTTAAAAACATGCTTTCCTACATCACAACCCTTTCTGAATTGGAAATGTCCCAGACATTCAATAAGCACACAATATAATTTCAAGATTTTAAATTATGTGAAAAGTTTCCCTACTGCATTTATCCCATTTACATTTCATTCATTTTTAGCAATTTATCTAGCTTACTAATGAGAATTGGGATATTAAACAAAGCTAGTCATTATTTCTTCATTAACCATTTTTATAACCTGTGAATATCAGGTGTTCTCCTAAGTAAGAAATTTCAAGTTAAATACACGGGTATTTTCACCCATATCTCAGAAGATTCCTCCGCTTTTATTAAACTAACAACATTAAATTAGTCTTACCTAGCAAAAAAATCGCACAAAGATTATTTTGTTCCTGGCTAGATTTACAATCTTATAATCTTTTGTGCCAAACTCTGACACCTTAAAATATCTAGCAGAGACAAAGATAAAACCCAGAAAAAATTGTATGCTGACAATTCAGAAGAAATTTCTATTTTTATTTTACCAATTATCTTAGAGCCAGCTTATTTATTGAACATTTACCTAAGTCATGTAAACTTGAAAAATGCTTGGACTCATACACTTAATTTATGAGTGCTCCTTTATTTACATGCCAATTTTGGTACCCTACAAAAACAACATATAACATCCAGGAACATATGCACTCAAGACCCAATAGCTTTTCCCAGGGATTCTAGCCATGAGATAGCAATACAAATTCACCAGTTTATAAACATATTCACACAGGTGAACTTTGTTTTCCCTGATGGGTAATTCAACGAAGGCTATGAACCAAAATTTTGAGTAAAGCACTTTCTATGAGAGTTTTATTTTTGTTTTTATTTTTTGAGATAGGGTCTTGCTCTGCTGCCCAGGCTGGAGTGTAGTAGTACAATCATAGCCACAGCCCACTGCAGCCTTGACCTCCCAAGTTCAAGCAATCCTCCCACCTCAGTCTCCTATATATCTGGGACTACAAGTGCATGCCACCATGCCTGGCTAATATTTTAATTTTTTTGTACAGAAAGGATCTTCCTAGTTGTCTAGCCTGGTTGCAAACTCCTAAGCTCAAGTGATCCTCCTGCCTTGGCCTCTCAAAACACTGAGATTATAGGCATGAACCACTGTGCCTGACCTGTAGTTTTATTTTTATTTATATTTATTTATTTATTTATTTATTTTTTGAGATGGAGTTTCACTTTGTTGCCCAGGCTGGAGTGCAGTGGCACAATCTCAGCTTACTGAAAACTCCACCTCCCAGATTCAAATGATTCTCATGCCTTAGCCTCCCAAGTAGCTGGGATTACAGGCACCTGCCACCACATCAAGCTAATTTTTGTATCTGTAGTAGAGACAGGGTTTCACCATGTTGGTCAGGCTGGTCTTGAATTCCTGACTTCAAGTGATCTGCCCACCTCAGCCTCCCAAAGTGCTGGGATTACAGGCATGAGCCACTGTGCCCAGCCTACAGTTTGATTTTTAAAGGCCAAACCTCCCCAGACTCCAAAGAACACTGAGGCCAAATAATACCACAGAAGAACATCATGTACTAATAAGGCCTTGAAACCACCTTTGCAAAGATGATGACAGTGAGAGAAGTCTAGCATGACTGACTCCATCTTGCTTCTAGCCTTACAGGCTGGCTATCCTCATTATTCCTGGGCATAAGCCAAGCTAACCATTGAAGGAATTTGTAGTTTAACTTTGAAGCAAGGATGATAAGTCTTTCCCTAAAACTAAACCCTCCTTGCTCAGTGACTGAAGCCATGTTGATAAAACTAATGAAAGGCTACAAGATTAGGATTATGGGAGGGGCCTGGATTCTGTTAAAACGTAGGTATAGTTTCAATAATCCCTTACTGCTCAGGAGTTTGTGGCCAGAGATCACAAGACTCATGACTTCCCTGATTGCTCCTGTAGACAACATCACTATTGTAGAACCTGATTGGTCTTTTGAGATGTTTTTTCAGACTTTGGCACTCTGGCAACCAACTGACGCCACCTGAATCCATGACTCGTGACTCAACTGGTCCTGTGATTCCCACCCAGAGGCAGACTTAGTGCACAGGGACCATTTTCCACACCCTTACAGTTTTATCCCCAACCAATCAGCAACACCCATCTTCTAGACTTCTGCCACCAAATAATCCATAAAAACCTTAGCCTCTGAGTCCTCAGGGAGACTGATTTGAGTAATAACTTCAGTCTTTCCATTTGGCTAGCTCTGTGTTAATTAAATTCTTTCTCTACTGCAATATCATGGTCTCAGTGAATTGGTTTTGTCTGTGCAGTGGGCAAGAAAAATCCATCAGGCAATTACAGCCCAACCCGGCTTAGAACAGCAACATAAAAACCTGGATACATGGAACTCCAACCCACTTTCCCGTTCAACAGCAAAATCAGACCCATGGAGGGGCCAGAGCATTGCAAAATAATATCCATTGATCAAATTCTGGTTTCTCACAACTATATTGACATATACACATAAACAACCAATTATCAAAATGCAATCCAACTGCTACAGCAACAAACAAGCCCCAGGAGTGTCCAAACTAAAACAGCTGGGGTGTCTTCTTCTCTCAGTTGCTTTTTAAAGGGCAAACCAAACCTTTGGTGGGCAGAGGCCTAGGGAATGGGTTCTGCTAATTGGTTGGGGGTAAAACTGTAGGGGTGTGGAAAATGGTCCTTGTGCACTGAGTCTGCCTCTGGGTGGGAACCACAGGACCAGTTGAGTCATGAGTCATGGGTTCAGGTGGGGTTAGTCGGTTGCCAGACTGCAAAAGTTGGTCTAGTTCCATCTGCAAACAGAAATACCTTCTGAGTTTCCCAAATCAAGAGGAGCCACCTGGTATCCACCAGAAATCACTCACATGTCCAGACGCAGTTGTGCACACACACAATTACTAATGTCAACAAAAAGAATCAAACTCTGTAAAATATCTGAAGGATTTATTCTGAGCCAAATATGAGTGACCATGGCCCATGACACAGCCCCCAGGAGATCCTGAGAACATGTGTCCAAGGTCGTTGGAGTGCAGTTTGGTTTTATACATTTTAAGAAGGCATGAGACATCAATCAAATACATTTAAGAAATACATTTGTTTGGCCCAGAAAGGCAGGACAACTCAAAGCAGAGCAGGGCTTCCAGACTATAGGTAAACTTAAACATGTTCTGGTTGACAATTGGTTGAGTTTGTCTAAAGACCTGGGATCATAGAAAGGAAATGTTCAGGTTAAAAGATTGTGGAGACCAAGGTTCTTTTGAAGTCTTACAGTGGCTGCCCTTAGAAACAATAAGACCTTTAAAAGGTGCTAGACTCTTAATTAATCTCTTCAGGATTGGGAGGGGCTGGAAGAAAAATATCTAGTTATGTTAATAGAGTTATTTACAGATGCAAATTCCGCCCCACCCCGCCCCGCCCCCGTGCCACAAAGGACAACTTTGCAGGGCCATTTCAAAATATGGCAAAGAAACGTGTTTTGGGGTAGAATATTATGACTTTCTTCTTTGTCATGTAATGTCATACCAGAGTAAGATTGGAAAGTAAGTCGCAATATATAGAGTTAAATAAAACCCATCTGGGCTGGGCATGGTGGCTCACGCTCGTAATCCCTGCACTTTGGGAGCCCAAGGTGAGTGGATCACGAGGTCAGGAGATCGAGGCCATCCTGGCTAACACAGTGAAACCCTGTCTCTACTAAAAGTACAAAAAGTTAGCCCGGTTTGGTGGCACACACCTGTAGTCCCAGCTACTCAGGAGACTGAGGCAGGAGAATTGCTTGAACCTGGGAGGCAGAGGTTGCAGCAAGCCGAGGCCATGCCACTGCACTCTAGCCTGGGCAACAGAGCAAGACTCCATTAAAAAAAAAAAAAAAAGAAAGAAAGAAAGAAAGAAAAAGAAAAGAAAAAAAACCAGTAAGGTGAATTTCTATGTTGATCCAAAAGAAGCATCTATGGGACAATCGGGCCAGTTTCATGAGAAATATAAATTGGATCCTGTCATTGCCCTGAATAAAACTTTTCAATGGCTTCCCATTCTGGTTCCCTCCTCATGGCCTTTGAAGCCCTGCCTCTCTCTCCAAGCTTCTCTGGGGCCATCCCCAGAGAAGAGTCACTGACATCGTTCTTCCAGACTGGACTTCTTTCTGTCCCTTGAGCAGGCCAAGCTCTGACTGTCTGCATGCACCATGTCCTCCACTCTTTACCTGGCTGGTTCCCCACTTCTTCCAAGTTTCTGTCCAATGTCACACCTTAGAGAGGCTTTCCCTGATCATCCAGTCTCAAGTAGCCCCCTTCTGATATTATCTCACACTGCACTCTCACGGTTTGATGTATTTGCGTCTTCATTTGTTTAACATGACTCCTACTAGACTGAGAAGCCCATGACAGCAGTCACCATGTCAGTTTTGTTTGTCACTATATACCCAGTGGGTGGCTAAAACCGTGCCTAGCACAGACTGGGCATTTCGTGGTGGATAAATGAGTGAGTGATTTTTTAAAAATATCTCTAATTTTCTACAATTGTAAATAATGCTATGAGAAACATCCTTTTACATGAAGGCATGTGCACTGTGCATTTCCTACAAGTCGTACTGTTGAATTAAATGATATATACATGTAAAGCTTTGATAAATGTTGATGAATCACCTTCCCCGGCTGAGTCAACCCCTTCTTCCCCAACAGTCTGTAAGAGATCCCATAACTCTGCCAACAAGAGAAAATTTTGTATTTTAATTTTTTGAGATATTTATAATTTAGAAACTTATGTATTAGTCTGGGATTTCCAGAGAAACAGAACCAATAGAGTGTGTGTGTGTCTGTGTGTGTGTCTGTGTGTGTCTGTGTGTGTCTGTATGTGTATGTGTGTCTGTGTGTGTGTCTGTGTCTCTGTGCACGTGTCTGTGTGTGTGTCTCTGTGTGAGTGAGTATCTCTGCGGTGTGTATGTCTCTGTGTGTGTGTCTCTGTGTGTGTCTGTGTGTGTCTCTGAGTGTGTGTGTACCTCTATGTGTGTGTCTCTGTGTGTGTCTGTGTGTCTTTGTGTGTGTGTCTGTGTGTTAGTGTGTGTCTGTGTATCTATGTGTCTTTGTGTGTGTGTCTATGTGTACGTCTCTATGTATGTGTGTGTGTTTCTGTGTGTCTGTGTGTGTTTGTGTGTGTGTGCATGTCTGTGTGTGTGTATAAAGAGATTTATTTAAGGAATTGGCTCATGTGATTGTGAACTCTTGATGAGCCCAAAATCTGATGGAGGAAGCTGGCTGACTCGAGGCTCAGGAAGAGGTTATGGTTTGAGTCTAAAGAGAGCCTAATGGTGAGCCAGGAAGACCCACTGCTACAGACAAAGTCTGAATCCAGAGTGCAGGAGAATTCTCTTTTGCATGTGGAGGTCAGCCTTTTGTGCTGTTCAGGACTTCAGTGACTGGAGGAGGCCCCCACGTTTTGGAGGGCAATCTGCTTTGCTCAGAGTCCACCAATTTAAATGTCAGTCTCATCCAAAAACACCCTCACAGAAACACCCAGAATCATGTTTCACCAAATATCTGGGCACTGTGGCTTGGCCAAGCCAACACATAAACTTAACCATCATACTCTGTATTATTTTCATATTAATCTCTCAGATTAAAAATGAGATAGATAATATTTGCATATTGTGTAGAGTCATTTGTGTTTCTCCCAATACTTGCTTTGTTCTTATTTGACTTACAGGAGTTCTTTGAATATTGGCTGACAAACCCCATATCAGGTATGTAAGTAGAAGCATAGTGGCCTTTTACTTTGTTGATTGTAATGTTTTTCTTTTTTCTTTTTTTTTTGAGATGGAGTCTCACTCTGTCGCCCAGGCTGGAGTGCAGTGGCACCATCTCCACTCACTGCAAGCTCCACCTCCCAGGTT
>NW_012111697.1:3297461-3308933 GCF_000951035.1 Colobus angolensis palliatus
TTTTTTTTTTTTTTTTTTTTGAGACGGAGTCTCGGTCTGCCGCCCAGGCTGGAGTACAATGGCGCAATCTCGGGTTACTACAACCTCTGCCTCCTGGGTTCAAGCAATTCTCCTGCCTCAGACTCCCAAGTAGCTGGGATTACAGGTGCGCACCACCACACCAGCTAATTTTTTGTATTTTTAGTAGAGACAGGGTTTTACTATATTGTCCAGGCTAGTCTCAAACTCCTGGGCTCAAGTGATCTGCCTGCCTTGGCCTCCCAAAGTGCTAGGATTACAAGCGTGAGGCACTACACTCAGCCTCATGTATTCATTTTTAAGCCAAATATTTGTATATGTACATATATGAACATAAACAAAATAGTGGTTTCATCTGGGAAGGAAGAAGCGAAATGGCATTTCACATTTTACTTCTGTACCGTTGGGTATTTTTAAAAGGCTATATTCGCGCATTATAATGCAATTTTTTTAAATTAGAGAAATAATAATGGGAAACCATTCAGCACCTTGATTCTGACCAAGCAAGAGCAGATAAGGTAGCACAGGGATTCAGACTGCCTGGAGACCTCCAGGGTCACTGTGAGGGTAGCTGGAATCATGGGCGTAAATAAATGATTTAACGTGCTCAGGCTTCTAAGTGCCCATCCCTGGGGCTGGGGAGGAGCGAGGTGCTTAAACCATTCCCAAGCCTCAGGCATTTAAAACAGGAGTGTTTTCGCTAAGAAGGAGGGTGCTGTGCTGTAATTGACCTCTTTGGCATTCAGCGTCTGCATAAACCGTTCCCAAACCTCAGGCATTGAAAGCAGGAGTGTTTTCTCTAAGAAAGAGGGTGCTGTGCTGTAATTGACCTCTTTGGCATTCAGCGTCTGCACGACATCCAGTGCAGCTCTGGGCTGGCGGAAGAGATCAGGCTGCTTGCGCTGGGAGGGGTCGCTGCCCAAGGACAAGTCCTGTACTCACAGCAACGCTGAATCGCAGTCCTGGGCCATCTGGCCCCGGCCTCATAATCACTCTTCTGCCATGAATACTGAATGAAGGTAAACATACAGTCACAGGGCTATCTTGACAGCACCCAACTTTAAACCTGTGGCCTATTTCTGGCTCTATACTGTGATGAATTCTGTCAAAAACCAAACAAATAACATCCTAAAATTATTTTGTGAACAATACATTACTTATTTCACATTAAAAATGTTGCTCTGTTATTGTAAAGACAGGACAGGTTTTGTTTTTGCTTTGGCTTGTGTGTGTGTGTGTGTTTTGTTTTTGTTTGTTTGGTTGGTTGGTTTTGGTTTTTTTTGTGGTTTTTTTTTTTTTTTTTGAGATGGAGTCCTGCTCTGAAGTGCACTGCCCAGGCTGAAGTGCAACGGCGCGATCACTGCAACCTCTGCAATGATCCCAGGTTCAAGCAATTCTCCTGCCTCAGCCTCCCGAGTAGCTGAGATTACAGGTGCGAGCCACCACGCCCGGCTAATTTTTGTATTTTTGGTAGAGACAGGGTTTTGCCATCTTGGCTAGGCTGGTTTCGAACTGCTGACCTCAGGTGATCCACCCACCTTGGCCTCCCAGAGTGCTGGGATTACAGGCATGAGCCACTGCACCCAGCTGACAGCATGGTTTTGGTCACCTCAGATGAGCACACAAATACATAAATCTCACGGTTTTGGTATTGCATCATTTTTTTCATATACTGGGAAACAAATAATGGAAGTGGTGTAAGCTGTCCTGACCTCTGAAGGGCTCTGAGGGAACATGGGCCATCTTTTGGTTTCCTGGCTTCTGAACCACTTCTGTGTTTAGGGAACTGGCCACGTATGAGCCTTGTGAGGAGGCAGAGCCCATCTCCCACTAGAGAAACTACTGATGCAGGGACCTTATTTTCCAAGCATCCCTGATGCCTGCGTTTAGCCAGTCAGATGCACCTGCCCCAAATTCTGAATCTGAGGCTAATGGCACAAAGGAGGAAAAGTGGAAAATTATTTCTGGCAGTGGCAGTAGCGGTGGCAAACAGAATGTGGCTCTAGGTCCTAGTGTGCGGTTGTGGGGGGACTCCCATGTACTCCCTGGATTGAGCTAATGGCATGACTTTTAATGTGGCCCTGGCTGTGCAGCTTCCTTGATTCTAGAAGCCTGGTTTTCCAGCCTTCCTGGCACATCTCTGAGCTACTCAATATCTTATCATTAAATCCCTAAATGAGCCAGAATTGGTCTCTGTTGCTGCAATTAAGAGCCATTGCTGAGACACGAGTCCAGCGCAATGATCATGAGCAAGGAAGCCTGAGTTCTGCTGAGAGGTGGGCAGCCCATTAGTAATCAGAAAAATGAGACTGCACTAAAACAGCATGGAGACGCTACTTGATATCCATGTGACTGGCAAAATCTCAGGCGCTGGATAATGCCAAGGGTGGGTGGGGGGTGTGGCTCGGAGATCCAATTGCTCTGTGGCCAGTGACTATACCCTTTTCCCTTTTTAAAAAAAAAATGTGTTCTCTCAGCTAGGCGCGATGACTCACACCTGTAATCCCAGCACTTTGGGAGACCCAGGCAGATGGGTCACCTGAGGTCAGGAGTTCGAGACCAGCCTGGTCAACATCAGGAAACCCTTTCTCTTCTGAAAATACAAAAATTACCCGGGCGTGGTGGCGGCCGCCTGTAATCTCAGCTACTTGGGAAGCTGAGGCAGGAGAATCACTTGAACCTGGGAGGTGGAGGTTGCAGTGAGCCAAGATCGCACCATTGCATTCCAGCCTGGTGACAGAGTGGCTCTATCAAAAAACAAACAAAAGTTTGCTTTTTTACATTTTTTTCTCTTTTTTTAATTTTTAATTTTAATTTTAATTTTTTGAGACAGTCAGTAGCCTGGTCTGGAGTGCAGTGGTGCAATTGTAGCTCACTGCAGCCTCTACCTCCAGGCTCTAGTGATCCTCCTGCCTCCACCTCCCAAGTAACTGGGACTGCAGGCACATGCCATCACGCCCAGTTTTTTAATTTTTATTTTGTAGAGACAGGGTCCTTGCTGTGTTGCCCAGGCTGGTCTCAAACTCATGGGCTCAAATGATTCTCCCACCTCAGCCTCCCAAAGTGCCGGGATATAGGTGTGAGCCACAGCACCTGGTCCCTTTGTCTTTTTTATGTCTATTTTTATGTCTATTTGGGTTCCATACACTCAACAGCTCAACAGAAGAAAGGGCTGTGACTGGACGGAGTGGGCCACACCGCTTGCCTCCGCCTTAATCATAGGTCATGTTCTTCTTGCTTTTAATTCATTTTTTTAGCAACATTGAACATTCACACACATACTTACATACTTAGAGAATTTCTTCAACGGCAGAAAAGGATATACGGGGAAAGGTGAGTTTCCCTCCCGCGCCAATGCCCAGAGCCCCTTCCCAGAGACAGCCGTGGAGAACAGGTTCATGGGTGACCCTTCCCCAAGTCTATTCCTCACTCAGCATCCAGATGGATCCTTCAGAAATGTGACACAGATTACAGCACAACCGCTGCCCTCCAGCGGCTTCCCATTATTCTCCGGATGTCATTCTACATCCTACCATGGCGACAAAGCCCTGCGTAATCTGGACCAGTCGTCTGCCCCGGCCTCATTCCCACGGCTCTCCCCGACCCCCACCCCTTGCAGCCGCTCTGGCCTCCCTGGCCTCATTCCCACGGCTCTCCCCTACCGCATCCCCTTGCAGCCGCCCTGGCCTCCCCGGCCCCCTGTGACACCCCATGGCTGATCTCACGGCTTGCTGTACCTTTGCCTAGAATGTCCCTACAGGCTCCAGCCTCTGACTCTCCTGCTGGAGTTCTCTCCTCAAATACAGCCTCCTCCCAGGGGCCTTCCTGGGCTGCCTGCGCCCTCTTCCTCTGTTCTCCCGGTCTGAGGCTTCCTACCCCACTCCAGCCCACAGCCCCAGGCTTTACCATAACGTAACTGTTATAAACTTAAAATTCTGGCTGGGCACGGTGGCTCATGCCTGTAATCCCAGCACTTTGGGAGTTCGAGGCGGGCGGATCACTTAAGGCCAGGAGTTCCAGACCAGCCTGGCCAACATGGCCAAACCTCATCTCTACTAAAAATACAAAAATTAGCTGGGCGTGGTGGAGCGCGCCTGTAGTACCAGCTGCTCTGGAGGCTGATGTGGGAGGATGGCTTGAACCCGGGAGGCAGAGGTTGCAGTGAGCTGAGATCACGCTACTGCACTCCAGCCTGGGTGACAGAGCAAGACTCTGTCTCTTAAAAAAAAAAAAAGAAAAAATCCTAAGTCCCCCCCAGTGACTGAACAGACTCCCTCTTGGGCAAGGGGACCCCAGAAAAACCTTAAAACTTGAGTTCCTGGCAGTGAAAGGATGGGAGGTCAGACATGCCTCTTTATACCTCTTCACCTTTTGTAGTTCAGACACTGACCAGCATTTGTGTTAAAATAGAGGTCATAAGACTCACAGAACGGGCCCTTTGTGGAAGTAAGATACCAAATTATAAATAGGACTAAGGTCATTCCAGACAAGCGGTAAGTCACTCACCTCTACACTTAAAGAATAACTTACGTTCTAACTGCCACGAGGCTTTTCTTTTTCTCTAGCAGATAAACAAGCACTGGTCTCAGGATAAGCAACTTTGAAACATTTGGAAGTTCCTGCAGATGCTGCATAACTGACCTCCAGCCTCTGTTCCACCAGCCACAACTACAGCTTTGACTGGACAAGAGACTGATTTCAGCCACTTTCTCCTGGTAAGAAGAACATGGACTGGTCCTCGCTGGTTTACAGAGGTTGCACACAGGTTGCCTTCCTGTCTTAAAAATAGCTTTTGATATATAGGACCTAATTGTAATAACATTTAAATGCTAAGTCTCCACTCCAAGGTGAACATTGGTTGTTTGTTTGTTTGTTTATTTGTTTGTTGAAGACAGAGTCTCATTCTGTCGCCCAGGCTGGAGTGCAGTGACGTTATCTCAGCTCATTGCGACCTCCGCCTCCCAGGTTCAAGCGATTCTCATGCCTCAGCCTCCCAAGCAGCTGGGACTACAGGTGCGCCACTACGTCTGGCTAATTTTTAGTAGAGACGGGTTTAGCCATGTTGGCCAGGCTGGTCCTAAATTCCTGGCCTCAAGTGATCTGCCCGCCTTGGTCTCCCAAAGGGCTAGGATTGCAGGCATGAGCTACTGCACCTGGCCAACATAGGTCGTATGTTACATGCATATTTGTTGAATATGCATGTGTCATGACTACCTCATGAATATTCATAGCTTCTCCTGTAATCTGTTGAATATGTGTGTTTAGCCAACCCATTCAGTATAAAACTCCTACCTTAAACCCTCTTTCTTTGAAGTGCCTGTCTCTGTTCTTGGCCGAAGGCACACTTCCCAGCCTGTGGGACAGCCACCTTGCAGGCTGTAACCCTTTATAAGAAACGAAGTCTTCATCAGGCATGGTGCTGTGTGCCTGTAGTCTCAGCTACTCAGGAGGCTGAGGTGGGAGGACAGCCTGAGCCCAGGAGGTCGAGGCTGCAGTGAGCTCTGATTGTGCCACTGTACTCCAGCCTGGGCAACACAATGAGATCCTGTGAAAAAAAAAGAAAGAATAAAGAAGGAAGGAGGGAAGGAAGGAAGGAAGAGAGAGAGAAAGAAAAGAAAGAAAGATGGATAGAAAGAGAGAGAAAGAAAGAAAGGAAAGAAGGAAGGAAAAAGAAAGAAAAGAGAAGAAGGAAGGAAGGAGGAGAGAGAGAGAGAAAGAGAGAAGGGGAGAAGAGAAAAGAAAAGAGAAGAGAAGAAAGAGAAGAGAAGAGAAAGAAAGGAAGAAAGAGAAAAAGAAAATCACAGTCTCCTCCCCTTTTCTACGTGTATAAATTCAGTGAGTTTTAAGTGATCGCTGTTTATCAGTCTCTGGCCTGTCTTGCTGCAATGGTCAGCTGCATGGAGCCAGGCCTTGTCCACTGCTGAATCCCCAGCACCAGTGAGTGCTGTGACAGGGGCTGCTCAGGAAGTCCTCGCTGAATGGGTGTGGAGACGCGTGGCCATTCTCGTGCCTTGCTTTTTTCCACTGAATAGTACATGTCAGGGCCTGGTCTACATTGGCATACGTGGACCTGCCTCATTCTTTGTAACAGGTGTGTGGGATTCCTACCATGTGGAAGCTCCACGATCTTTATTTAACCAGAGCCTTTACTGATAGACAGTTTGCTCCCGATTTTTTATTATCACAAAACAAACAACAACAGCAATAAAAAACAGAAAAGTATATCCATACAATCAATCTGTAGATATCAGCTTCTTGGGTCAAATAGTATGGAATGTTTCATTTTGGTTTTTTGTTTTGTTTTGTTTTCTTTCCTTTTTTTTTTTTTTTTCCTCTCTTTTTTTTGACGCGGAATCTCTCTGTGTCACTCAGGCTGGAGTGCAGTGGTGTAATCTCAGCTCACTGCAACTTCCTCCTCCCAGATTCCAGCGATTCTTCTGCCTCAGCCTCCCAAGTAGCTGGGATTATAGGTGTGCCTCATCATGTCTGGCTAATTTTTGTACTTTTAGTAGAGACGGGGTTTTGCCATGTTGGCCAGGTTGGTCTTGAACTCCTGACCTCAAGTGATCTGCCCACCTCAGCCTCCCAAAGTTCTGGGATTATAGGCATGAGCCACCACCCCCTAGCCAGAGTGTTTCATTTTGAAAGATGTCATCAAATCACAGTCCCCAGAGAAGTCCCCAGAGAATCGCAGTCCCCAGAGTCACAGGGAGATGGGAGAAAAGAGGAGCAGATGAGGCCAGAGAGTGCTGTAGACAGAAGGCCCATGGAGCAGAACTTACAGGACACTAGGAGGACTCTAGCTTTGATCAGAGAGGTGGGAATGGATGTGGCCTACTTATGTTTTTATTTATTTATCTGTTTTGAGACAACATCTCACTCTGTCACCCAGGCAGGAGTATGGTGGTATAATCATGAGTCACTGCAGCCTCAACCTCCTGGGCTCAAGTGATCCTCCCACCTCATCCCCTTCAGTAGCTGGGACTCCAGGCATGTGCCACCACACCCGGTTAATTTTTTTTATTTTTTGTAGAGACAGGGTTTCACTGTGCTGCCCAGGCTTATCTTGAACTCCTGGGCTTAAGCGATCCTGCCGCCTTGGCCTCCCAAAGTTTTGGGATTACCGGTGTGAGCCACTGCACCCAGCCCTGCTTGTGTTTTTATAAGACCATTCCGGCTGCTGTGTGGTGTGAAGTAGGGGGCCAGAGAGTAGATGCTGAAGAGACACAGGTGAGACACAGTACTTACAGCCTAGACCAGGGCTGTGCTGAGAAGTGGGTGGCTGGATTGGGGAGCTATTCTGAAGACAGGGTGGAAAGGATTTGCTGGTGGGGTAAATGTCAGATAAAGAGAAGAATCAGGCCGGGCACGGTGGCTCAAGCCTGTAATCCCAGCACTTTGGGAGGCCGAGACGGGCAGATCACGAGGTCAGGAGATTGAGACCATCCTGGCTAACACGATGAAACCCCGTCTCTACTAAAAAAAAAAAAAATAAAAAAACCTAGCCGGGCGAGGTGGCGGGCGCCTGTAGTCCCAGCTACTCCGGAGGCTGAGGCAGGAGAATGGCGTAAACCCGGGAGGCGGAGCTTGCAGTGAGCTGAGATCCGGCCACTGCACTTCAGCCTAGGCGACAGAGCGAGACTCCATCTCAAAAAAAAAAAAGAGAAAAGAATCAGAGATCTCTCAGGGCCTGAACAACTGGAAGGATGGAGTGGAAGAGTCTGTGTAATTGGTGCCCCATTCCCAAGATGTTGGCACCATGGGCCTGCAGGGGCAGCAGCTGGTAGAGGGGAGGCATCTGGCAAACTCCCTTTCCCGATAGATAAGGTTTCCTGATCTTAGCCTGTCAGGGTGATTTCAAAACAGGTACAGCTGGACTGCAGCAGGCTGAACTGTAAGGAACGGCCAGCCTACAGGCAAATGAGGGCAGTGACTAACTCAAATCGTGTCCCCCAGCTCGGCCCACACTCCTGCTTTCCCTCCACTTCCTTCCCCTGTTGGTGCATGCTGGTGCCCAGGTGCCCGTACAGCTGGAGACACCTGTGTTCCCTTGCTTTATTTATTTATTTATTTTTGATACTGAGTCTCACTCTGTCACCCAGGCTGGAGTGCAGTGGTGCGATCTCAGCTCACTGCAACCTCCGCCTCCCGGGTTCAAGCAATTCTTCTGCCTCAGCCTCCTGAGTAGATGGGATTACAGGTGCCCGCCATCACGCCTGGCTAATTTTTATATTTTTAGTTGACATGGGGTTTCAGCGTGTTGGCCAGGCTGGTCTCGAACTCCTGACCTCAAGTGATCTGCTGCCTTGGCCTCCCAAAGTGCTGGGATTACAGCACTTTGTCATGAGCCCGTGGGCCCATGGTTTTTTTTGTTTGTTTTGTTTTGTTTTTTTTAAGAGATGGAGTCTGGCTCTGTCGCCCAGGCTGGAGTGCAGTGGCACGATTGTAGCTCACTGCAGCCTGGAACTCCCGGGCTCAAGCAATTCTCCCACTTCAACTTCCTGAGTAGCTGGGAATACAAGCATGCACCAGCATACTCAGCTAATTTTTTAAATTTTTTGTAGCGATGAGCTACCGCTATGCTGCCCAGGCTGGTCTCAAACAACTGAGTTCAAGCAATCCTTCTGCCTTAGCCTCCCAAAGTGCTGGTATTACAGGCATGAGCCACCACATCTGGCCCCCTTTTATCTTAAAATGCTTCCCTGTCATTCTGTTTTGGGTGCCCCATCTCTGACCTTTACCCTATCTGTCATTACGGGATGCTGACAAGGACAGTGTGGCTGCTCAATGTGGGTTTCTGTTGTCAAGATATCACAAGGGCGTGGAAACAGAAGGGGGCTGTCAGATTCTGACTGGCTGTAGCAGCTTACCAGAACGTATCACAGATCAGGAGAGGACGATATAATCAAAGGATGAGGCAACCATCAACTGAGGGCAAACAGCTCCAAAGTAAAGTCAGCACTTTCGAGCTGGCTCCAGTGCACTCTCCCTGTGGCCGCAGGCAGAGCGGCCAGGGCCCCTCCTCCAGCCTTTCCATCCTTCCAACACAGCAGCTTCTCCCATCTCAGAGCTTCAGGGCTTCAGACATCCTTGGTGCTGAGGCCTAGGTTCCATGAGGTCAAAGGGAGAATTCAGGCCGGGCACAGTGGTTCACGCCTGTAATTCCAGCACTTTGGGAGGCTGAGGTGGGTGGATCACCTGAGCTCAGGAGTTCGAGACCAACCTGACCAATATGGTGAAACCTCGTCTCTACTAAAAATACAAAAATAAGCTGGGTGTGGTGGCGAGTGCCTATAATCCCAGCTACTCGGGAGGCTGAGTCAGGAGAATTGCTTAAACTACGGAGGTGGAGGTTGCTGTGAGCCGAGATCGCCACTGCACTCCAGCCTGGGCAACAGAGTGAGACTCCATCTCAAAAAAAGAGAATTCAGACTAAGCTGTTTTGCAGCATCCCAAGGCTGTGTTGACCTCACGTGCAGCTGCATCATGGGAGTGGGCGGTGCGACATCTCAAGTCCAATTCAACTGAGCCATGGTTCAGGCTAAGTTCCCACTGGTGCCCCTACCTGGAACGCTCTTCAGGTAGTGGCTCCTTCTCACCCATTCAAATGTCCCAGGCCTTTCCTGACAGGCCCTGCCCATCTCTCTCTCTCTCAATTTCCCTGCTTGCTTTCGTTGTTGTTGTCATTGTTGTTGTTTGGTGTTTCGTTTTTTTTTTTTTTTTGGCAGAGTCTTCCTCTGTCGCCCAGGCTGGAATGCAGTGGCATGATCTCGGCTGACTGTAATCCCTGCCTCCCAGGTTAAGGTGATTCTCCTGCCCCAGTCTCTCACATAGCTGGGATTACAGGTGCCCGCCACCATACCTGGCTAATTTTTATATTTTTAGTAGAGACAGGATTTCACCATGTTGGCCAGGCTGGTCTCAAACTCCTGACCTCAAGTGATGTGCCCACCTCAGCCTCCCAAAGTGCTGGGGTTACAAGTGTGAACCACCACGCCTAGCCAGTTTCTTTTCTTTCACCCCCTTTTTTTCCCCCCCAGACAGGACCACTGGATTGGAGTGGTACCATCATAATTCATTTTAATTTCCAACTCTTAGGCTCAAGTGATCCTCCCGCCTCAGCCTCCTGAGTATCTGGGACTACAGGTGTGCATCACCATGCCTGGTTAATTTTTTATTTTTATCTTTCTTTTGTAGAGACAGGGGTCTCACTATGTTGCCCAGGCTGGTCTCAAACACCCAGCCTTAAACAATCCTCCTCCTGCCTCAGCCTCCTAAGTAGCTGGGATTATAGGTGTGAGTCACCATGCCTGACTTTTTATTTCATTTTTTGTAGAGATGTGGTATCGCTATGTTGACCAGGCTGGTTTTGAACTCCTGGCCTTAAGCAGTCCTCCTGCCTGGGCCTCCCAAAGCGTTGAGATCACAGATGTGAGCCACCTTGCCTGGCCTACTTCCTTTCTTCCTGTGAAATTGCCTTGTTGGTTTGTCTACTTGTTTTCTGTCCATCCTGTTTACTCTTGTCTCTATCTCCTAGAACAGTACCTCGCAAAGAGTAAGGGTTCCTTGTGTTTTGTGACAGGGAAGCAGTATGGCTTGTTGGAGAGGAGCCACATACCCCCGCCCCCCCATTCATACATGGTGTGACTCAGCCTGAACGATTGCTCAGTTGAGTTGGATTTGAGATGTTGCACTGCCCTCTCCCATGACGCAGCTGTGTGTGAGGTCAGCACAGCCTTGGGGTGCTGCCAAACAACTTAGTTTGAATTCTCCCTTTGACCTCATTGGAACCTAGACCTCAGCACCAAAGATGTCCCCATACCAGTAACCTGGGCAACAGAATGCAGATAAAGGACAGAAGATAAAAGGTGCAGGTTCTGACACACTCTTTGCTTGTGTCATCAGTTAGCAAGCACTCACAGGCACATCCAGCCTCCATCCTTACATTCCACAAGGATTTGAGTGTCTGTTATAGGCAAGGGACAGTGCTAGGTTTTTTTCCTAAAAACCAACTTCGGGCTGGGCATGGTGGCTCACACCTGTAATCCTAGCACTTTGGGAGGCTGAAGCAGGTGGATTGCCAGAGCTCAAGAGTTCAACAATATCCTCGGCAACATGGTGAAACTCTGTCTCTACCAAAAATACAAAAAATTAGCCAGATGCAGTGGTGTGCACCTGTGGCCCAGCTACTCAGGAGCCTGAGGTGTGACGATCGCTTGAGCCCAAAAGGTCAAGGCTGCAGTGAGCCGTGATCGCACCACTGAACTCTAGCCTGGGCAACAAAGTGAGACCCTGTCTCAAAACAACAATAGCAACAACAAAAGAAAGAAAGAAAAAAAGAGAGAGAGAGAGAGGGAGGCGGAGAGAGAGAGAAAGAGAGAAAGAAAGAGAAAGGAAGGAAGGAAGGAAGGAAGGAAGGAAGGAAGGAAGGAAGGAAGGAAGAAGGAAGGAAGG
>NW_012111697.1:3309003-3345689 GCF_000951035.1 Colobus angolensis palliatus
AAAGAAAGAAAGAAAGAAAGAAAGAAAGAAAGAAAGAAAGAAAAAGGAAGGAGGGAGGGAAGGGAAGAAGGGAGAGAGAGAGAGGAAGGAAGGAAAGAAAGGAAGGAAGGAAGGAAGGAAGGAAGGAGGTGAGAGATGGATGTGTGTGTGCAGTGATATGGGATAATTGCCTGTGGGAAGGAAACAGAATGCAGCCTCTTGGAATGCAGGGCTAGGAGGAAGCCTGAAAAAGCTGTTCAAATTTGGATTCCGGGCCGAGCACGGTGGCTCACGCTTGTAATCCCAGCACTTTGGGAGGCAAGGCAGGCGGATCACTTGAGGCCAGGAGTTCGAGACTAGCCTGGCCAACATGGTGAAATCTCATCTACAAAAAATACGAAAATTAGCCAGGCGTGGTGGTGCACTCCTGTAATCCCACTACTCAGAAGGCTGGGGTAGGAGAATCACTTGAACTAGGGAGACAGAGGTTGCAGGGAGCTGAGATCACACCAGCCTGGGCGATAGAGCAAGACTGTCTCAAAATAAACAAACAAACAAACAACCAAATAGGACTCTGGGTAAAATAAGTCTGCTGGGGACAAAATTTGGTGGGAGACCCAGAAGGTCAAGCTGCTTTAGAAAGAGCTCAACTGCTGACTTTCCTCTTTTTGACCACATGACTCTTCCAGGTATAAAAGCCTGCCGTTGGTGGAAAAGGAAAAGGTGGTCCAGTTAGACCAGATGCCACCTGCTTCTGAAACCAGACGTTTTGAAAACCCATCCATCTACCTGCAGGAAAAGGCAAGGGACCTGACCCCGCATGGGCCCAGAGAAGAGGTTGCTGGGATCATAACCCCAGAAAGAGGCAGGATGGAAGGAGAGCATGCAGGGAGCAGAGGACAGGGCTACTCTCCAAGGAAGAGAGGGAAGAGGCCACAGAAATGGGAAAGGGGCCAGGACAAGTCAGTGGAGAGATGGTCAGGGCCTGGCCGGGAGAAGCAGGAGGAAAGCGGTGGAGCTCAGCCCCACGGCGGCAGGACCGCTCCCATTCATCTGGTCCTCTACTTCTGAAATTCTGGAATGCAGAATGAAACGTACAGATGGGCCAGCGGTGATATGTTATCCATCATAGGTTAAGGCCTCAAGTTTTATTTTATTCATTTTTAAACTTTTTTTTTTTTTTGAGACAGGGTCTTGCTCTGTCGCCCAGGTTGGTGTGCAGTGGTGCCACCATGGTTCACTGTAACCTTGAAACCCTGGGCTCAAGTGATCCTCCTACCTCAGCCTCTAGAGTAACCAGAACTATAGGCACACACCACCATGCCCAGCTAATTTTTTAACGTTTTGTAGAGAAAGGCTCTCACTGTGTTGCCCAGGCTGGTCTTGAACTCCTTGACTCAAGCAATCCTCCCGTCTTGGCTTCCCAAAGTGTTGAGATTACAGGCATGAGCCACTGCTCCCAGCCACAAGTTTTATTTTAAATGTCTACCTTTCAATGATCAGTTCGAGGAGAGGTGTGCAGTGGCACTATCTCGGCTCACTGCAACCTCTGCCTCCCAGGTTCAGGTGATTCTTCTGCCTCAGCCTCCTGAGTAGCTGGGACGCCAGGTGCACGCCACCATGCCCAGCTAATTGTTTATTTTTTATAGAGACAGAGTTTCACTATGTTGTCCAGGATATTCAACAATTTCTGCCTTCAAGCGATCTTCCCTCCTGGGCCTCCCCAAGTGCTGAGATTACAAGTGTGAACCACCACACCCAGCCTATAACATTTTCTTCATTATGGCTGGTACTACCTCATACTAAACCACAAGCCTTTTTATCCTGTAATATCAGAGTCTTGGAATTCTTTATCTTCCCTACTCTGTATCTAGAAGATGGGAGCATTCACTTACCTGCTGCAGAGCTCTTAATTCTGTCCTTGGCTCCGATTCAGAAAGGAGGGTTCCTCATGCTGAATCTCAACAACCCAGTACAGGCAAGTCTGGGGAGCAAGGCAGGAGCCTGCATGTGGACTCAAAGGACCAGCACCCGAAACAAAGCAGTGACTGGCACAGGTGGACAAACTGGGCAAGAAAAGCAACAGTCCTTCAGAGCAGAGTCCACGTGGTGGGAAGAAACAGGTCATGATACTTTTTAGTGGTTACCTCCTATTGTATTTGTGCCTTCTTTTTTCCTTTCTCAGTCTTGCCAAGAGGTCCATTAATTTGTCTTTTCAGAAAACCAAGATCCTTTCTTGCATTTATCTTTGTTTTCTTGTTGCATTAATTTCTAATCTTTATTGTTTCCTTCGTTTTACTTTATTGAGTCTTCTCTGTTGCTCCTTTTCTAACATGTTAACTTGGATGCTCGTTCATTTTAGCCTTTCTTCTTTGTTAATGTAAGCATTTAGTGCGTTGGATAGATTTCCCTCTAAGAACAGCTTTAGTGGGATGTCACAAGTTTTGATTTGCAGAATTCTCATTATTTCGAGTTCTAAATAGGCTCCAAATTCCATGTGATTTTTTTCTTTGACTCTCGACTTTGGAAATGTATCTTAATTTTCAAACACAGAATTTTTTCCCCTTTATTCTTTTGTTATTCATTTCTAACTAGAGAGGATTGTTTCAATAGTATCAGTTTTTTGAAATTTGCTGAGAATTGTTTTTTGGCTTGGAATATAAACAGTATTCTAGTATTCCAGTAATGAAAAGAAGAGAGATTCTGCAATTGTTGGGTGCCATCTTCTCTGTATATATCTTAGATCGAACTTGTTAATTTATGATGTTCAAATCTTCATAACCTTTATATACATTTTCATCTATTTAATCTATCAGTTACATGAAGAGGTGCATTACATGCTCCTTCTATCATGATAAATTTGTCTATTTCTCCTTGTAGTTCTGTCTCCCTGGTGAATTGAAACTTTCAAAAGTCCTTCTGCCTTAACATTGATTTTGTCTGATATTAACAGAGGCACATCAACTTCGTTTTTAGTTATTATTTGCCCAGTCCATCTCTGTCCATCCTTTTACATTCAACCTTGCTATATCTTTATGTTTTAAATGTGCTTTTTCTAAGCAGTGTATAGAGAGGTTGGATTTTTTTATAATCTGGTCTGACAACTGGACAATATTTGTCTTTTAACTATATCATTTTGTCCATGTATAGTTATAAAATAATAATTTCCAATATATTTGAATTTATTTCTGTCATCTTATTTTAAATCCTTTTAGTGAAGAATGTACACATATATTGAAATATACATGCATTCCATATGTATTAGTCCATTCTCACGCTGCTAGCTGCTAGTAACGACGTACCTGAGACTGGGTAATTTACAAAGAAAAGAGGTTTAATTGACTCACAGTTCCACAGGGCTGAGAAAGCCTCAGAAAACATAGAATCATGGTAGAAGGGAAAGCAAACAGGTCCTTCTTCACATGGCAGCAGCAAGAAGTACAGAGCAAAATAGGGGAAGCCATCTGATAAAACCATCAGATCTCGTGAGAACTCACACACCATCGGAGAACAGCATGAGGATAACCACCCCACGATTCAATTACCTCCCACCTGGTTCTCCCATGACACTTGGGATTAAGGGAACTGCAATTCAAGATGAGGTTTAGGTGGGGACATAGCCAAACCATATCACCATGCATAGCCAAATAACAAGTGTATAGGCCAAATAAATTATCACAAATACCACAGAGTGAACACACCTATTTAAGAAAAAGCGAAACGTCTACCATCTTATTTTGTACTTTTTATTTCCCTCATCTTTTATTTTATTTTCAGACACAGTCTCACTCTGTTGCCCAGACTGGAGTTCGACAGCACGATCTCGGCTCACTGCAACCTCCACCTCCTGGGTTCAAGCAATTCTACTCAGCCTCCCGGGTAGCTGGGATTACAGATGTGTGCCACTATGCCTGACTAATTTTTGCATTTTTAGTAGAGACGGGGTTTCACTGTGTTGACCAGGCTGGTTTGAACTCCTGACCTTAGGTGATCCATCCACCTCAGCCTCCCAAAGTGCTGTGATTACAGGT
Source organism: Colobus angolensis palliatus (assembly GCF_000951035.1). Taxonomy (NCBI): domain Eukaryota; kingdom Metazoa; phylum Chordata; class Mammalia; order Primates; family Cercopithecidae; genus Colobus; species Colobus angolensis. Next base: position 3,313,014 of record NW_012111697.1, read on the forward strand.
GTGAGCCACCTCGCCCGGCCGTCCCTCATCTTTTAATGTTTCTTTTTTTCTGCTCTCTAGCCTTCTTTTGGGATTCAGTTTGTTTATTTCTTTTCTTTCTCATTTCATTTATTCCTCCATTGATTTTGAAACTATATGTTCTATTTCCATTATTTGGTGGTTATTTTAAACATTGTAAGATGTTAGGACTTCCTCAGTGAGTTCCTCCCTCCCTCCCTCCCTTCTTCCCTTTGATACCACACATCAAGGAAAAACCAACCCAAGTGGCTTCAAACTATGTGAATCTAGGGCAGCATTTCTCAAAGCACAGTCTGTGAGGTCAAAACTATTCATAATGCTGTTAAGATGCTGATTGCTCTCTTCACCTTCATTATCTCACAAATAATGTGCATAGTGGAGGTTTTGAGAGCTATGTGACGTGATATCATGACGAAATGAATGCAGACCAGATAGGAAAATACAGCTGTCTTCTATTAAGCCAGGCATTAAAGAGATCTGCAAAAATGTAAAACAATGCCACTGTCACAAATTTTTTGAAGATATAGTTGCTTTTTCTAGGAACATGTTATTTATATTAACATGTAATGGCTTTATGGTTATTATTATTATAAGATAATACACATTTTAAAATTTTTCTGTTCTGACTTTGTTGTTTTGGTTTTTTTAATATGCAGTTTCACTCTTGTTGCCAAGGCTGGAGTACAGTGGTGTGATCTCGGCTCACTGTAACCTCTGCCTCCTGGGTTCAAGCGATTCTCCTGCCTCAGTCTCCCAAGTAGCTGAGATTACAGGCATGCACCACCATATCCGGATTTTTTTTTTTGTATTTTTAGTAGAGAGGGGGTTTCACCATGCTGGCCAGGCTGGTCTCAAACTTCTGACATCAGGTGATCCACCCACCTTGGCCTCCCAAAGTGTCAGGATTACAGGCATGAGCCACTGTGCCTGGCCCCGTTTTAACTTTGAATATGGTTAATGTAAACAGATACAGCCTACCTAAACAGAAACTCTTTGGGGTCCTCAGGAATTTCCTTTTTTTTTTCTTCATTTGAGATGAAGTCTCGCTCTGTCACCCAGGCTGGAGTGCAGTGCAGTGGCGTGATCTCGGCTCACTGCAGCCTCTGCCTCCTGGGTTCAAGTGATTCTCCTGCCTCAGCCTCCCGAGTAGCTGAGATTACAGGCACATGCCACCATGCCTGGCTAATTTTTGTATTTTTAGTAGAGACAGGGTTTCACCATGTTGGTCAGGCTGGTCTCAAACTCCTGACCTCGTGATCCGCCCACCTCAGTCTCCCAAAGTCCTGAGATTACAGGCGTGAGCCACTGTGCCCACAGGAATTTTCTTTTATTCTTTTCTTTTCTTTTTGAGACAGTGTCTCACTCTGTCACCCAGGGTGAGTGCAGTGGCATGAACACAACTCACTGCAGCCTCGTCTTCCCAGGCTCAAGCGATCCTCCCACCTCAGCCTCCTGAGTAGCTGGGTTTACGGGTGCACGCCACCATGCTCAGCTAATTCTCGTATATTTTGTGGAGATGGGGTTTTGCCGTGTTGCCCGGACTGGTCTCAAACTCCCCAAGCTTAAGCAATCAACCTGCCTCAGCCTCCCAAAGTGTTGGGATTAGAGGGGTGAGCCACCACACCCACCCCTTCAGTAATTTTCAAGAGTATAAACCGGTCCTGAGATCCACAAGTTTGAGAATTGCTGACCTGATGAAATGACAGACAGGCTTACTCTGCTAAGTGCAATTGTGCACATATAAAACATTCTGCTACCTGATATGTGTTTAATGATTCAAAATTTCATAAAGTCCAATGCCACTTAAACTCTCAAAGTGAGTTTAAAGTCTGCCTGGTAAAACGCAAAGCTTGTTGAGGTATTAAATATGAGACTTAACAACCAGAACTATTTCATGAGGATATAAAGAAGTAACAAAGCCAAAGCTGGCTTAGATGGATGGGATGTAATCGCTCCGCACAGACCTGTATTCACCACTTGATGCTAGTTCCTGTTCTAAAGATTTTTTTTTTTTTTTTTTGAGGCAGAGTCTCGCTCTGTCGCCCAGGCTGCTGCAGTAAAGTGGCATGATCTTGGCTCACTGTAACCTCTGCCTCCCAGGCTCAAGCAATTCTCATGCCTCAGCTTCCTGAGTAGCTGGGATTACAGGCGTGCGCCACCACACCTGGCAAATTTTTGTATTTTTAGTAGAGATGGGATTTCACCATGTTGGCCAGGCTGGTCTTGAACTCCTGGCCTCAAGTGATTCACCCACCTCAGCCTCTCAAAGTGCTGGAAGTACAGGCGTGAGCCACCGCGCCCGGCCTGAGGATTCTTTAAATTGGAGTTTTTCTTCTTGTTTTATGGGGAAGGATTACTTTATCTACAATTAGGTGGAATATTAACCCAAACTGTATGTAGGATTTCCAACCTTAGAGGCTATAGGAACTGGGGGAGGAGGAAAGTGTAATACTAATTATATTTGTCCTGTGTCATCCTGGGGAAAGTGCACATTTAATTATTGTCAGCAAAGATAAAAGAAAGGTTTTCAGGGCAAAAGTTATGAACAGGCTTAGTGTGTTTTATTTTGAATGGGGGAATTCACAAAGCCTTTGTGAAAGCCTCAATTTTACTGTTAGACTACTTGATAGCATCTACTTCATATAATATAGGGCAATTCAACTAGTTCCGTTGCACCTCCCGGTAAATAAATGGTTCCTGGGGCATTGTGTTTAGATTTCACCGTGTTAGCCATGATGGTCTCCATCTCCTGACCTTGTGATCCGCCCGCATCGGCCTCCCAAAGTGCTGGGATTACAGGCTTGAGCCACCACGCCTGGCCGCTCCTTGCCTTTCTTAACCGAATCCAGATTGTCGTGAACATTCAAGAAAAGCATGAAGGTAAAATGACGCAATTAAATTCAGCACAGAGGGGTTCCTCCCCTGGTCCCACCGTTTATACAGAAAGCACAAGCATGCAGGAGAGAAACAGTCAATGGAAGGTTAGGAAATCTTGGTCTTGGAGGAGAGTGCAGGTTGGAGATGGAGGGAAGGGGAAAATAAGATGCTGGGATTCTGAGGGAGGATGTGGGGCGGTGGCCAACCTTCCTGGTTCATGGGGATGAGAATGAAGCTTCTCTTGGCTCTGGGTCATGTGACATGGGCCAAGATAAGACATGGTTCCTACAGAGAGATGGAGAGTGGTCTGTCTGTCGTGTGTTCGTGCGTCTGTGTCAAATGACTTCTGAGGGAACTGGAGCCACTTAGGTCTATATGGTTTAAGGAAAGCACAAGTGAAAGAAGCCAGGAATAGTGCAGAGGTAGGGGATAGGACATCAAGACATGAGGCCAGAGTGTGAGACAGAATCAGAGCTCCTGCCTGCAGAAAGCGATGGGCTATGTGACGAGCCCTGGTCCTCTATGGACATTTTAATAAGTGGCCCCACTTTCTTCTCAGGTGCTCCTGTGTCCAGGGATTCTAGGGAGGTTTTGTGAGGCTGAGCTAAAGAATAACCAATTCCAGCCAGGCACAGGGGCTCATGCGTGTAATCCCACCACTTTGGGAGGCTGAGGTGGCAGGATTGCTTAAGTCCAGGAGGTCAAAGCCACAGTGAGCCATGGTCGTGCCACTGCACTCCAGCCTGGGCAACAGGGTGAGATCCTGTCTCAAGAAACAAGCAAACAAAAATAACCAATTTCACTTTGACCCTGAATAGGGAAAACTGACCAAACAAGTAGAGTAGCCAGGGGCAGGGATGGAAGCACAGGAGAAACTGGCAGTGGGCAAGCTCCTTTGGAATAATACACCAAGAGAGGAAATGAAACAGAATGCCTGAATGAATTACGAAAGCAGAACAAAGTCTGAAAGAATAATCAGGGCTTGAGATCTAGAAAGGATCAATGAGATTTGTGGGCACAGACTTTCAGGGGAAACAGAGGGCTAAGTGGCCTGAGAAATAGCTCAACTTTTGACCCTCCTCTTCCTAACACATAGCAAGCTCAAGTGTAAAAGTTCTTGGTTCCTGGGAGATCCTGAAATGGTAGAGGTGGCTGTATCTATGCACATTATTCAACGAGTTGGTAAAAGTCCACTTAAGGCTAATCACTAAGAGCTGTCTGCTTAGAAACAGGATGAAGCTAGATACCTAAAATACTCCCAGCACGTCCTGGGAGATGACACCCTAAGCTCCCACCCGGGAAAGGAAAAGGAGGAGAGACCCAGGTGACCACAAGTTCACTTTACTGGGGAACAAGGTTTTCTGGCCTTCATTTCCAGTGCAGGAGGGAAACCAGAATAGTAAAAGATCAAGAAAACTGAACAAAAACTAGGAGAGAAATCGGTGGAGGGATTACAGAGGTTGAAATGGGAAGGCACCAAGCAGAATCAGGTATCCTCTTCAGAGCAGAGAATTGCCCTGAGCACAGAATGCTGTATCATTTTCTCAAAGTCACAGAGCTGGGAATTGCCAAAAGTGGGATTGGGATCCAGATCTGCTCCCCTCATCACTTATTCTGCCTGGATTTCTCTTCAGAGTGGAGCAATGCCCTGGCACTCAACTCGCCTGTGATATGACAGTCCTCACAATCTGTGTGGTGACCTACCATGAGTGGTACCTGGGTGCTGCCTGCCTAGAGTTCATCCCTCCTCCTTCTGGTAGCAGCATCCCAATTTTCCTCTAGTTAACCACTCTTCCTCTACTCTTGGTCTGTGGGATGTGGGGAGGGGGACAGGGGGAGAAGGGGAGGTTGGCCCCATTGTAACTGCAGGGCATGCAACCCAGACTTCACAAGCTCAGTCCATCTAGAGTCAATCTTTTCTAGACTCTTCTAGACTAATTCAGAAAGCAGCTTTCTCTTTCCATAGGGTGGTGAGGAAGGGCAGAAGGTAATCCTGGAGCTTCCTGCCACCACGCAGGAGGAATTTGCTTGAGAGCAAAGCCAGCATAGAGAAGTGGAGCTGAGACATAGAGACAGGAGGCTGAGAGTTTCATTTCAGCATATGGATCTCACCATTCCTGAAGCCACTTTCAACTCTTCAATTTCATAGCTAATAAATTTCCATTTTTGCACAATTAGCTGAAGCAAGGTTTTTTGTTACCTGGAAGCAATGAACACAAATGTTTTTTAGATAACTTGTAAATAATAATAAAGGATACATAATATAATAATAAAAAATAAAGGCATTTCCAGGGCCGGACGCAGTGGCTCATGCCTGTAATCCCAGTACTTTGAGGGCAGATCACTTGAGGTCAGGAGTTGCAGACCAGCCTGGAGGGCAGATCACTTGAGGTCAGGAGTTGCAGACCAGCCTGGAGGGCAGATCACTTGAGGTCAGGAGTTGCAGACCAGCCTGGAGAAACCCCGTCTCTACTAAAAGTACAAAAAGTAGCCAGGTGTGGTGGCACACACCTGTAATCCCAGCTATTCGGGAGGCTGAGGCAGGAGAATCGCTTGAACCTGGGAGGCGGAGGTTGCAGTGAGTCGAGGTCACACCACTGCACTCTAGCCTGGGCGACAGAGCAAGACTACATCTCAAAAAAGAAAAAGAATAAAGGCATTTCTGAATTGTATCTTTTATGATTTTAAAAAATAAGAGAAGATTCAAAGCTAGCTGCGTAATACTTTCACGAATGCACTCACATTCGGACATGCAAGGGTTAGAGTTACAGCCCATGGGCCAGGCATGGCACTTCACCCCAGTATGCTAGCGACGGCCCTCCCTGCACCAATAAATCAGATGCCTGCTTAACAACGATTTCAATCAGAAGTGCATTCTGCGGTTTTGGAAGTTTCCACACATATTATCGATCCTCAGTCATAAAACAATCTGATGAAGTTAGTTTCTAATGCCTTTTTTTTGGGGGGGGGGACAAAGTCTCGGTCTGTCACCCAGGCCGGAGTGCAATGGGCATAATCTCGGCTCACTGCAACCTCCGTGGTTCAAGCGATTCCCCTGCCTCAGCCTCCCAAGTAGCTGGGATTATAGGTGTGCACCACCATATCCAGCTAATATTTGTATTTTTAGTAGAGATGGGGTTTCACCATGCTGGCCAGGCTGGTCTCAAACTCCTGACCTCAAATGATCTGCCCACCTCGGCCTCCCAAAGTGCTAGGATGACAGGCCTGAGCCACTGCACCTGGCCCTGACTACACCTCTTCTATCAAGGACTTATGTCATTCTTTTTGGCCACCTGGAACCTCTGAACTCCCTGCCTGTGAATCTATGCCTGCCCAAGGGAGAAGCAGAAACTTGCTTTCTCAGAGTCGGCTCCCATCTAGGGCACAGGCATGTGACCAAAGTTCAGCCAATTGGCAAGCCCAGGTGGGGGCAGTGCTGCACAACTGTGGCGTTAGGCCGGGAGGCCACTCTAGGGAGCTGGCAGCACACAGCCAGCTGCCAGGGCGGCAGAGAGAGGTGCCAAGGGTGCAGCAGCAGTGCCCAGCATGTGTGTAAACGGCAGAGTCTGTGCCAGTGGTGGAGGCGGTGGTGTCTGCAAGGGTATCATGCAGGCACACCCTCCAAGCCTGGTGTTCTGGCTGGTCTGGAGATTCCACAAGCTACCTAATACCCTTTAAAAACAAAATTCCTAGGCTGGGTGGGATGGCTCATGCCTGTAATCAGAGTGCCTGGGGAGGCCGAGATGGGAGGATGGCTCCACGTGGGAGGATCACTGGAGGCCAGGAGTTTGAGATCAGCCTGGGCAACATAGTGAGATCCCATCTCCATAAAAATAATTTTAAAATAAAATAAATAGGCTGAGCTTGGTGGCTCACACCTGTAATCCCAGCACTTTGGGAGGCCAAGGCAGGCAGATCACCTGAGGTCAGGAGTTCGAGACCAGTCTGGCCAACATGATGAAACTCTGTCTCTACTAAAAATACAAATACAAACCAAGCCTGATGTGATGGCAGGTGTCTATAATCCCAGCTACTTGAGCGGCTGAGGTGAAAGAATTGCTTGAACCTGGAAGGCAGAGATTGCAGTGAGCCAAGATCATGCCACTGCTCTCCAGCCTGGACGATAGAGCAAGACTCCGTCTCAAAAAAAATAAAAAATAGGGGGGAGGGGGGAGGGATTGCATTGGGGAGTTATACCTGATATAAATGATGAATTGATGGGTGCTGACGAGTTGATGGGTACAGCACACCAACATGGCACAAGTATACATATGTAACAAACCTGCACGCTATGCACATGTACCCTAGAACTTAAAGTATAATAAAAAATAAAAAATAAAAAAAATTAAAAAAAAAGAATATTAAATGCGAATAAAGGAAGAATGTTAGAAGAAAAAATTAAAAATAAAAAATAAATAAAATAGAATAAGAACAAAATTCCTTTCCTGCTTAACCGGGCAAGAGAAGTCTGTTGTCTGTAGTGGGAAGGCTGACAGACACAATCAGGAGAGCATCCAAGGTCTCCAGGTTGACAGTCCTCTGCAGCTGCATCTTGTCTGTGCTATCGGTCCCTCTGCCAGCCTCTTGGCCATGTGTGTGGCCCGGGAAGAATGCTGCCCTGCTCCACCTGCTGTGGCAACTGCCACTATGCGAGATGGCCAGGCTGCTCCAGCTCCCACGGTGGCTCATGGTCTGTGCCTTTGTCAGTCTGGCTTCTCCTGGGGCAGCGGCTACCGGCTGGAATCTGGCGCAGGAACAGGGCTTTCCCTGTGCTTGCCTGCGCCTCGCACCATGGTCCTGGCCCCACGAAGAATGCATCTGCCAGTCTCCACTCCCCTGTGCGCATTCTGTGCTACAGCATGGGGTGTGGTGACAGGAACACTAAAGGATTGAATGCCCAGGATCCTGGAGGGGAATCGAAGCTGCTGGAGTTTCCGCCTGGGTGCTGGGGGAGCAGGAAACATTGTGGAGTACTTACTGTGGGCTCAGCACAGTTCCACTCTAATTAACAAATAATAATTGTATCTATGTATGGGATACAATGTGATGTTTTGATCCATGTTTACAACGCGGAATGATTAAATCAGGCTAATTAAATACATCCATCACCTCACATACTTATCCTTTTCTTGCAGTGTAAACTGCAAGGATAAGAGATTTAAAATCTCTTTTCATGGCTTTGAAATATACATTACATTATTATTTATTATAGACACCATTATGTGCAATTGATCACTAAAGCTGATTCCTCCTAACTGAAACTTTGAAGGCTTCAGTCAGCATCTTCCCTTTCCCCATCCAGCCCCTTCCCCCAGCCTCTGGTAACCAGCATACTTCTCACTATGAGATCTGCTTGTAGGAGATCGGCTTTTTAAGAGTCTCTATGTAAGTGAGATCATGCAGTATTTGTCTTTCTGTGCCTGGCTTATGACGCTTAGCAGAAGGCCCTCCAGGCTCAAATGACAGGGTTTCTTTCTTTTTCAAGGCTGACTAGTATTCCATTGTATACCTACACCACATTTTCTTTTCTTTTTTCTTTTGAGATGGAGTTTTTGCTCTGTTGCCCAAGCTGAAGTGCAGTGGCACGATCTTGACTCACTGCAACCTCCACCTCCTGAGTTCAAGCAATTCTCCCGCCTCAGCCTCCCAAGTACCTGGGATTACAGGTGCCCGCCACCACGCCCATCTGAGTTTTGTATTTTTAGTAGAGATGGGCTTTCACCATGTTGGCCAGGCTGGTCTCGAATGCCTGACCTCAAGTGATCTCCCACCTCGGCCTCCCAAAGTGCTGGGATTACAGGCGTGAGCCCCCGCACCTGGCCCACATTTTCTTTAGCCATTGATCTGATGATGGATATCTAGGTTGCTTCCTCATCTTGGCCATTGTGAATAACACTGCAATGGACATGGGTGTGCAGGCATCTCTCTGACTACTGATTTCAGTTCCTTTGGATCTACACCCAGCAGGGGGATTTCTGGATCGTATGGCAGTGCTATTTTTACTTTTCTGAGGAAGCTTCATACTGTTTTCCATAATGACTGTATTAATTTACATTCCTGTCAATAGTTCAGCGTTGTTTCAAAGGTTTCCTGTGCTCTACAGCACTCTATCGGCTCTCCTCAAAGGCTCTCGTTGCAGGGGTTTGAGAAGAAAAAGACACCTGCTTGCATCCCAATTTGCCTGTCATTCACTCCTTCATCAACTGCTCCCTGACAGGACTTGTTCAAGCTGCTGAGAATATTTTGGTGAACAAGACAGGAAGCTGCCGCTCTCGTGAAGTTCATGTTCTGGAAATCACCGGCAGTGGAGGAACAGTGGTGGGACCTTTTCCGGCCTGGAATTTGGACTCCCCACAAAGGAGATGCACTTTAGATGATTATTACTTGATCAAACTAATAAAAGGCCCGAGATAGTTAATAATAATGCAAGCATGGCTTCCTCCTCCCTGTTCCTAGGCCAAGAGGTGGTGAGGGGTAGCATATTAAAAACACACGTGTTGGTTTCACCTGAAAGCATGTCTATGTGTGCAACTCTTTTTGCTAAGGACAGCAAAAAGTTTTTACTGGAGCAACCTAAAACCAGTTCGGTGACTGGTAGCACCTCTTACCAGGAATTGTTGACAAAAGTGAATAAATAGAACAATTTCAGATTTTGGTAAAGCATAGTGAAGAAAACAAATCGATTAGTGCAATAAGAAGAGGGGAATTCCTTTTTTTATATTTATTTATTTATTTATTTATTTTTGAGACAGAGTCTCGCTCTGTCACCCAGGCTGGAGTGCAATGGCACAATCTCGGATCACTGCAACCTCTACCTGCCAGGTTCAAGCGATTCTTCTGCCTCAGTCTCCCGAGTAGCTGGGATTGCAGGCACACACCATCATGCCTGACTATCTGTATTTTTGTAGAGATGGGGTTTTACCCTATTGGCCAAGCTGGTCTTGAACTCCTGACCTCAGGTGATCTGCCTGCCTCAGTCTCCCAGAGTGCTGGGATTACAGGCGTTGAGTAAGCCACTGCATCCAGACTATTTTAAATTACTTTTTGATACAGGGTCTCACTCTGTTGCCCATGCTGGAGTGCAGTGGTGCGATCTTGGCTCACTGCAACCTTAAACTCCTAGGCTCAAGCCTTACCCACCAGAATAGCTGAGATTATAAGTGTGCACCACCACCCCTGGTTACTTTTTTCCTTTTTTTATTCTTATAGGCATGGGGGTTTCAGTATGTTGCCCAGGTTGGTCTTGAACTCCTGGCCTTAAGTGATCTTCCCACCTCCGTCTCCCAAAGCTCTGGGATGACAAGTGTGGGACAACGCACCTGGCCAAGGACACCTTTAGATGGAGTGGCCAGGAAGGGCTCTCCGAGGACAGACATTGGAAAGATGACAGAGAGGCAGCTGCGAGAGAGTGTGGGGCAAGGACGCTTCAGGCAAAGGCAACAGCAGAGACAAAGATTTCCACGCGAGACAAGCTCAGTGTGGGCTGGAGACAGTGCTAGGAGACACGGTGCATCCACAGAGGTCTCCTGCAGGTGCACTGGAGAGACATGACCCAGAAGCAGGGCAAGGTGTGCTGGGAAAGAGAACGTGGAGGCCAGCAGGCCATCAATTCCCCTGAAACCACACCTGGATGAAGCTGGAACTAGTAAACCTTTTCCAAGTGGAAGAAAAGATCTCGGGTCCAAGCCATGTAATCCCACTGCCCATACACATACCTGGTCGGTCTTCACCTGGTGGGTCTGCAGCTGAACCCTGGAGTGCCAATGAAAACCTGCTAGGACTCAGGATAGGAAGGAACAAATAAGAGAGTAGTCCCGGGTGTGATGAAGGAGTGGACCTACCGGGACATCAAGGAATCCAGGCTACCACGAGGAAGGACAAACACAAAACACACAGCGCTGACTGCATCCCAGATCCTGACCCAAGAGATTTATTTATTTATTTATTTATTTATTTATTTATTTTTGCGACAGAGTCTTACTCTGTTGCCCAGGCTGGAGTGCAGTGGCGTGATCTTGGCTCACTGCAGCTTCTGCCTCCCAGGTTCAAGTGATTCTCCTGCCTCAGCCTCCCGAGTAGCTGGAATTAAAGGAGCACACCCCCGACTCTGCCAGGCTAATTTTTGTATTTTTTGATAGAGACAGGGTTTCACCGTGTTGGCCAGGCTGATCTCGAACTCCTGACCTCAGGTGATCTGCCCACCTCGGCCTCCCAAAGTGCTGGGATTACAGACGTGAGCCACCGCACCTGGCTCCCCAGCAGTTTTAGATATATCGATCCATTCAGCCTTCACAAAAGCCCATGAGGTGGGCACTATCATTTCGTCCACTCAGAGGGGAGGAAACCACAGCCCAGGAGACTACAGGACTTGTCCAAGCACACACAGCTGAAGGGAGCCCAGCAAGGCTGGATCCAGGCAGTCTGCATCCAGTCCATGCTCTCACCCGCCATTCTACACAGCCTCGCGAGATGCCTCTCCGGATACCTAACTGTAGAAGTCAAAGGAATACTGGGGAAGCAACCAAGGTCTGCATTTGGGAATCCACACATTAGATTCACGGAATCAGTTCTAGAGAAAAGGCGGAATTTTTCAGCCTCCCAAAGTGCTGGGACTATAGGCATGAGTCATTGTGCCTGGCCTCAAATGAACTCTATACAGGACGGTTCTTTTTTTTTTTGAGACGACGTCTCAGTCTGTAGCCCAGGCTGGAGTGCAATGCGTGATTTTGGCTCACTGCACACTCTGCCTCTCAAGTTCAAGCAATTCTCCTGCCCCAACCTCCCAAGTAACTGGGACTATAGGCATGCGCCACCATGGCTGGTTAATTTTTGTAATTTTTTTTTTTTTTTTTTTTTTTGAGATGGAGTCTTGCTTTTTCACCCGGGCTGGAGTGCAGTGGCACATTTTCGGCTCACTGCAAGCTCCACCTCCCAGGTTCACGTCATTCTCCTGCCTCAGCCTCCCAAGTAGCTAGGACTACAGGTGCCTGCCACTATGCTCAGTGAATTTTTTGTGTTTTTAGTAGCAACGGGGTTTCACCATGTTAGCCAGGATGGTCTCGATCTCCTGACCTTGTGATCCGCCCGCCTTGGTCTCCCAAAGAGCTGGGATTACAGGCATGATCTACTATGCCAGGTCTAATTTTTGTATTTTTAGGAGAGACAGGGTTTTACCATGTTGGCCAGGCTGGCCTCGAACTCCTGACCTCAAGCGATACTCTTGCTTTGGCCCCTCAAAGTGCTGGGATTATGGATGTGAGCCACTGCGCCCAGCTAGGAGCAGTTCTTAACTTCTTTCCAGTGACCACACAAGGGGCAGGTTATGTCCACATGCTGGATAGGCTCCCAAGCAATCTAGCTGCAACTTCTCCCATCCTGCTCCTGCTCAAGAGAGGGAATGTTAACACCTCTCAGTCAGAAGTTCCAAGGGGCAGAAGAGATGCCTCTGTGCCTGTGGGCACGCCTTAGCTGTTCCCAGCTCCCCAGCTCCAGCCCAGGAGAGCATCACGCTGTCTCTCCATTAGAAGCTCTCCACTCCTGTTCCCTTTCTGTGATCTTTGCCTTCCCTGGTTCTGTCTGTCCCTGGGGAGTGAGCCCCTTGCCTTGCCCCCAACAGTGTGGCCCTCTCCCGATTCCTTCTCCACCAACATCCTTTTCCAGAGTACAGGCAGCTGCCTGGAAACCTTGCTCTACTCTCATTTTTTGTTGGGGAGTGGAGTGGTAGCCTCCAAACAGAAGTCTTCATGCTCCTGATTAAAGTTGCACAGTTGGAGCTGGCTTTTTCTCCTCTGGCTCTGCTCTAGGGGCAGGCTTTCACACTAAGATGGGCTGTGTCCATTGGAAAGCTGGTAGTTGATTTCATCATGTTGGCCAGGCTGGTCTCAAACTCCTGACCTCAGGTGATCCAGCCACCTCAGCCTCCCAAAGTGCTGGGATTACAGGTGTGAGCCACCACGCCCGGCAGAGCCACTGTTTTTTGTTTTTTGTTTTTCAACTTTTTTAATTGATTTATTTTTCTCACATATAATTTAGCCTTACCCTAAACAAAAATCAAATATTAATAATAGTAACAGCCAGCAATTCTAAGTACTTGCTTTGTATCAAGCACATACATACATACATACGGAATTTTTTGAGACAGATAGTAACAGCCAGCAATTCTAAGTACTTGCTTTGTATCAAGCACATACATACATACATACGGAATTTGTGATCGAGGCTGAAGGGAGCTGTGATTGTGTCACCACACTCCAGCATCTTCAGAGATACTAGACAGGGTGGCTCAGCAGGGCTGGGGACAAACACTGGCCAACGTAAAGGCTTCTGAATATTCCGCAGGCCACGGGATAGTCTGTCTTCAGCAAGATCACCCATTAACCCCAGGAAAGATGTGCTCGGAACAGGGGCGGGGTGCGTCATGGAAGCCTGATGTTCCTCATGCCAGATCAGACGGGAGGGTTGTAAAAGGGGCAAGGTGAGGCCAGCTGGCAGAAAGCAGGAGGAACGCAGCCTTGCTCCAGGTTCATACTCCCACACCTGAAACGCCTCCTCCTCCTCCCACCTACCCAGGCTGAACACCTGGAAAGGGGCAGGGTAGGAATGCCCCCTAGGTGACCAGAGTGGAGAGGAGGACGCTGCAGCGGTCTAAGGATCGCCAGGATCATGAGACCACATGTGGCTTGACTTCTTCCCCAAGTGGAGATTCCTCCATCATCCTCAGAGCCTGTGGTCCCTTTGATCTAGTCAAGAGTGGGCAGGAGGCTGGGCGAGACGGAACTCGAGGGGAAAGCCACACTCATTCTTATCAACATCTCCTTGCCAGGAAGCTTGTGGTATTCACTCAAATCCAGGACATCATAAACATTTACAGAAAATAAAAGCAGATGATGTGAGGACAGTCAAGAGACGCAAAGGACCCTTATGCTCCCCCTCCTCATCTAGAAAGTGGGTCTGCGTGGAGTGTAACAGTGGAATCTGACATAGCTGACTCCGTCCTGCTTCTAACCTCACAAGCTAATGGCCTTTGTCATTCCTGCACATCCGCTAAGCTAATCATGGGAAGAACTTAGTTTACAGTTTAACTTTAAAGTGAGGGTGACAATAGTCCCTTCCCAACACTCACCCCCGAGGAGATAAGGAGGGTACACACTAGCAGCTATTTCATGTTAAAGATTTATAGGAGCATTATGACCTCAGCAAGGACAAAGAAGTTGCACAATGCCCCACCTCGGACACTCACTGCCGCCCAGATGTCTGTGATCATCGGTCACCTCTTGATCTTAAGCCCCACCCTCCTCCCCCATCCCTAATGTAAAAGGAATCTACAGTTCTATTACTGAAGATGGTACTCAGGACACTAGTCTGCTATCTCCTCAGTCTGCTGGCTCTCTGAAATAATGTCATTTTCCTTCCACCAATATCTTGTCTCTTGATTTATTGGCTATTGTGCAGACAGTGGTATGAGCTTTGGATTCAACTACAGGAGGACAGTGAAGCCAGGAGAAAGACAGAGAGAGAAAGAGAGAGAGAGAGAGAGAGAGAGAGAGAGAAATGAGCAGCTGCTGAATCATGAGGCCTTTCCTAATGGCAGGGAAAGATAAAAGTTTTGACAGACAGTAGGGCAAGACACTCGCACACAAACAGGCAGCCAGAGGAATCCTTAAAACCCACACATCATACAAAAATAAAGAAAGACAATAAAAAATAATAAAAGAAATGAAACCCATACATCAGATCACTTACTCCTCTGCCTTATACCCTTCAAGAGTTTCCTAAGACTTTGGGAATAAAATCCAAATCCTTACCTTGGACAACAGGGCCCTGCACGATGTGCTTTCCCTCCACCCCCCACTGTCACGTCTCTGACCTAGTTTCCCATCACTTCCCTCACGCTCACTCCCCCCGGCAGCCACACTGGCCTCCTTTTGGTTTCTCCATCACACCAAGCTTCATATCGCCTCAGGGTCTTTGCACAAACTGTCCCGCTGCCCTGAGTGCTCCTCCCCTGGCTCTTCCATGGAGAGCACCGTCAGGCCTCGGCTCAAATGTCACCCCTTCAGGGACATTTACCTGCTGCCCCCAGCACAGGTTACTCTATTCTATCATTCAATTCTATTTTCTTCTGAAAGGATGCCACACATTACCTCCTATATTCCTGTAGAGACTGTACTAGTGTCTCACCCCTCCCCACCACTACAGTGTCAATTCCATGAAGGCAAGAACCATGTCTGCCTGTAAAACACACACACACACACACAGAGTCTCACTCTGTCCCGCAGGCTGGAGTGCAGTGGCACAATCTAGACTCACTGCAGCTTCAATCTCCTGGGCTCAAGTGATCCTCTGACCTCAGCTTCCTGAGTAGCTGGAACTAAAGGCACACATTACCACACCTGGCTAATTTGTGTATTTTTTTGTAGAGATGGGGTGTCACCATGTTGCCCAGGCTCATCTTGAACTCCTGAGCTCAAGTAATCCACCTGCCTTGGTCTCCCAAAGTGCTAGGATCACAGGCATGAGCCAACACACCTAGCCACCATACCTGTCTTGTGATGCTATCCCCATCCATCCATGGAGAGATGAAAATACATGATCTGGTTGTCACCTTGCACTCAGCTGCCTAATCCAAGAGACATGCTGGTGCCTTTGAGAAGGCTGGGGCTGTCCTGGGCCCACGGAATTCAGACAGAAGACACCGGGGACAGGAGAGGAGATGGCACAGGGACCAGACACAGAGCACTGGAAAGGAGAGGATGTGCGGGGGCAAGAGCTGAGCCGGATTCTCCAGACGGCAGCAGACTCTGGGAGGCTGCCTGGACTTGGGGCGTTTTTCCTGGGCTGGCCCTGGACTTAGTGAATATTTCTGTGAAATGTCCTCTGCTGGCCAAGACCGAGAGATTAACCTGCTTTGACGGGACCATGCTAAAAAATGAACAGGAACTTGCTATAGTCCAGTGTGGAGGTGGTGGAGAGGGAGGGAGGTAAAGAAAGAACAGAAGGAAGGGGTAAGAGACACTGAGGGGCAGACGGAAGTTACCTGAGGGGGTCCTCCGAAGAAGAAAGGGTGGGCTACGCAGACGGATGTAAAAAGAGGCCTGGAGGAGTCAGGACTTAGATTTCTAGGAGAGATCAATTCGACTCGTAGGAGCAGGGATCTGGGGAGAGGCAGAGGGCTCGGCTGCCTCTGAAGGAGCTCACCAATGCTCTCCCTCTCTCTGACAAAGGACCCCTATGGGTAAGAAAGTTCTCTGCTCTAGGGGAGAAGAGCAGTCGAGGTGCTTACAGGTTCTTTACTGAAAGCCTGAAGACCTTTCCCGGGGTGGACTGTGGTGCCCTTCCCTGTGCAGGCATCCTGACCACTGTGTGTCCATAGAAGAGGGATGTGGCACGCACACCTGAGAAGCACAGGGACTCCTGTGAGACCAAGTGGGAGGGTGCCACTCCTGGGGTCCCTCTGATGGGAAGCAGTGGTGAAGAAAAGGGAATGGCGTCTGGGTGTGGATGGAGGCAGGTGCTTCTACTGGTGCCCAGCCAGAGGAGCATCCCCCCCAGAGGGTCTGTCCCTGGCCAGGCTAGAAGCTTGTCTCTGTGCATCTGGCCCCCTCTTGAAGCAGTTCTCAAAAGCACATTGAGACACACTGCTGGGATATGGCAACACACCAAGAGGCAAGAAATGTAAGTCCACGGTTCCTGGTAATACTGAAAAAACTAGGCTTTGGAAGTTTAAGTAAACAAAGAAATGAGAGAATACAAGGTAAGCTGTTAGAACATCACTGTCAGTTATGAGTATTCTGTTACGCTCGCTTTCTTTGAGCCAGAGTCTCGCTCTGTTGCCCAGGCTAGAGTGCAATGGCGCGATCTCGCCTCACGGCAACCTTTGCCTCCCAGGTTCAAGCGATTCTCCTGCTTCAGCCTCCCAAGTAGTTGGGATTACAGGTGCCCGCCACCACAGCCAGCTACATTTTTTTTTTTTTTTTGTATTTTAGTAGAGACAGAGTTTCACCACATTGCCCAGGGTAGTCTCGAACTCCTGAGCTCAGGCAATCCGCCAGCCTCGGCCTTGCAAAGTGCTAGGATTATAGGCGTGAGCCACCACACCTGGCCCCCATTACACTTTCTAGAGGGAGGAAGAAGCACTAACCTCGCAGTGCAGACTGGAGACTGCACAGCACGTGCACAGACGGTCCTGACGGAGAACGCCTCCCTCTGTGCTGGGGAACTCACCCTTGTCCACTCAGTTTCTGTGGCTCAAGCAGGCTGATGCCAGCCCTTGGCGACGCTGTCGGCGTGTGTGACCCACAAACCATTCAGAGGCGGCAGAGCCGGCCTGGAGATCTGGGCTGTGACCTCAGGACAGGAGACCCTCTCTGCACAGGTTATTATGCTAACCTGCCAAAGGTCACTGTGGGAAGCAATTTTACTAAGAGCCACCAAACCCCTCTCTTCCCTCCAACCAAGTTCACCCTTCTCGGAAGAGCCCAGGAGGCCTCTGTGAGAGTAAGACAGGAGTTGGCGCTGGTGCAACTTGTAGAAGTTTGTTAGCGCCTGGTCTTCATGTGGCCGGAGGGCACTCCTGAAGCTTCAAACTCCTGCAAGAACACTTCCTGTCCAGGGAGGGTGGTATGGGGAGTCTGAGGCAGCTGGGAGAGGAATTGGTGAAGTAAGGAGTTGGAGCAGGAGTCAGAGACATGGGATGGGGAAACTCACAAGCAGACTCCACCCCAGTCAGGGAACCTCACTCACTGTTCCATTGAGGGCTGGAAAAGGAGGTACTGATAGGTGTTTCAAAGAAGCAAATGGTAGCTGTTCAGGAGGCTGGACCCAGGAAAAGGGACATAAAATCAGGGAGGTGCCTCACCCTAATTTTTCTCAACTCCAGCAGAACCTTCTCAGAGAGCCTCACTCAACTCCACATTTCTCCTCCTCTCAGGCAAGCCCGGCAGTTCTGTCCGCGTCCTTTGCTGAATGGAGCTAGAGTGGTTACTTCTGCCCTAAGGAGGAAGCTGAAGGCTCTGGCCCATCTCTGATAGCTCAGGGCACAGGAAAGCCTTGCCTCTCCCTAGTCTGCCCTCTGCTTCTGCACCAGCGTCCTCTGTGGCCCACGGCTCTTGACAGGACCTGCACTGAAGGACACAGCTGGTCCACACAGAGCTACGCAACAGGGTGGCTGTCCCTCTACCCTCCGTGTGCGGTGGCTGCTGCAGCAGGATACAGCCGGCCTCCTGGCTGCTATTCCACAGTGCTATGGTTGACTGCGTTTTTACACTGGAAGATAAACAGTGCTTGTGTCAAAGAAAATAGAAACAAGGCCGGGCATGGTGGCTCATGCCTGTAATCCCAGCACTTTGGGAGGCCGAGGTGGGCGGATCACTTGAGGTCAGGAGTTCAAGACCAGCCTGTCCAACATGGTGAAACCCTGTCTCTACTAAAAATATAAAAATTAGCTGGGCTTGTTGGCATGCGCCTGTAACCCCAGCTACTCGGGAGTCTGAGGCAGAAGAATCACTTGAACCCAGGAGGCAGAGGTTGTAGTGAGCCAAGATTGCATCACTGCACTCCAGCCTGGGAGTGCTCATATGAGCACTCACTCAACAGAGACTCTGTCTCACAAGAAAAGAAAAAAAAAAAAAGAGGTAGGAGTTGGAAAAGTGGTTATCTTGGTGGTGGAAGGTTTGCTGACTGAGAGGGAATAAAAGGGCCTCTAGGGTGCTGAAAACGGCCTCCATCTCAACCTGGGTGGTCATACAGATTTGTACAGATATGTCAACATGCATCAAGCTGTATTTTTGTATGCATGTTACCTGTTAATAACAACAATTGATAAAAGCCCCCTCTAAAATCCCACATCTTCCTATGGTTACCATAGATATTTTAGGCTCAGAATTGGTTTTGCTCCCCATATTTGCTATTCAAGATCTGTATAATTTTGGAATTCTCCCCTTTTTCCTTACCAACAGAATCCCAATTTTGTTAGGTTAGGGAAATGCCCAATTAATACTCATTTGCCCAAACTCTCTTGCAGTTAGGAATTGCCATGAGATACAATGCCAGTCAGTCAGAAATAAGTAGACGTCTGCTGGGTAGGGCTTCCAGAAAAGCTTTCATTTTCTTTTTTTCCTTTTTTAGAGGCAAGGTCTCCCTCTGTCGCCCAGGTTGGAGTGCAGTGGTGCCATCACAGCTCACTGCAGCCTCCCATTCCCAGGCTCAAGCAATCCTCCCACCTCAGCCTCCCAAGTAGTTGGGACTACAGGAGTGCACCACCACACCCAGCTGGATTTTTTTTTTTTTTGTAGAGATGGGGGGGTCTCACTCTGTTGCCCAGGCAGGTCTTGAACCCCTGGCCTCAAGCAATCCTCTTGCCTTGGCCTCTCAAAGTGCTGAAATTACAGGCGTGAGCCACTGCATCTAGAAAAGCTGTCATTTTCCGGCTTGAAAAAGGGACAGATCCATCTCTCATACATCTTTTGCTCTCTGTCCTCCCTGCCCCATTTTTCTGCTCAGAATGTAGATGCTTCTTACGACCATGAAGCGAAAGCCAAGATCTGGGGATAGTGAAAGAGACAGCCAGAGGACCCCAGGATGTGGACGGATGAGTGATCCTGAGCAGCAGCCCTGGACATGGGCTCCCTAATTCCTTCATGTCCCATCAGAAAAATAAATCTCTACGTGTTTAAATCTCTGTTATCTGGGCACATCTGACAGTCCTCAAATGAGATACAAGGCTTTTATCTTCATCAATGGCAAAGACTTCTAGAGACAGAAGGGGGCTTCTGGATGCTAATTCACTGTGGCTTCATATCACTGTGTAGCAAGGGCTCAAGGAAAAAAAAATAGTGGGGGAAGGGATCCCCAAGACACTCCCAAAATTAAGACTACACGCTCCCCTCCCACCTTCTCCTGATAGCAGCCTTCATTGCTTCCTGTGGAATCTGAAGTCTTCTGGCAGTGGAAAGGGCTCAGGGAAGATGGCTCAACAAGAAGAGGATCTCGGTTCACATAAACTTTCCCGAGAGCGGGTCTTACAGTGTTACGTCCACTGCATCACTGTTTCTCAATCTATTTTTAACCACCTCCCACTTCTGATAAACAGAAACTTTACTTTCTGGTTTGCGTTAAGAAAATCAGGGCTTTTCTCTCTCTCTTGGGAAATTTCCAAGCATTTTCAAATGTGCTGCCATCTCCCCCGCTGCGACACCCGGGAGTTTCTGATATCCTCCCTGCACTTCCTAAAAACCCGCGGTCTAATTTAAGTTTCCTAAGATTCTGCAAAGTAGACAAAAACCCCGGTGACTCCAGCGATACCACAACTCTTAGGGGAAGATGAGTCATGTATGTGGCAGAAGAAGGTAATGGAGGAAAACAGAGACAAGTCGGACTAGGGAGAGGAACACAGAGCAACCAGTTTTGCCCCCCATCTGGTGTGCCTTTTGCAGGATCAGCCAGCACGTGACTGCAAGTTTCTGCCTCCAGACACTCTGCTGCCTCTCCTCCCTTGCTCAGGGTCAGCACTGAAAGGCAGCCCAAGGAAACGACCAGCTGCCTTCTGGCCTTTACCAAGGGTGGTGTGAATCCACGCAAATTACCCAATGGTCTGGCCTCGAAGCGGCAGCGGGAGGGTATTTTAGTCCTGTGCCTAGTCCAGTGGTCACCTCTGCATGGACAGCAGATGGAGAAGGGGTCTCGGGGAAGGAGGAAAATGTCAGGCAACCTCTCCAGGATTCCTGGAATAAACATTCCTTCTCCCAAGCTCTTCATTCTGTTTCACAATCAAATCTAAAGTCTTGTAAACATTCATGGAAACCATGAAAGCTAAACAACTTGGTAAACGGTAGACAGAAACAGTAAATAGAATCTTCCCTCTACTTCCTGTGTATCCAGAATGTTTACAGACAGGGAGTGGGGACTGACGACAGATCGCAGCATCTGGGATCTGGGGCTACAGCAGGAACAAAGACATGTGGAAGGTTGGGAGTCGCCTGGGTCTTGGGGGTCTGGGCTTGAAGGTTATTCCTTCATGGTTTCGGGCAAAGAGTGAAGGCCACTGGAAAGAAGCCTGGTGACCACACAGACTCACCCCGCAGGAAGCAGGTGACACCATCTCACACCCTGACCTGTCCCCCATGTCCTCCTCTGTTGGATGCACAGGACTTCCAGGGGCTACCAAGGAAGTAGGGTCTAACCCAGGCCCTCACAACACAGTGGCAAGTGTAGTGTGGTGGTAAAGACCATGGACGCCAGCTGGGTACAGGAGCTCACGCCTGTAATCCCCACACTCTGGAAGGCCGAGGTGTGCAGATCACTTGAGTCCAGAAGTTCAAGACCAGCCTGGGCACATGGTGAAACCCTGTCTCTACAAAAAGTACAAACATTAGCCGGGCATGGTGGCGCGTGCCTGTAATCCCAGCTACTCGGGAGGCTGAGGCGGGAAGATTTCTGAAGTTGGAGGTTTCAGTGAGCCGAGATGGTGCCACTGTACTCCAGCCTGGGTGACAGAGTGAGACCCTGTCTTTAAAAAAAAAAAAAGAAAAACAAAACAAAGTTAGCCAGGCATGGTGGCGTGCACCTGTAATTCCAGCTACTGGAGAGGCTGAGGCGGAAGAATCACTTCAGCGTGGGAGGCAGAGCGTGGGAGGCAGAGTGCAGAGGCAGAGGCAGATTGTGCCTCTGCACTCCAGCCTGGGCAAGAGAGCGAGATCCTGTCTAAAAAAATAAAAAATAAAAAAAGGCCATGGACTTTTTAGTTCACAGTTCAGTTCCTCCGTCCACCAGATGCGTGACTCCAGGCAAATCACTTCTTATCTCTACATACTTCAGCTTCCTCGTCCACTAAAGGGGATGAGTGTGTAACTTCCTAGGATGTTTTAAGGTTTACGTGAGTTCATCTTTGCAAAGCTCTTTGCGTGGCACTTGATACACAATGTCATACAATACAATAAATGTTGGCTGCTATGTCTACTATGTCCTCTGTCTGTTGTAATGAATTGCCACAAACTTGGTGGCTTAACATAACAGAAATTTATTCTCTCACAGTACTGAAGACCAGAAGTCCAAAACCAGCATCACGGGGCTGAAATCAAGGTGCAGGGTCTCCTAACTTTCCCTCCTTTTTTCTCCATCCTGACCAAGAAGCAGAGTGCCTTGACCAACCTGCGACACAGCCAGCTGCGTGTTTTCTCTGCAGACTTGAACCCAAGCCAGAGTTTGAACATTCCCAGGCACTGATGAAGGTCTTTAGGTTGTTGCCCAAGACACTGAAAGAAATCAGCCCTGGCCCTGGGCCAAATTCCTTAAACCCTCATGCAAACCCCTTCCCTGCCCCCTCCCTTTTCTCTCAGTGTCCAGGATGCTGAAGCCCACTCTGCAAATTCCCCTCCGAAATGCTTTGCACTAATCACCCTGGCGTTTGGTGCTTCTTTCTTTGGGAACCCCTCTGGCCCCATCTTGGGATGGTTTGGGGAACTCCTTGGCAGAAATTCCCTTGCCACAGCTTTGCGGGGTGACTCCAACCGGATCCAGCTGGGATGGAACACAGGTGTCAGCAGGATCCCGTTTCTCTGGAGGCTCTTGAGAAAATCCATTCTTTGCCTCTTCCAGCTTCTGGTGGGCGCTGGCTTGCAGCCACATCACTGCGGTCCTCCGTGATCACAGCATCTTCTCCCTTTCTGTCTGATTTCTCCCTCTACCTGATTCTTTTCGTGATTACATTTAGGGCCATCTCACATAGTCCAAGACGATCTCCCCATCTAAAGATTCTTCTTTTTTTTTTTTTAGATGGAGTATCACCATGCTGCCCAGGCTGGAGTATAGCGGTGCGATCTCTGCTCACTGAAGCCTCCACCTCCCATGTTCAAGTGATTCTCCTGCCTCAGCCTCCGGAATGGCTGGGATTACAGATGCACACCTCCCTGCCAGGCTAAGTTTTTGGATTTTTAGTAGAGACAAGATGGGGTTTTGCCATATTGGCCAGGCTGGTCTCGAACTCCTGGCCTCAAGTGGTCTGCCTGCCTCGGCCTCTGAAAGTGCTGGGAACACAGGCGTGGGCCAACGTGCCCGGCTCTGCCTCCTTCTTTTTGTGATTATGTTTAGGGCCATCTCAGATAGTCCAAGATGACCTCCCCATCTCAAGCTTCTTAATCCCAACTGCAAAGTCCTTTTTGCCCATGAAAAGTAGCCTTCACGGGTTCCAGGGATTAGGACATGGGTCTCTTTTGCAGGGACCATCATTTGGCCATCACAGCTGGTATGACTGGCCAGGAGTGAAGTTTGATAAAAAGGACTCAGGTGGATAGAGAGTGGAGGAAGGAAAGGTCTCTGCAGAGAGAGGTTGGGGTATGGCTACCGGCAGAGGGTGGGAACAACCACAGAGGCCCACCGCGGAGGCCACAGAGACAGAGTCTGCAGAGTTCTCCCAAGAAGCTAGCCTCAAGACGCTCCTTTTAATTTTCTTCTTCAGCAATGCACCAGCCCAGCAATGGGTTATGTAGGGACTACAGAAGTGAAGGACCCTATGACGAGTGACAGGGGAGGCCAATAAGTGACAACTAAAAGAGATGCACTGAGGGGGGTGAGCATAAACTCTTACCTTCACAGTGGGTGAGCTCCTCTGGTGAGGCCTCTGCAGGGCACAAAAGGGGTGATACACAAATGAAGTCGGGTGAACTGCACTGGCACAGGAGCCATGACGTCTCAAAGTCCATCAGCACGTACTGGTCTAGACTCACCTTCCCTCTTCGTCCCTAGGAGGTTCCATTTCTCCCTGGCATCCTGTACTTCCTTATTAATTGTCATTTATTTAAAATTGCATGCTGGGTGCAATGGCCCACACCTGTAATCCCAGCAGTTTGGGAGGTCAAAGCAAGAGGATTGCTTAAGGCCAGATGTTTGAGACCAGCCTGAGAAACACAGCAAGACTCTGTCTCTACAAAAAATTAGCTGAGTGTGGTGGCCAAGCCTGTAGTCTCAGCTACTTGGGAGGCCGAGGTGGGAGGACTGCTTGAGCCCAGGAGATCAAGGCTGGAGTGAGCTATGATCACACCACTGCACTCCAGCCTGAGTGACAGAGCGAGACCCCCATCTCTAAAAATAATAATAATCAGCCCAGACATGGTGGTTCACGCCTGTAATCCCAGAACTTTGGGAAGCTGAGGTGAGAGGGTGGCTTGAGGCCAGGAATTTGAGATCAGCCTGGGCAACATAAGAAGACCCCATCTCTACCAAAAATAAAAATAATAAAAACATTAAAAAATAATAATAAAAAACAAAGTTACATACCTCAAATCCCAAGTGATCTTCTCTGCCCCGGGTGCACATTCTCCCTAATATATGCCATCCTCAACCCCTGGTGACTGCAACACCCTCCTAGCAGATCTCTCTGCTTCCAGTTCTGTTCTAGGGACCATTCTTCACACAGTATCGGGCTTGATCTGCTAGAATCATACATCACATCACATCATTCCCCTCTTATGGCCCTAAGTGACTTCCCACTGCTCAAAAATGGAGTCTTAAGGCAGGGTACAGTGGCTCACACTTACAAGCCTAGCATTTGGGAGGCTGGCAATTATTTCATTCATTCATTCAACAAATATATATCCACCCCTAGAATGTGCCAAGATCTGTGCCAAGCATTGGAAATATCATGGTCGAAAAATGCAGATGGGTCCGGGCACAGTGGCTGACGCCTGTAATCCCAGTACTTTGAGAGGCCAAGGCAGGTGGTTTACCTGAGGTCAGGAGTTCAAGACCAGCCTGGCCAACACGGTGAAACCCCGTCTCTACTAAAAATACAAAAGTTAGCTGGGCATGGTGACAGGCACCTGTAGTCCCAGCTAGTCAGGAGGCTGAGACAGGAGAATCAATTGAACCCAGGAGGCAGAGAGAACCCAGGTTGCAATGAGCCAAGATCATGCCATTGCACTCCAGCCTAGATGACAGAGCAAGACTCCATCTCAAAAAAAAAAAGAAAAGAAAGGTATATAGCCTGGATCGTCAGTGCTGACCATGAGGAAAAAGTCCCTGTGACTTTTGCTGCAAGTCCGTTAAACCACAAGACAGCTCTCAAGTGATTACACATCCAGGATGTCTTAACAGGTCCCAGAAAAAGATAAATGAGGCATCTGAGGACAAGTGTCCTCTGAGCTTTTGAAATGGACTTACCTCCATTCTGAAGCCATTCTCGTCCATCTATCCTCCACTCTCATTCAGGAAATTGTTACTAAGGGCCTAACACGTTCCAGGCTCCACGCCAGGCCCTGGGGATGCAATGGTGAGCAAAGCAGCTGTGTTCCCTGCCTTTGTGGACAGTCTCATAAGGGGATGTAGACTTCACATCCATCTTAATGCAAATCCTCATGCTAATGAACACATTATAATAAACTGAGACGTGGGACATAGGAAGGAACAGTAAAAGATGCTATGAGAGCCACAAACAATGAGAAAAGAAACCCTAAAAACATTAAATTCACAGCAGCCTCCAAAATATTTAGAATCACGTGAA
Organism: Colobus angolensis palliatus; assembly: GCF_000951035.1. Classification (NCBI taxonomy): domain Eukaryota; kingdom Metazoa; phylum Chordata; class Mammalia; order Primates; family Cercopithecidae; genus Colobus; species Colobus angolensis. The sequence goes on from NW_012111697.1 coordinate 3,338,401, forward strand.
ACCTCTATGCTGACAACTAGAAAGCATTGCTGAGAGGAATTAAACACCTAAATAAATGGAGAGAGATGTCCAGTGTCGACGGTCCCAAATTGATCTATGGGTTCAGTGTGAGCCCAGTCAAAATTCCAGCAGGCTTTTCTTTAGAAATTGATTGTAATATTTATATGAACATGCAAATGACCCAGAATAGCCACAGCAAATTTAGAAAAGAGGAAGGAAGTTGGAGGACTTACCCTATTTCAAGACTTACTATGAAACTATAGTAATCAAGACTGTGTGCAGGTCAGGAGTTCGAGACTCGCCTGGCCAACATGGCAAAACGCTGTCTCTACTACAAATACAAAAATTAGCCGAGCATGGTGGTGAGTGCCTGTAATCCCAGCTACCCAGGAGGCTGAGACAGAAGAATTGCTTGAACCCAGGAGGAGGAGTGTTCAGTGAGCCAAGATAGCACCACTGCACTGTAGCCTGGGAGACAGAGCAAGACTCCGTCTAAAAATAAAAATTTATTTATTTATTTATTTATTTATTTTTTTATTTTTTTGAGATGGAGCTTCGCTCTGTCGCCCAGGCTGGAGTGCAGTGGCCGAATCTCAGCTCACTGCAAGCTCCGCCTCCCGGGTTTACGCCATTCTCCTGCCTCAGCCTCCCAAGTAGCTGGGACTACAGGCGCCCGCCACCTCGCCCGGCTAGTTTTTTGTATTTTTTAGTAGAGACGGGGTTTCACCGTGTTAGCCAGGATGGTCTCGATCTCCTGACCTCGTGATCCGCCCATCTCGGCCTCCCAAAGTGCTGGGATTACAGGCTTGAGCCACCGCGCCCGGCCAAAAATTTTTTAAAATAATAAAAATAAATAAAATTTTAAAAGACTGTGTGCAAATGATGAAAGGCAAGACACAGAGTTCGCTAGAGAAGAATAGAGAGTTCAGAAATAGTACCACACATATACAACCAATGGGTTTTCAGTACAGGTGCCAAGGCAATTCAACAGGGAAAGGAAAATCTGGAATAATTGGATAAGGAGGTAAAAACTTCTTAGGACATTAAAGCGCAAACCATAGAAGAAAAACTAGATAAATTAGACCTTATCAAAATGTAAAACTTTTTTGCTTTTCAAGAGACAATTAAGAAAAGGAAATCCAGGCACAGTGGCTCATGCCTGTAATCCCAGTGCTTCGGGAGGCCAAGGTGGGCAGACTGCTTGAGCTCAGGAGGTCGAGGCCAGCTTGGGCAAAATGGCAAAACCACATCTCAACAAAAAATACAATAATTAGTCAGGCATGGTGGCAGGTGCCTGCAGTCCCAGCTACTTGCAGGGCTGAGGCAGAAGGATCACCTGAGCCTGGGAGGTCAAGGCTGCAATGAGCTGTGATCAAGCCACTGCACTCCAGCCTGGGCAGCAAAGTGAAACTCTGTTTTAAAAAAAAAAAAAAAAAAAATTAAAAGAAGAAGAGAAAAGTCACAGAATGGCAGAAAATATTTGTAATATATACATCTGACAAATGACTAGTACCCAGAATATAATAAAGAACTCTCAGAACTCAACTATATGAAAATAATCCAATTCTTTTTCTTTTTTTTTTTTTTGAGACAGAGTTTCACTCTGTCACCCAGGCTGGAGTGCACTGGTGCGATCTTGACTCACTGCAACCTCTGCCTCCTGGGTTCAAGCGATTCTCCTGCCTCAGCTTCCCTAGTAGCTGGGCTTACAGGTGCCCACCACCGTGCCCAGCTAAATTTTGTATTTTTAGTAGAGATGAGGTTTCACTATGTTAGCCAGGCTGGTCTGAAACTCCTGACCTCAAGCAGTCGGCCCACTTCAGCCTCCCAAAGTGCTAGGATTACAGGTGTGAGTCACCATGCTCAGTCTAAAATTTTTTAAATGAGCAAAATATGTAAACAGGCACACTTCTTTTCCACAAAAGAAGATATGCAAATGACTCATAAGTACTTGAAAAAATGCTTAACACCAATAATCATCAAGAAAGTACAAATTAAGACCACAACAAAGGCCAGGTACGGTGTTTCATGCCTGTAATCCGAGCACTTTGGGAGGCCGAGGCAGGCAGATCACTTGAGGTCAGGAGTTCAAGACTAGCCTGGCCAACGTGGCAAAACCCCATCTCTATTAAAAATACAAAAATTAGCCAGGCATGGTGGCACGTGTCTGTCATCCCAGCTACTCAGAAGGCTGAGGCACAAGAATGGCTTGAATCCGGGAGGTGAAGGTTGCAGTGAGTGGAGATGGCACCACTGCACTCCAGCCTGGGTGACAGATCAAGACTCTGTCTCCAAAATAAAAGAAAAAATAAGGACCACAGCAAGATACCATGGCATACTTATTAAAATGCCTACAATTAAAAACTAGCAAATGTCAAGTGTTGGCAAGGATGTGGAACAACTGAAATGCTCGTAGGCTCCTGGTGGGAATGCAACATGGCACAGCTACTTTGGAAAACTGGTAGTTTCTTAAAAAGTTAATAAAACGTTTACCATATCACCTGGCCAATACACTGCCAGGTATTTGCCCAACAGCACTGAAAATATTTCCACACACAGACCTAAATAAGAATGTTCTTAATAGCTGTATTCATACTAGCCAAAAACTTAAAAAAAAAAAAAAAAAAACCCAAACCAACCAAATATCCATCAACAGATTAATGGATAAATAAAATGTGAAATATCCTTAAAACAGAATACTACTCAGCAATAGAAAAGATGCTATAAGAACCTATAAGAGGGGAATCACAATCTAGGAGGTCAGAGCTTTGTTTGTTTGTTTGTTTGTTTGAGACAGTGTCTTGCTCTATCGCCCAGGCTGGAATGCAGTGGTGCAATCTCGGCTCACTGCAACCTCTGCCTCCTGGGTTCAAGTGATTCTCCGGCCTCAGCCTCCTGACTAGCTGGGATTACAGACGTGCACCACTATGCCTGGCTAATTTTCGTATTTTTAGTAGAGACGGAATTTTGCCATGTTGGCCAAGCTGGTCTCGAACTCCTGACCTCAGGTAATCCACCTGCCTCAGCCTCCCAAAGTGCTGGGATTACAGGAGTGAGCCACTGTGCCCAGCCAGGCAGGGCTTTCTTAAGGAAGTAAGTGGTTATCTGAAAGAAAGCTACAAATTAACTGGGAACGTTGGAATGGGTAAAAGAAATAAAGACATACCAGGCAGGGGCTGGTTCAAGCTCCCCGTGGCAGATGGAAAACATGACACATTCACAGAAGTGGAAAATGGCCCTGCCCAGACAGCAAAGAGAAGAGTGATATGAGTGGAAGCTGGCAAGGGCCATGCCAGGCAGGCCTTGTTAAGGACGTTGATATTTCTCCTAAAAGCAGGGAGAAGTCTCTGAAAGGACAAGAAGGTGGTATAATTGGATTGACATTTTAAAAACTATTCCACTAATACAGTATGGAGAACTGACTGCCCGGGAAGCTGATGGATGAGAGGAAGTGAGTCAGGGCCCTGCTAAAATCCTGGTTGGGATGATGGCACTGAGATGGGATGATGGAGATGGAGACGGATGGGTGGATTCATATTTGGAATCCATAAGCATTTGGGGAGTACATCAGACTGCATTCTAGGGATAAGGAAGAAGATAGTATCGAGATTCACTTTAAGACTGACTCTAGGCCAGGCTCAGTGGCTCACGCCTGTAATCACAGAACTTTGGGAGGCCGAGGTAGGCCAATCACTTGAGGTCAAGAGTTCGAGACCAGCCTGACCAATATGGTGAAATCCTGTCTCTACTAAAAATACAAAAATTAACCGGGCGTGGTGGCAAATGCCTGTAATCTCAGCTACCCGGGAGGCTGAGGCATGAGAATTGCTTGAACCCGGGAAGCAGAGGTGACAGTGAGCCAAGATCATGCACCACTGTACTCCAGCCTGGGCAATAGAGTGAGATTCTGTCTCAAAAATGCCCTAAGACATGGAAGGGTGGATGAAGGCCGAATTTGTTAGGGAAGATCTAGGGCCAGGTCTGGACACATTTGATTTGGGGTGCCTGTGAGACACCCAAATGGCAGTGTCAACTAGGCAGTTGGGCGTGTGCATGTGAAGCTCATAGAAACCTAGGGTGGAGATTCAAACCAGGGGTGTCATGAAGGTGGTAACTGGAACTACGAAAACAGACACAGTCGACTAGCAGGAGAGCACAGCTGACAACAGGAAAGAACCTGGAACCAAGCTTGAAGGAAGTCACCATTTCAGGGATGAGTAGGGGAATGGTGAGCTAGCAAAGAGGTACGAGAAGTGACCAAAGGAAAGAGAAGGAAGCCAGCAGCGTAACGTATCAGAATTCGTGAAAAGAGGATGTTTCCAGAAAGGCATGAAAATTGTGTTGAATGCTAATAAAATAAGAAAAAAATAAGTCCACTGAATTTAGAAACATGGAGGTCACCGCTAATATTAGGAAGAGAAGATCCCATGGAAAATAGGCACAGAACACGGATTAGGGTGGACTGAGGGGCGAGTGAGAAATAAGAATGTGGAGAAAGTGATTACACAGAACTTTAGACAATGGATCCAACTTCCTTTGATGGCAAGCCGCATTATAAAGATGATGAGAGAAAACTGCACTTGGAAGGAACTGTGAAGGATATTGCTCTTGTGAAAGTTTGACCCCTTGAACTCGGTCTGAGAGGTTGGATTTCCTTTTCCTGTGACATAGGTGGACATCGTGAACTGTGAGACTGAAAGCTTCCTTGGTGATGCTCCCTTCATAACTGCTGTGAACAGGGAGAGGGGGTTTCGCTGGGGCATATTCCACAGGGGGACACAGGACAGTGACAGTGAAAGGCAGGAGGTGGGGGGAGAAGGACGGGCAGAGACAGAGAGGCAGTCCCACTCCTCAACACTTGTTTTCCAATGAGTTTCCTGGATTCTGCAATTAAATACAGATCCTCAGGCATGTTTATAGAAAATCATAAAAGCGAAATGACACAAATAAATTTGGTGGCAATAACAGAGAACGGTCTCTCTTAGCTCTCCTGTTGATCTGAGAAGTGACGTGTGCTGGGGGAAGGAAATAAAGAACTAGAACGCCTTCAGAGGAGAGTAGAGTGGATGAAAAAGAAAAGATAAATATCAAAATATCTGGACCCTTATAGACCACAAAAAGAATAAATGACTGACTGACTGACTAAATGAATGAATGGCAAACAATAGGAAATAGGTATGTCCTAGGGAAAGAATGGGGATTCTGTGAGCAGGAATCAGGCCACAGATGGCAGAACAGAGACTTCTTCCCGAGACTTCTTCCCTAGGTCAAGAGGAAAACATGTTCCGACGATCCTTGCTTCATCAGGTGTGTATTTCAAAGAGACCTTCAGGAGCTTCTAATCTGGGGCTACTGAGGTCAGAGAGGGGGGAAACAGTGAGACTTTATCAGGGAAAGGAATGGAGCCTGAGTGCCACTCCGTGACGAAAAGCCACATGGGCATGTGAACTCGGGCCTCCTGACTGCCTGACACTTTCCCAAGAGAGATGGCACATCCATGCCCTGAGCCTCTGGAGGCTGCACCAAGCAGCTCACTCTCTATGAAGCTGTGTTACAGGCTTGGGACGAGGCAGCACTTACAGGCATCTACTAAGTGCTTTACATACACAACCTCACTGAATCCTCGCAGAAGTCCTCGGATGTCAGAATTCACATGCTCACTTGACTACAAGAAACTAGAGTTCAGGAAACTGATCTGCCCCAAGGTTGTAATGAAGGGACCTGGATTTGAGCCCATATCTATCTGCGTGACTGTAACTCCCACACCATTTCTATCATAACGAGATGCAGGCCAGGACAGGCAAAAGAAATGCGTTGGGGGCAGAGGGCAGGAGACGATAGAGAAAGTTGAAGAAGAAAAGGAAGTTGAAGAAAAAAATTGAAGAAGAAAAGGAAGGAGGGCCGCGTGCAGTGGCTCACGCCTGTAATCCTAGCACTTTGGGAGGCCGTGACAGGCGGATCAGTTGAGGTCAGGAGTTCAAGGCCAGCCAACATGGTGAAACTCCATCTCTACTAAAAATACAGAAATTAGCTGGACGTAGTGGCAGGTGGCTATAATCCCAGGGAAGCTGAGGCAGGAGAATCGCTTGAACACAGGAGGCGGATGTTGCAGTGAGCTGAGATGGCACCACTGCACTCCAGCCTAGGCAACAGAGCAAGACTCACCCTCAAAAAAAAAAAAAAAAGAAAGAAAGAAAAAGAAAAGGGAAAGCTCATTTCTGAGAATGAGCAGAATGACAGAAGAAACTGCCTAAGAAAGAGAAGAGAAAATAATCTGACTTGGGAAGTAAGAAAAGAAAAATGCCTGGCAATTTTGATTTTAATCAGGAATTAAGGACAGAAAAATCTGCATTTGGAAGTCAAGAGTGAGGATTCTCTTGAGAGAATAAAGATGCTGGGCCTTTCCTTTGGGTTTGAGAGGAAATATTGCTTAAAGACTGACCTTCCTTTCTCTGGTCACGTGGCTGGTGCTGGTATAAATGCTTCCTACCAACCAGGTTCCTCACCACTTTTTCCTGCATGGCATGGACAGAAGCAGGGGCTAAAGCTCTGTTCCCCTCTCCTGGAAGCTCGCAGACCTCCCTTCAGAATCAATCCCAAGAAGCCATCTATCCGGAACAACACAAGGCAAGGCAGCTAGTGTAGTACTTGTGCCCTGGGAAGAGAGGCCAGGATCAGATTTGAGGGGAAGGTTCTGGGGGAGTGGAGGAGGGATGTCAGAACCAAATGGAAGGCTCATACCCAGAGACAGGAGCTAGTGTGAGGAGCAAAGAAATAGCCAAGAAATCAAGGCTGGAGAGAGGATGGAGGGACAGGACCAGGGCTGGGGGCCACCAAGGGTGACACCCCAAGTGGAAACTGAGTTACCTTGTGAAGAAGACGAGTTCTATTTATGGTCAGAATGTCAGGCTCAAGGGCCAGTGAAGCCTGTGGGCTTTTCTGAATATTTCTCTAAGGTCTTCTGGGGACAAGCCTTCCTCCTAAGGCTAGTGCTGGTTCATCCTTCCTCCCCTCTACCCGCCTCTAAGCCTCTCAGCTTCCCCTTTTCCTTTTTTTTTTTTTTGGTGGAGTTTTGCTCTCACCGCCCAGGATGGAGTGCAACGGCATGATCTTGACTCACTGCAACCTCCGCTTCCCAGGTTCAAGCGATTCTCCTGCCTCAGCCTACCAATTAGCTGGGATTACAGGCGCCCGCCACCTTGCCTGGCTAATATATATATATATTATTTCATTATAATTAGAGGATATACTTGGTATAATTTTGATTCCATTACATTTGTTAAGGTTGT
>NW_012111697.1:3346375-3350581 GCF_000951035.1 Colobus angolensis palliatus
CAAGATCATCGAGGCCGCATCGAACTTCCGCTGGCCCCCCCCCAGGATGCCGCCAGACTGGAAGAGCTCCTTGATCCTCATGGCTTACATCATCATCTTCCTCACTGGCCTCCCTGCCAACCTCCTGGCCCTGCGGGCCTTTGTGGGGCGGGTCCGCCAGCCGCAGCCTGCACCCGTGCACATCCTCCTGCTCAGCCTGACGCTGGCGGACCTCCTCCTGCTGCTGCTGCTGCCCTTCAAGATCATCGAGGCCGCATCGAACTTCCGCTGGTACCTGCCCGAGATTGTCTGCGCCCTCACGAGTTTCGGCTTCTACAGCAGCATCTACTGCAGCACGTGGCTGCTGGCGGGCATCAGCGTTGAACGCTACCTGGGCGTGGCTTTCCCCGTGCAGTACAAGCTCTCCCGCCGGCCTCTGTATGGGGTGATTGCAGCTCTGGTGGCCTGGGGTATGTCCTTTGGTCACTGCACCATTGTGATCATCGTTCAGTATTTGAACACCACCGAGCAGGCCCGAAGTGGCAATGAAATTACCTGCTATGAGAACTTCACCGATCACCAGCTGGACGTGGTGCTGCCCGTGCGGCTGGAGCTGTGCCTGGTGCTCTTCTTCATCCCCATGGCGGTCACCATCTTCTGCTACTGGCGTTTTGTGTGGATCATGCTCTCCCAGCCCCATGTGGGGGCCCAGAAACGGCGCCGAGCTGTGGGGCTGGCTGTGGTGACGCTGCTCAATTTCCTGGTGTGCTTCGGACCTTACAACGTGTCCCACCTGGTGGGGTATCACCAGAGAAAAAGCCCCTGGTGGCGGTCAATAGCGGTGGTGTTCAGTTCACTCAACGCCAGTTTGGACCCCCTGCTCTTCTATTTCTCTTCTTCGGTGGTGCGCAGGGCATTTGGGAGAGGGCTGCAGCTGCTAAGGAATCAGGGTTCCTCCATGCTGGGACGCAGAGGCAAAGACACAGCAGAGGGGACAAATGAGGACAGGGGTGTGAGTCAGGGAGAGGGGATGCCAAGTTCGGACTTCACCACGGAGTAGCAGTTTCCCTGGACCTTCGGAGGTGGCCTGGGTTACACAGGCGCTGGGAAGCCTGGGAAAGGCGGAGCAGGAAGGCTCCCGTCCGGATTCAGAAATCCTCAGACCCAGTCCAGGACTGGGACTTTGAAAAAATGCCTTTCACCAGCTTGGTATCCCTTCCTGACTGATTTTTCCTACTCAAAGGAGCATAACTCAGAGATGCAGGAAGAAGTAGTTAGTTAGGTATAGAAGCACCAGCCGGGCGCGGTGGCTCATGCCTGTAATCCCAGAACATTGGGAGGCTGAGGTGGGTGGATCACTTGAGGTCAGGAGATCGAGACCATCCTAGCCAACACGGGAAAACCCTGTCTCTACTAAAAATACAAAAAACTTAGCTGGGCATGGTGGCACATGCCTATAATCCCAGCTAATCAGGAGGCTGAGGCAGGAGAATTGCTTGAACCCGGGAGTCGGAGGTTGCAGTGAGCTGAGATCACACCACTGCACTCCAGCCTAGCGACAGAGCGAGACTCCATCTAAAAAAAAAAAAAAGAAGAAGAAGAGGAAGCACCATGGGGCTGGAGAAGCAGCATAGCTAACACAAGTCCTGTCCTTGTGATATGGTTGGTAGTTGGGGATGGCCAGGCTGAAGCAGAGAGTCCTAGAGAAATCTCGATACAAGCTTCAAAGCAACACCTAGACACTGCTCTAGTGGCTGATGCTGGAGATAAACCAACAGGAAAGAGATGGAAGAGAAAGACTAAACGAGGTCAAAGAAGACTCAAAAAGATTCTGAGCCTGGAGATGAGCAGGGAGGCCTCAGGGCTTAGATCTTTAATGATAGGGGTTTCCCTGCATCGGTTTGACCTGTGGCCTTTTCAATGTGCTCTGTTTGTTTTCACGTGTTATCTTCTCTCCCCTGCTAAACTGGGAGCTGCCAGAGGTCTGGGTCTTATCTCCTTCCTCCATGGTACCCCACACAGGCCAGGATGTGGCTTGGTACCCAGCAATCAGAGATTAGCACTCCTTCATACAGGGGAAAGCAACCTTGTCTAGCAAATTGAAAATAAAGATGATAAAACTCTGAAGTGAATGTCCACAATTTTTGTAACACTGCTGCAAGCACAAGGAGAGCAAAAATGGGAGAGAGAACCAGATTCAGCAGCAAAGGGGAAAAGTGATGCATCTGAAACCACAGAAGCATCTTAAGATAAAGAGGTGGTGTGGGCAAGGGAAGTAAGGGCACTGACAGAATCCTGTTTCGAGGGATGAATAGAGAGTCCAGCCTTAGAAAGGATGCCGGGCGATTCCAACTCACAGTCATGTGTCTGCCACAGGGACTTAAAACATGTTATCCTCCTGCTCAGAAACCTGCAGAGCTTTCCATCAAAATGTTTCCTTGGCCAGGTGCAGGGGCTCATGTCTGTAATCCCAGCACTTTGGGAGGCTGAGGTGGGAGGATCGCTTAAGCCTGGGAGTTGGAGACCCACCTGGGCAACACAGTGAGACTATGTCTCTCAATTTTAAAAATTTAATTTAAAAAGATGCTCCTGGCTGGGAACGGTGGCTCATGCCTGTAATCCCAGCACTTTGGGAGGCCGAGGTGGGCGGATCATGAGGCAGGTGGATCACCTGAGGTCAGGAGTTCCAGACCACCCTGGCTAACATGGTGAAACCCCGTCTCTACTAAAAAGGCAAAAAAAAAAAAAAAAAAAAAATTAGCCAGGCATGGTGGCACGTGTCTGTGATCCCAGCTACTCAGGAGGCTGAGGCAGGAGAATCGCTTGAACCCGGGAGGTGGAGGTTGCAGTGAGCCAAGATCATGCCACTGCACTCCAGCCTGGGCGACAGAGCGAGACTCCGTCTCCAAAAAAAAAAACAAAAACAAAAACAAAAAAAAGTGTTTTCCCCAAAGAACTCGTATTGTACCATTCTTTTCCTTGCTTTGTCCCCTCTCTCCCCTTCCAGTTCTACCTGCCTAGCTCATTTTTCCACAATAAGGACTCCTAGACCATTCTCTCTAGTTAAATGACCTCGAGCCCCTAACCTAGTAGTTTGCAACCCAGGCTGTACATCAGAATTACAGGTGGAGATGTGAAAATAATACAGAGAGCCACCTCCAACCTACTGACAGAATCTTTGCAGGTGGGGCCCCAGCAAGTGAGTTTTTCAAAAAAGCACCCCAGGTGGCCAGCTGGGGTCATGAATCTGTCTTATCTCAGAAGCCCAATCTGTCCAAGAACTTGTTCTTCAAATATCTTGCCTGCTTATTCATCCCCCCTCACCTCAATCCCACATTCTTCTATCTGTTTTTTTTTTTGTTGGTTGGTTGGTTTTTAGAGTTGGGGTCTCACTCTGTTGCCCAGGCTGGAGTGCAGTGGCACAATCATGGCTCACTGCAGCCTCGAACTCCTGGGCTCAAGTCACCTTCCTGCCTCAGCTTTCCGAGTAGATGGGACTACAGGTGCACACCACCACACTCAGCTAACTATTTCATTTTGTTTTATGTAGAGATGGGTGTTTCCCAAGCTGGTCTTGAACTCCTGGCCTCAAGTGATTCTCCTGCCTTGGCCTCCCAAAGTGTTGGGATTACAGGTGTGAGCCACCGCGCCCGACCCTCCCCCATCTTCTGGTGCTTGCTTCTTCCTCACTTACAAAAATCCACTAAATATTCACTTTCTCCAGAAAACCTTTCCTTATCAGTCCCACTGAACTGAAAGCTCATTTTCTATTTTCCTCCTTCAAAAGAAGACTGGACAGGTGCCATAAGAACCCTGAATTCAGTGTCCATTCCACTTACTAAATGGATGGCCTGAAGCAAGCCACTGCCTCCAGCCTCTATTTCTAAATCATAGTGATTAGGATACTAGATATCTCCCAAGATTACTCTGTGGATTAAAATAAGGCTCCATGAATAAAATTGCTGAGAAATCATAGAGTATTAAGTAGTTCTAAGATATAAATCCACATACATAGATGTACCCTCACTTATTAGAAATACAATAAGTAAACATTAAAAATAATGGAAATAATGCCGGGCATAGTGGCTCATGCCTGTAATCCCAGCACTTTGGGAGTCCGAGATGGGTAGATCACTTGAGGTGAGGAGTTCGAGACCAGCCTGGCCAACATGGCGAAATTCCATCTCTACTAAAAATATAAAAAATTAGCCAGGCATGTTGGCAGGC